>NC_133620.1:94881362-95481362 GCF_048593235.1 Sminthopsis crassicaudata | reverse complement strand
TGCACAGTTTGACAACTTTTTGGGCATAGTTCCAAATTGCTCTCCAGAATGGCTGGATTCTTTCACAACTCCACCAACAATGTATCAGTGTCCCAGCTTTCCCACATCCCCTCCAGCATTCATCATTATTTGTTCCTGTCATCTTAGCCAATCTGACAGGTGTGTAGTGGTATCTCAGTTACTAGAGAATTTTTAACACTCATACTAGAATAAATTCCTATTGAACATTCAGTTTTTCTTCTCGTGGCTTATTTTTTAAGGATATAGTCAGGATAATATAATATGTGATTTTAATTTACCATGGCCAAAGAAACTAGAAAATGTTGTTGCTTTTTAAAGGTATAATCTTTCTTTAATATGTTTTCTTTCTAGGATGATGGGATTTGGGGAAGAACTGGGGATAATTCCCAGATTTTGTGAAGATCTCTTTTCTCAAATAGCCAAAAAAGAAACACAAGAGGTATGACTGGAATATTTGTGTATTGTATGCTTTTTCTAGAAAGCTTGCTAATTAAAACAAATAGCAGTAGTAAATAAAGTATTATAGTGAGACAGATTTTATTTTGAAATCTTTATTGTTATATTTGTGTGTGTTTTGTATGTGTGTGTGTGTTTTGGGGAGGGGAATGAGACTGAAATTGGGGAATCTGTCTGTTCCTAGCAGTAGATCATGATGATGCTTTCTTCTCTGTTCTTTCTAACTTCTCTGATATTGATGATATATATATATATAATGATTAAGACATGTAGTTACTCTAAGCTATTGTGTATGTTCACTATAGCTGGGAAGAGAAATCAAGTAAAGAAGGGAACAAGAATTTATATAGATACCTACCATGTGCCAGGAACTATGTTAAATGGTTTTTTGCAAATATCACATTTGATTTTCACAACCACCCTATGAAGTAGGTGCCGTATTATCCTTATTTTGCAAATGAGTTAACTGAGACAAACAGAACCTGCCCAAGGTAAATAGCTAGTAAATATCTGAGGCTAGACTTGAATTTAGGATTTTCTTACTGCAAGTCCACTGAATCACCTATCTGCCTCAGTTTCCTTATTTAGAAAGTGAGCTGGAGAAAGAAGTGGCATACTACTTAAGTATTGGTGCCAAGGAAAGCAGAGATCAAACAACAACAATAAAGTGAAACACTTATTAATCACTTAATCATATAACAGACATTGTGCTAGCTCCTGGAGATACAAAGACTATAATGAAAAATACCTGTCTTTAGGAAGCTTACGTTCTATAGGAAGAAATAATATATATATATATATATATATATATATATATATATATATATATATATATATATATATATATATATATATATATATATATATATATATATATATATATATATATATATATATACATATATATATATATATGTATATATATATACAAAATGAAAACAGTGTCATTTGGTAGGGAGACAGTAGCAGCTGAGGCAGGGTATTAAGAAAGGCCTCATGTAGGAGGGGGATTTTGATGGAAACTGAATTTTAATGGAAACTAGAAATTTTTAGAAGCGCAACAGAATAGGGCAGTATGTTCTAGTATATTCTGCATGGAGGGAAGGGCTTGTGAAATAACAAAAAATGGAAATAGAGTGTCATGTGTAAAGACAAGAAAGGATGCCTCTTTAATTGGATTTATGAATAAACAATCCAACTAGTTTTTTAAAAATTACTGTATTGTTGTTTTCTTTGTAGGTTCAATATAGACATATTATGCTTTAGTCTTATTATTATTTTTTTTATTAATCTAATCATCTAATCTAGTAGTCTTTTCTCGATTTTAGAGCCATGATTGATCTGCAATGTTTAACACTTGCCTAGTTTTCTATCTTTTTTTCCTGGTTCTTTTCTTACCACTTTGACCATTTCTAGTATCTTAGGATGCTTTTGCACATTCTTTTGCTCCTAGGTCCAGACATTTCTCAAGGGTTAGTCTTTGACTCTTTTCACATTATAGATCCTCACTCAAAAAACTAACATATTATTTTTTAAAATAAATTTTTGTTAGTATTTTCTGTTTCTTACATCACCATAGTAACCCATGTATTCCCCCTGTCATCCTCCCTTTACCCCAGACATCCCATATGACAAAATAGTATGTTTTGGAGAAGAAAAAAAGAAAGCCAGTAAAGCTGATTGATTCATTTTAGAAATCCAAAAATGTGTAATGTGTAAAACCTGTGAACTTCTACCCTCCAGGGAAGAATTTGAGGATATCTTCTCACATTTTTTCATTCAAGTCCCACTTGATCTTTATAATTTTGTTATATTTACTTTTGATTTTTTGACATTTCATCTATCCATTTACAGTGTTATAATTACCGTGTGAAAAATCCTAATGTATTTTCAACATTTTAACCATCATGTCTATGTGGATGACTGACAAATCTATGCTTTTACTTCTGGCCTCCCTCCCAATCCATATTATCATTCATTGATTGGCTATTTCTATTCTACCACATTATTCTGTCATCACCAGAAGATCCTAAATTTGATATTTCCACCCCCTTTTCAAAAAAAAATTAATTCCCTGTCCTAATTTCTTTGTTAGTGTCATTTATTCTTCCATATACTCAAGTTTATCTTTTACTCTCATTTAAAAAGTTACTAGGCTGGAAGTCTTTCCTTGAAATGTCTTTTAAATGATTTCCTTCCCATTTAGTTCTATTGTTGCCAACCAAGACCAGGCCTTCATTGTCTCCTGTCTTTAACACTATAGTTGCTTCCTAACATATCTTTCTGCCACCAATTTTTTTCTTAAGTTATCTTGCATTTCATGACTAGTTTTATCTTCCCAAAACTCAATTTCATTTGGTGAATGGATACTAGTAGGAATATTATCTATTGAAGTATTGATCACAGTTGATCACAAACAGCAATAGGTACTATCTCCCATTCATCTCCTCCTGTCTTGCCTTCTAGTTGTTTTAATGATTTTTTTCTTATGTGTTTGCATAATTAATATAATCTTTGGACATAGGAACCACCCCTTCCAGGAAGCCCTCAAATTCTTTCTTACACACCTTTCTTCTCCACTTTACTTTCTTACAGAGTGTTTTGTCTTTTCTCTTTTATCCCAGTTAATATTTGCTTGAACCAAATTCCCTATACTATAACTTAAAAGTTCCAGGTTCTTTTCAGTTAGTGAACACTGTTTAACTGAAATGAAAATCTTTTGGATTGTCTTTAAGATTTAATTTCTCAGAAAGATGCATTTTCATTCAGTTAACGTGTGCTCTGACTTTATTATATTGGTCTGATTTTATTATATTGACCTGACCATATTCCTTTTCACTATCTTATACTCTACAAATACTAATTCTTGTGCACCTAGGAGGACCAATTCCTAATCTAACAAAATTCTGTGTGAAGTCCTATGCCTGAAATTCCTGTTATCCATGCTATAATTTATATATATGTATAAATATATCTATATCTATATCTATCTATCTATATATGAATTTTAAATCAAATACATTTCTTTTCCATTATTCCCTTTTTTTTTTTTCAGCAAGGCTGATCATCTTCCTATCTCACAACTGTTCATGTTCATTGCTTTTCCTATGATTTCCTTTGTGCTGGTTCTTGGGACTGCCTTTCTTAATTGTTCACAGTCCCCCAGGATTCAGGTTCCTTCTCTGTGAGGCTTTTTCAAAACACTGTTGCTAGACTACAGTGATCTTTTTCTGCTCTTACTATCCCTTGTTCCTTGTTGCCCAGATCTCTTATTTTCTTCCTTAATCATATACTGCCTTGTTTTAATTTATGTTTTATGTCTATTATTTCCCTTTTGCAGTTGACTTTCTTAGCATCTTATACAATGCTCTGCATATTGCTGGTGCTTCTCAAGGAAAAAGGGCTGTATTTTATACTTTGTATTCCCCATAATATTCTGATACAATAGATGCATTTTAATACATGCTAGCCCATGCAAGGAATTTAAGGATCTAGCTTTAAGGGTTTATTGAATTTTACTTTTTCTATTTCTACTAGGTTTCCTATCACCTTGAAATGAGTTTCTTTGAAATCTACAATGAAAAAATTCATGATTTACTTGTGTGTAAAGCTGAAAATGGACAGAAGAAACAACCTGTAAGATTCAAAGTTCTATTCTACACATCTGTTTTAAATTTATGAGATGTGAATACATAGTTTCAGTTTTTGAAGATGCTATAAATAAAACAGTGCATATGAGCTACAGTTATAATATTGTTTCTTGAACAATTATTAAACAATAATGCTATTGATTAACAAATTAAATCACTTGTTAGGATACTTATTTTAATTTTAATCGAGTGCTGGGTGAAAAAAAAAAAAGCCTTTGAACTTTTCCCCCTGTTATCTAACTAATGTATAATTTAAAAATGTTCTTGACATTTTTAAAATGGGACATTCTTTTAAAAAGACTATTAATCCACTGTTTATCTCATGGATATCATGTAAAATTCTCTTTTAATATAAGTACATATTCTTTCTTAGATAAAAATGATATGATTTAAAAGCTGGAAGGGATTACAGAGGATTCTCATTTCACAACTAAGGAAATTGAATACCAGAGAGGTTAATATATTTGTCTAGTTATTCTGTGGCATAAAAACAAATTGAATGCGTGTACATAAATAAATGTGTGTGTGCACACATTTATAATAGTTTTTCATTAAGCATGTAATTTTCTTCTGTCTTTGTCTTTTAATTGATACCTTTTGTTGATATTCACATCCATTTCCAAATTTATTTCCATTTATCCCCTAATAAAGATTAAGAAAGAAAAAAAATTTAATAAAACTAGCTGATATGCAGACTGCTTTTGATGATGAATGCAAAATGCATACCTATTGTCCCTTTCTTTTTTATCATTTAATTTCTAAACATCATTAACGTAGTTTTTCTTTTCTGTTTTCTTATATTGACAGTAGACAGTCTTTAGAATATATCACATTCAAACTGTGGAATGGGGGAATATGTAGTAGTCTATTAAAATTACATAAATCCTTTTGTTTCAAAGTTCTTACTAGTTTTTCTGTTCCTGTGCAAAGTTCTGTAGTAGCTACTGCTAGAAGTTACATCAATATATTTTTTTTTTTGAAATGCATACTTTTGATTAATATAAAAATTCTTTTAAAATAAGTTTTCTGAATTTCACATGTTCTAAAAACTGCTAATGTTTGAATACTCTTTCTGTTTTGCAAATTGTTAATTTTGAGAATATTTTGTTATTTCTGAGTAAATAAATTAGATTTTTTTTTTTGCTTTAAATTCAGAAGGTAGAAAAATGATGCCTTTAAATTGTGTTTTACATTTATTTATATGCTCTATAACTACATGACTTATATGATAATGCTACTATTAATTTTTACCAGCTCAGAATAAGAGAGCATCCAGTTTCCGGACCCTATGTAGAAGCTCTGTCAGTGTAAGTTTTGAAATGTATTAGGGAAAAATGGGACTGAATATATTTTTATTAGTATTCTAGGTGTATAGATGTAACATTTTAGAGTAATGTTATTCACCTAATTTAATAGATTTTTGTTTAATACCTTTACTGTGAATAGCGTTGAGGTTTGTACTGGAAGAAATGCATTATATAAATTAGGTGACAAAACTCTTAGCTCTCATGAAACTTAACATTTAATATAGGATTAATATAAGAAGAAAGAATCAAAGATAACATTAGGATTTCGAACATGGAAGAATTGGCAGAAGTAGTACAAGAGAAATAGGTTTACTTATTTGGAATTTGAAATGTTTATACCAAGGACACTAAACTCCAAGTTCCTAGCTACTTACCCACATAAAATATCCTGGACCATCATTCCTTTTTCCACCCCACCAATGCTTATCTTTCTGCTATTTCTATCTCTTTGTAAGCTATATCCATAGAATTTTCCCAACAACAGTCATATCTTTTTAATCTCTTTGCATCCTCCAGAGTCCCTAGAATAATGATTCCTACAGTTAGCTCTCGATATAACCAATTTTCTTAGCTTTCCTATGTTCCTTTTCTAATCTACCATTACTTTTTCTAAGGAACTTGTATCAGTGCTGCCAGAAGAGGTGGGGAAAAAGAATCTAAGCTAAAATAGATGATCCTTAACAACCATCCATCGCCTTTTCTCCTTTACTTCTTTAAGGAGGAGAGCAAAATTACCTTTTAAGAGATTGGAATGATTAACAAACCCAGAATTGTTCTGAAATTAGATAAGCATACATGTAGAATTTTAGCTTTACATTTAGGGAATTGGGTATTATATTAAATGAATATTTATTTTCTTTAAGATTGAGCTATTACTTTATTTCTTGTCAGGTACAAATAATGTGTTCCTGTCAAATAGGAAATGACATCAAATAAAGACTGAATTATTTCAGTAATGTATTTGAACATAGCCATAATATATTTGAAACCTTATTTGTATTTTATGAAAATAAAAATTAGAATTATTTTTAGTGAGATCTGTTTTTCCTTTTTATCTTTAAAAAAATAGGAATGTTGTGAGTTCTTATTCTGATGTCCAGGTAAGATTTAATGTCTGTTTTATTTAAAAACAAAACAAAACAAAAAACAACTCCTATTTGCAAAGATAATTATTGCTTATAAAACTGTCAACTCCTTAACTATTAATGACATGTACAAAAGGTCAGTTTTTGTGTGTGTGAATTGTCTTTGTTTTGTAGCTAGAAATATATTGCTCCTCTTATAGAAAAATATATCTTTTATGTCAAACCAGGAGAATAGAATTTTTTTTTTAAAAGGTAGAGTATTATTATCCAATTGAGATTTGAGAGAAAAAAAAGGAAGATTAAAAACTGATAAAATATCTCAATTCTGCTAATAATTCATTTGTAAAACCTTTAAAGGTTGTAATATACTCTTCACAACAACTCCCTGAGAAAGATAGTACAAGTACTATTTTTATGAAAGAGGATGAAATAGGCTGAGAGATTATGAAATTGGCCTGTGGTCACATATCTGGGAAGTAAGGGATTCAGATCTAGATCTCCCAGTTCTAAAAGTTACAGCCTCTCCACTATGTCATGAGACTGATTTTACCTTTAATCTGTTATTTTGCTCTCCTTCCTCCTTTTTAAATTTAATTTTAATTTTTTAATTAGGGTTGGCTTGAATTGGGAAATAAGCAAAGAGCAACTGCTGCTACTGGTATGAATGACAAAAGTTCCCGGTCACATTCGGTTTTTACTTTGGTGATGACCCAAACAAAGGTACTTCTTGATGACTGGTTTGCATATATATCAGAGGTGAAATGGAAGCTTGAGTTTTTCTGCTATATGATACAGTGAATAACATAAAGAAGGCAGTTAGTAGTATATGACCAAGAGGAACATTCTGTCAATATAGCTAATAGTTTGTAATGCTTTTTAAAGCAATGAATTCATTCTTTGATGTTTGTTGTTTTTTCCTTCATTTAGAGAGCCCAATTCTATAAGCTCTATACATTCTATAATGTTATATGAATGTAGAGTATGAATGCTTTATTATGTGATAAAATTGCCACATCACAAAAAATGGAAGTGAATACTTTCAAAAATAAAGTGTTAGCAATTTTCTATAATTATGTTCCTTTTGAAGATTTTTAGCCTAAAGATAACTGATTCTGATTTTAGAGCATTGATTTTTCACTATCTTTTTACTACAGACAGAATTTGTGGAAGATGAAGAACATGATCATAGAATTATCAGTCGCATAAATCTAATTGATCTGGCAGGCAGTGAACGTTGTTCAGCAACACGGACTAGTGGGGAGCGGCTAAAGGTGAGTGTTTTCCATCTTACATTTTGATGAAACATATTAAAGAATGTTACATCTGGAGAAAACCACAAGATTTTTAAATGGCAGTCATTTTAATTTTCAGTTTACAAGAGTATACTCCTGTGGTATGATGTGAGCTGTGATCTTAAGTTGTTTTTACTTATGTAACTGTTTTTTCAAAGTAATATCTTTGTGAACTCTTGAATCAGAATCGAGGTGGCAATTAAATAGTAGAAGAGAAATTTTATTTAACCAATTAAAAACATTTATTTTAGGAACCCAGATGAGGTGACATTATTGTGAAATGTCAGTTATGGTTTCTTCTGCTCTTTTTTAATTTAGGAAGGTGTGAGTATTAACAAGTCACTCTTAACTTTGGGAAAGGTTATTTCTGCTCTTTCTGAGCAAGCAAACCGAAAAAGAGTTTTTATTCCTTATCGTGAATCTGTTCTTACATGGTGAGTATATTTTGAAGTACAAAATATTATATAAAATAACTCCTTGACTAAGGGGGAAAATAGTGTGTATATTCACATAATAGCTTTTCATATTCCGTGAGTTACCTTTTAAATTTTTATTTTATTCAGCTGAAAGATAATATGGACTACTTGTGTTTATATGTTATCACAGTGATTATTAATATATCTATCTTTTAGTTTAGACATACAGTATTTACAGGGCTATTTTTCCATTTTACAGAGATGTGACTTTGCAATTGATGTCTTGTAGTAGAGTTACCACTTGGAAGCCTATAGGGAATAACCGTACTTTCATGGATTTTGAAACTTATTGAAAGAGAATAAAATTCATTCTACATTAATAAAAGGAAAAATATTTTGCTATTGTAGATCTGATTCTCACCAATTTGTTACCAAGGTAGAAATCATAAGAGCCCTCAAGGAAGAGTAATTAGTTCGTCTTAGAATTTGTGATTTTGAGAGGGAGAAAGCCAAGTATATACCTGAAATGGATTCCAACTTTTAGGAGACCATTATTTCAAAGGCTTCAGAGGAAGCACAGTATTTTGTGGGCTAAAACTTTTATAGGGTAAATTGGTACAGGGGGAATGGGATGAAATTCTAAAGACAAAGATAAGCAATCCTATTAAAGTGGAAAAGGCAGAAATATCTAAATATTGGGAATTTATCAACTAACTTAATTTTTAGGGTATGGAAGTTAGAAACAAAGACATATTGCCAGTTCTTGTTAGACTAGCATTAGGAGTGCTAGAATAGGATGAAGCTAGGGATGAAAACTATGACAACAAAAACAAGGGATTTTGTTGATTTTTTTTTTTTTTTCTTTTCACTTTTTTCTTTATTGTGGGAAAGGAGATTCAGAGAAGAGATTAGAATTCATATACAGGGTGAGTGGGATGATATTTTATGATAGAAAACAGAACCACTCAAATATTTTCCTTTTGTTTTCTCTGTCAAGGAAAATGATTAGACTGGAAAAGAATAGAACAAATTGAGGTGAAGATGGAATGGTTTTAGCTAGATAATAGTCAAGGTATATATTTTCTGAAATGGAACCAAAAAATAATTCTTAATAGTTAGATGTTAGTATGCTAAGGAGTCTCTAATATAATGCCCCAGGGATCTGTGTTTGGTCTTGGCCTTTCCCTTTTAGCTTTTCTATTCAGAAAACTGAATAGACATAGTTTGTCATATTGGAAGATCACACAAAGCTAAGAAAAATAGCTAATAGTAGATGACAGAGTTAGTATTTATTTTTTAAAAGATTTTGACCATATAGATCAGGGATAGGAAATGTCTAGCCCATGGGCCATATTAGGCCTGCAAAATCATTTTTTCTAGCCTTGCTAAGGCAACCAGGTGATGATGAGTTGAAAGATAGGTACAGCAACCTCCCACTGCTTGAATTCTATAAATTGATAATTTTGTATGGCCTACAAATAATGTTATAAATATCCAAATGGCCTGTGGCAGAAAGAAGGTTCTCCCACCCCTGATTTAGATCAGTGGACTCAATTGAATAATAGAGATAAATGCCTAGATTTGATAAATCAATTTCACAAGTATAGGATGGAAGAAATATAGCAAAAAAATAAGACCATTTGAAAAATATCTGGATTTTGGTGGGCTGTAACTTTAATATTGTGATTTAATGTTGTGATTTGGCAACTTTAAATGCTTAGGCAGTCTTAGAATGCATTAAAAAGAAGCAAAAAAACACTAGGATTTCCAATGCTATGCTTTTCATGCAAGCAATAGCCCATATTTTAAGATTTCTATTAAAAGTTCAATATTGTTGCTATATGGAAGTAAGACATAGAATTGAACAGTCTTTGAAGAATTAAAAATAAATGTGACATTGAGGGCAGTGAAAAAATACCTGATGAGCATGGGCAATATAATAAATTAACTAATGAGGAATTTTAACAGAAAAATGTGCTATCAAGGAGGTTTTTTTTAATAGGATAAGAGGGCAATGGTGAAAGTGAGAGATGACTAATATAGCTGGAGGACTCTCTTGGTACTCCTTCAGTGGCCAGAAAATTGGGTTAAGGACCTTCAGTATATTAGGTGATTTTTCTTTATGAGAAACTTATAGGAATATGTAGACAAGAGGATGGTCAGGAATGGATATATCGCAGTCTTTATCATGGAAGGGAACTTCTGAGTCAATGTTATTATTAATCGATTTGAGTATTTTGAGTTCAGTACAAAAGAGAGGATAATACTTCCTATACTCTGCCATGGTCAGACTACATGTAGACTTTATGTTTAGTTCTTAGGTACTACATCTTGGATAAACAAGAGAGCACCTTTTCTATGGTGAAGAGCTGAAAGAATGTACCATAGAAAGCTGGAAAAAGTGGGACTGTTTTCCTGGAAGAGAAATGGCTTAGGTAGTTCCTAAAAGCTACTTAAGCAGTTCATGAAAGGTCCCTTCAAGTGTTTGAAGCCCTGTTACGGGAAAGAGAGATATGTTTTTTTTGGTTTCAAAGGCAAAATTAAAATCATTGAAAGGAAGTTTTTTAGGTAGAGGCCATTGTAGGATTGATGTCATGAAAATCTTTCTATTGAGATCTACTCAAAATCAGAAGACCTGATTTAGAAATAAAAGTTCCCACTCACTAGAAGTTTTTCCAGCACAAGCTAGATGACCATTTGTTAATTATATCATAGAAAGTATATATTGGATACTAGGCAGCCTCTGAGATCCCTTTCTTCTCTGAAATTCTGATTCTTTTTTTTTTTTTTCATTCTATTCTTTTCAGCCTTGGTTTATTCTTTCTTATCTCCTAGGTACTTTTTTTGTAGTATAGTCAATAAAAACTTTTTTGAATTAAGGGAATAAAGTGACTTAATATGATGTTTCATTTGTTTGATATATTGAAGTTTTTTGTCACAGAACATTTTTAGTAAAAGCTAATTTAATGTCATTTGTATTATTAGGGAATCTCAGTCCCTCTCACTGTTATTCAACATTTTTTTGTTGTTGTTGTAAAGCTGAATTATTTCTTGGGATATAGATGAAATTTCAATTAGTTCATTTAATATAGTCTTTTCAAAAAATTGTTTTCTATCAGGGTTGTTTAAGTTCACATTTTTTAATATTGCAAAGTCCTTCAAGTAGGAATCAACTTCACATTGCTAATTAAGTTACTTAACATGTTCAAATTAAAAATACATAATTTAATGCATTGTTATATCATTTGATTCAGTCAGATCTTATAAATGATGATTTTTATGTCATATAATTGATTTCTTAAAAATAATTTTCACATTTAGATATGCACAATATTTATATCAATAGGAAACTGTCTTTTCTTTATATTTCTTTTTTTCCCCTTATTTCTTAAAAGTATAATTCAGAAAGAAGAAAAAAATACTTTCACCTGAATAAGGAATCAAAAAATAGGAAGCAATACATATCTTGCTCAGCATAAATCATAGACTTTTAGATAATGGCAATATATTTTATAGACTGATAACCAAGAGCTGGAATCAACTAAAATAAGACTCGCTTATTGTATGGCATTAGTCCAGAGTATAACTTAACACCTTACTTATCACCAGGATATATAATACTCAAGTGGATTCTAATTAACCCTCTTTTAAAAATTTGTTTACTTCTTTGTGATAAAAATGAAAAATTGGCTGATAAAATAGGTTTTTTGTGAACTTCTTATATAATTTACATATTCTCAAATTCTTCCAAATAGCATTTAATCTGTGATAGAATACATGTTATATTAGTTTGATTTTGTGTTTATTAGAAAATTACTGCTATTAAGTTCTTCTTAGAGTAAAGATTATGACTTCTATTTTTAAAGGTTGTTAAAAGAAAGCTTAGGTGGAAATTCAAAAACTGCAATGATTGCTACAATTAGTCCAGCTGCTAGTAGCATAGAAGAAACATTGAGCACACTTCGATATGCTAAACAAGCCGGTCTGATAATCAACATTGCCAAAGTAAATGAAGATGTGAATGCCAAGTTAATTAGAGGTGAATATTTTTCTATCAACATATTTATCTAGATAAATGTAATAGATGTAATGCTAGCCTCATAAATAATTTCAAAACTGAAATTGATGATTTATAAAAATGTTAAAGACTTTTTTCTCAGTTCCTGATTTTAACGTTATTCCAGTGTGTTTGGCAATGATAAAGGCAGGGAGATAGAGAAAGGATAAGGGAACTAAGTAAGGCTAATAGGAATGAAGAGTCTAAGGAAGGCAATAATGAAGGGGAGTTCGAAAAATGTTCCATCAGGAAATGCTGGGCCCTTTAATTCATTTACCTGTCATTTTCAAGAAACTCCTGACTTTTGCTGCATATTTTTGAATTCCAAACTATACAAATTCCCATTTTTGTCTACTGCCTCATCTTTTCTTGGACTTCTTTTCATTACTTCCATCCTTGGGTTTTTCATTCCTACTTGATCTTGCTTGATTAAGTGACTTAAGCACAACTTAGATTTGCATTTGTATCATTGGCTTTTCTAAAGTATTTTCTTCTAATAACTTGTTAATTCTGTTTCATATATTGGCTTATGCATTCTTCAAATAACAAAACCTTTCCTTGTTGAATGATCCTTTTTAGGAAATGGGACAATTATTCCCATGTCCTGTTGCCTGCTCTCATTGCCTGCAGTTTCATATAACAATTGATCTAGGCAAAAGCAAGAACCATAGACTTCTTATTGTACAACACAGACCTTCCCTGCCTAGATACTTCTGAGTTTTATGAAATGAGGACAAATGATACTCTTCTTCAAATAAATCTTTTCAATCTTGGAAGATCTCTAGAAACATATTTTTAGACAGAAAGATAATTATCATAGATTATTTTCTTGAATTTCTATTTTAGAAACAATTATCAGAAATTAGTTATAATTAGTCATAATTATTTGGATTTCTCAGAAGATGTTTAAGAAAACATTTCTATGGAATAAGTGAGATATCTGAAATTATTTTGTAAACTACATCCTTTGTACATACATGCTTAAAATATTTGTTATTCAATTTCTTTTATACAACAAAGAAACAATTGTCTCTTTGATTTTGTCACCTAAGGAAGGAACAAACTTTCTATTTTAGAAACATATTTATGTCATTAAAAATCAAGATATTGGAAAAATTTTATGTCATTAAAAATCAAGATAAAATACATTTTTTTATAATTCAAGTATGCTTTAAGTATTAAAAAAGCGATTTCAAAGTATAAATGAAGAACTACACCTTTAGGTGTGCCATATATTAATCATGTGTGCATGTTTCTTTTGAAAAATATTTAGAACTAAAAGCAGAAATTGAAAAGCTGAAAGCCACTCAACGAAGTACTCGGAATATTGACCCTGAACGATATAGACGCTGTCAGCAAGAAATAACTTCCTTAAGAATGAAACTTCACCAACAAGAAAAGGAGATAGCAGAAATGCATAGGTGGAACAATTATTTTAAATTTTTAATGTTTTTACTGTGTAGGAATCTTAGAACTAGTAGGAAGTTTTTTTCCAGGCATTAACTACATCTCCCTGGTTTCAAAAAAAATTGAGTATAATCTGTTCTATTTTGAAATACTTTCAAAATAAAAAAAATGCCTTAAACTCCTTGGGTAATTTTTCAAGTGTTTAGTACTTCTTATGGTCAGAATGTTCTTTCTTATGTGTTATAATATTTACCTTAATGACTTTGTTTCTTTCTGAAAAGAGCATGGAGAGAAAAACTTGAACAAGCAGAAAAAAGAAAGCTTCAGGAAACTAAGGAATTGCAGGTACTACTTTGTTCTGTGACAAAAAAATGGTTGCTGTGCAGCTAATAAGTTTGATAGGCCTCTAGCTAGTGCCCTTCTAACTGTAAGTTAGTTGTCAGAATAAGGCACAATCACATAAAAATAACTAATAAAAGGTAATCAATTTAGTTATAAAATAAGTAACACAAACAAATACTTCATGACTTTAGAGAAGGAAGAAATCAATTTTACTTAAGGCTAACTACCTCCAGGAAAGGATTCATGGAAAAAGTGGTATTTGAGCTGGGCCATAAAATTTGGTTGGAATTTTGCTAGTAAGAAAATAAGGAGAATACTTGAAAAGAAAAAAAAAATGCACAGTCTTTTTGGATATTTTGCCTGAAGGTTCATGTTGGGCAGTAGGAGAAGATTAATTTCTGTAAAATATATACTGTGGTAGTTGGGAGCCAAATTGTTTATTTAAACACTTTAAATAGTAGGCTAAGGATTTTGGATTTATTCTATAGACACTGAAGATTTGTGAGTAGTGAGGAGACCTAGATTGTCTTAGAGATATGAATTAGGAAAAGTAACCAGACAGAAATTTATAGGATGAAATTAGAGGGACTATTAGCATAATCTGGGCATGAAATGACTGTGTGATCTAGAATAGTGACAATGGGAATAAAAGGGAAGGAAAATATGTAAGAGATGTTAGGAAGAACTGATACAATATGATATGTCAGGTGTAGCAGTGGTGGTTAGTATAGTTCTAGGAGAAAAAGGAGTCAAAAATAACTTGAGGATTCTTTAGAATGGATAACCAGGGTAATAATGATGCCATTAAGAGTAATGAAGAAGTAAAAGGGAGAAGATTATAAATAAATTATATTTTTATTCTATTGTGAAGTTTCATGAAGAATATTAGTACTCAGGTTTTTAAATCAGCAAACATATTTAGGTATGTATAATATGCCAGCAACTATGCTTAGGATACAAACATATTTAGGTGTGTATAATATGCCAGCAACTATGCTTAGGCTATAAAGATTAAAAATGAAATTGCTATTGCTGGGAGAAAGAAACTGCATGTATATAAACAAATATATACAAGATAAATATAAGGGCCAGGACAGTGGCAGTTGGGAGAATTAGGAAAGGCTTCATATAGAGGTAGATTCTTGAACAGCTTTTGAAGGAAATGAAAGCTTTTTCAGAAGAAAAGCCTTTTCTGCTAAAAGGCTGAGGGAAAATGGGATTAAATTACTGGTATAAAATATATGAAAATTCATATATGAGGAATAATAAGAGAGACAGTTTTGTTGGACCGTAATGTATAGAAAGGAGAGAACTGTATATTAAGGTTAGAAAGTGTTTCAGAAGCAAAATAACAGTTTATTTTTGGTTCTAGTGGCATTAGGAAGCCAAAGGAGAATATTGAGTAGTGACAGAGACAGAGAACTATACTTGAGGAAATCACTTTGGTAACTATGTGGAAGATGGAATTCAGAAGGATCAATTAAATGGTCATTGAAATAGTACAGGCAAGAGATTATGAGGACTTGAAATAAGGTGGTAGCTGTGTGATGAAGAGAAGAGCATGTATTTGAAAGATGCTGTGCAGGTAGAAATGAAAAAAAAAAATTGACAACTGATTGGCTTTTGGTCAGACATCAAGAAGAACATGAAGGTTCTGAACCTGTGTGACTAGAAGTATGATGATGCCTTTGAAATAAATAGAAAAGTTTGGCATAAAGGTGGATTTGGGGGAAAGATAATGAGTTTCATCTTAAATTTATGGAATTTGATTTATCTAATAGGCAATTAGACACATGTGATTGCAGCTCAAAAGGTAGAATTTTTAAACAATTTTAAACATTGTCATATCTGATTAAGTTTACTTTGTTTTTTTGTTTTTTTTTTTTTTGGATGAATTTACTTAGAAAGCAGGAATTACATTCAAAATGGATAACCGCTTACCAAACCTTGTCAATCTCAATGAAGATCCACAACTATCAGAGATGTTACTCTATATGATAAAAGAAGGAAAAACTACTGTTGGGAAGTACAAACCAAATTCAGATCATGATATTCAATTATCAGGGGTGCTAATTGCTGATGATCACTGGTATGTTATTTCATAAAAACAGTATCTTTGAAAAAAAATTTTAAGCTGTTGAGACTTTCAATTTTAAAAAGCTATAAAATGGTTATAGTTTAAAATGTTTACATATACATATACATACTTCAGCTGTGCCATTTTTCATCTTTTATTATCTTGGGAATCCCTGTATGACTTTTGAGGATGATAGGAGAACTAATCCATTGGAGACAGTTTTCAACTGTCTCTTTTTTTTCAAGTATTGTTTAGTGTTCTCTAGAGCCCAGTTTCTTAAACTGTGGTTTGCAACCCTAAATGGAGTCTTGTAACTAAATTGTGGGGGTTGTGAAATTATGATTTATTATCAGTAAATGTTTGGTTTGTATACCTGTTTTATATACTCATTTATCTGGGATCATATAAAGATTTCTTGGGTAGAAGGGAGAGATGTGTGGAAAAATTTAAGAAGTCCTGCTTTAGAGTACTATCTTCTATACATGAATAGTACAATTTCATGTATGTTTTACAAAGATATTACAATAATATTCTAGGAAAGATATCCTTTAAATAAAAGGAACAAATTTGTTTCTTGCAATATACAGACCTGTTTTTAATATGGTATCATGCTAAAAAGATGGAATGGGTCATTTCAAGTTCATTTTCCTGCTCATTTAACTCTTTGCTCTTCATCAAGGTCATTTTCACCATCATTTGCTTTTGAGAACTTATTTTCTCAGTGCATGTGGGGAAACAAGGCCCTCAGCTGCATCTTTGGGTCTGATCCATCCCAACCTGTCCCATCACCATGACCCTTTCTTCTTCCATGCCAATATTGTGCAACTTAGTTTATTGGGGGGGGGGGCGAAATATATATATACACACCAAAGGCCTTAATTAAAAGAAATTATAGTTAACTTTGTAAACTTTTATATTTATGTTGAAAATGATCTAGATTTTGATCTTACTAATGTTTTGGAATGTCGATAGTGAGCCCTGCCATAAACCCTAGTTTTCTAATTTGCTAATGACATAATTGTTTCTTGTGTATGATATTAACTGGGTCTAATTTTTTTTCTTGCTGATCATAATTAAAAATATTTTTAAAATAACAAGACAATATGTTGACTATGACATTAAGCATAAATTTTAATTCCTCAAGGAGAAATATAATTATAAAAGTCTATTTTCTTTTCCCTTTTGTGTGTCTTAAACTTGTAATAATTTTGCTTTTTATTTTAATAGTATTATTAAAAATTTTGATGGAACAGTCAGTATTATTCCACTAGGAGATGCAAAAACATATGTAAATGGAAAACATATTTCAGAATCTACCATTCTGCATCATGTAAGTTAATTTATGCAAAAAATTAATTTCTGTGAACAAAGTGTTTGAAATCCACATTGTGTCTAAAAGGTTAACATTGCTGTTAAATTTTTGATAAACTATAAAGTTATTGAACATGATTTACTCTTCCTTATTTTTCTAAGTTGATCCTTTATCTCATTTAGTAAATCTGTACCATTTTTTTTCCCCCTTAGGGCGATCGTGTCATTCTTGGTGGAGATCATTATTTTAGATTTAATCATCCAGTAGAAGTACAGAAAGGAAAAATATCATTTTGTGGGTCTCTTCTTACAAATGATAGTCCAAAAGATTTTGAGTTTGCAAAAAATGAATTGCTTATGGCTCAGAGATCACAGTAAGTATTACTATTGATAGTATAAGGTGTCAGATTCTGTATGCACAGAAGTAAACATTAAGTATATAGTGATACATCATTCAGCCATCTAATCAGTTTTTTCTGCTAGTTGGTAAAAGCATAATTTTTCCCTGACTTAAAAATAGTTTTGCTTCTATATGTGCATCTCTCTGGTTTCCCTCCTGTCCCTTTTTATTGCAGTAGAAATAGCTGTAGCTGTCAAAAAGAATTAGTCCTTAGAAGATTTGATTAGGATATTCTAGATAAATATATATATATGTATGTATGTATATATATATATATATGTATATATATATATACTCTGTTGCATCCCTGGTTTAAAGCAGACTTATCCTATTATCCAGGGGAGTCTTTAAGAAAGTCTGACCCTGTTTGTGCCTCTGGCTTTCTTATTCTTTAATTTCTTTACTTTTTATTAAAACTGAAAAAAGAAGAAAGCCTGTTTTTTCATACAGAAGCAAGAAAGCAAATTCTAAGTCCTTTAAAATTGTTTTTTATATGGTTTTTATCTATCAAACTAAATTTTAATAGGTCACTTGAAATATAATGAATTAGAGGATTACATTTTACATTTCATAAGTTTTATTTTCTTAAGTTACAACCAGAAATTGACACTGATGTTACTGATTTCCATATGGAATTTTTACTTCAACCATCATCAATTTCTTTCTATTTAAAATATCCTTATATTAAGGAATATAAGCAAATTTCTTCCTGGGATAAAATTGCATTTTTATACAACAAGTATAATTAATTTATTTAGATAAATTTAAATAATTGTTCAATGGGAAACATTGGACCATAGTTTGGAACTATTCCATGACAAACAGAAATGCCATAAAATGAATACTATAATTTCTTGTTACTTTATAGACTTGAAGCAGAAATAGAAGAGGCACGGTTAAAAGCTAAGGAAGAAATGATGCAAGGAATCCAAATTGCAAAAGAAATGGCTCAGCAAGAACTGTCTTCTCAAAGAGCTGCCTATGAAAGTAAAATAAAAGCCCTGGAAACAGAACTGGTAAAAAAAAAAAAAAAAAAAAAAAAAAAAAAAAAAGAAAAGAAAAAGCAGCATTAGTTTATTTTTAGTCTTTACTGGAATTTCATGCTAATTGTTTGATGGAATCAGCATCTAGAATGTGGGTGCTGGGGACTCTGGGCAGATGAGTGTGGGAGGCAAGAGGTTTTATACTTTTATTTTTTTCTGCCACAGGAATAATAGCAACAGACAAAGTCATTCCTGCAAGCAGAAGAAAAAAAAATGCCAAAAAATATGTGTACTCTGAGATTTGTAGCTAGAGTTATGTTAGTAGTTACTGTCTGACACTCTGGAATGCCACAGATCCCTTTTGAAGGGGAAGATCCTAAAAGTTAAAATCACTGATAATTATTTATAGATATTTATCCAAATTTTATTCTAAGTTATATTGGTATAGTCATTTTTCCATTAGTAAACATAAGTCTATTATGTGTTGACTAAGGTTTTGCTTTCTTAGGCCTGGAAAGGCACTTTGATCCAATTGGAAGGTGAGGCCACTGAGCTTAAATGCTTTACTCAAAGTCTTTGAGCTAGGATTTGTACTCTGTCTTCTACTTCTTAACCCATGATCCTTTTGCTGGGCCTGGATCCTTGTTTGGAAGATAGTATTCATCGTGCTCTGGTTGTGTTGCTCCTCTTTATAAAGAAAGAAGAAACTGAAAGGAAGAAAATGCAGGAAATAAATAATCAGAAGGCTAATGACAAAATACAGGAATTAGAAAAAGCAAAACAGCATCTGGAACAGAAAGTCCATGTTAATAAAAAGCGATTAGAAATGGAAACTTTGGCTACAAAACAGGTAACTTCCAATCTATAACTAGTCTGTGTGATTAATAATAATGAAAACACTAGCCCTTTTTTCCTGTTTTGAGGATCTTGAAAGAAGGTAGTTTTTGAAAGATTTGCAAGGAGATATAAAAATGCAAGCATACAAATAAAAAAGTTCTTTCTTGTCTTGCCAAAGTTCTCGTAGGTGCCTTCTTTCTGGTACTGTTCTTAGATTTCAGTTTTCAGATCCAGAAGGACAGAGCCATTAAGAATAGCTCTACGGACTAGTATGATTTTATAACGCCTTCTCATATGATTTCTCATTTTCATCTAGATTTAATAGATCTTTTCATTCCCTTTCCCCATCTTTTATTTTTGTTTGGAAAGTTTAAGGTTTGAATCAGTAGGTAAGGTTTAGTTAGATAGACTGACTACTGTGCAATTAATTTTTTTCTTCTCTATTCAAAGCAGAAAGCAGCAAATCTTATTTCCTAATACTAAGCATAATTGAACTACTTGACAAAGATTCCAAATAATCTAAATAACTAAGGAATATTATGCCTTTCATAGATGCTGCCTTTTTTTTTTTTTGCCACCAATCTCTAAAATACAAATAATTTGGTAAAAACCTTAATAGTACTAGAATATCTTCTAATAGAAAATCATGAAATCATATCTGTCTTCAAAATTTATTTTGTGATAGATTAGATTAGATTAGATAGATTAGAATTTTTTCATGTTGTCTATCAATCAGCAAGCATTTGTTAAATGGTTACTACATATAAAGCTCTGTGCTAAGCTCTAGGGAGGTAAAAAAAAAACCAGTTCTGGCACTCAAGGAGCATATATTATTATTATTATTATTATTATTATTATTATTATTATTATTATTATTGTTATTATAGCTTTTTATTCACAAAGCATATGTGTGGGTAATTTTTTCAACATTGACCCCTACATAGCCCCTTGCTGCAAATTTTCCCCTTCTTCTCCTCCCCCCTCAACTTGGCAGACAGTTCAATACATGCCAAATATGCCAAAATGCATGCCAGATCCAATATGTCTACATATACATACAGCCATCCAGTTGTGCAAGAAAAATCAGATCAAGAAGGAAGAAAAACTGGAAAAAAAAAAAAGAAAGAAAGAAAATGCAAGCAAATAATAACAAAGAGAGTGAGAATGCTATGCTGTGTTCCACCCTCAGTTCCCATGGTTCTCTCTCTAGGTGTAGAAGGTTCTCTTCATCACTGCACAAGTGGAACTGGTCCAAATCATCTCAGTGTTAAAGAGAGCCACAAAGGAGCATATATTCTTATATGGAGATACCATATATATCAGCAAGATATATTAAGAGTAGATGGAATAGAATTGTAAGGTAGCATTTGGGTAAACTAGAAAGGCCTTCTGGAAGAGATAGTGCTTCAGATGAATCTTAAAGGAAACTGAAGAATCCATGAGGTAGAGTTTAGAAAGTTTTAGAGTTTTCTAGACGTGGGAGACAGCCACTATAAAGTTTTAAACAGAGAAGGGAATGTTGCGTGTGAAGAACAGCAAAGAAGCCTAAATTAATGGACAGAAAGTCTGTGGAGGGGAGGCAGTCATTTATTTAAAACTTGAAAAATAAGAAGGGACTAGATATAAAGAGCTTTCAAAGCCAAATAAAAAAGTTTATATTTGATCCCAGAGAAAATAATGAGTCATTATAATTTGTATCAGGAATTGGGTGAGGTGACATGATTAGACATTTGCTTTAGGAAGAAACTTGGAAGCCTTGAGGAGGATGGATTGAAATGGGGTAGGTTTGAAGTTGGGAGTCCAATTCATAGTCCAAATGAGATGTGTTTAGGGCCTGGTCCGAACTATAGTGGTGGTAATATGAGTGGCAAGAAATTGATGTATGCAAAAGATGTTCTTAAAATAATCTCTGAAATGATATATTTTTTCATGATCACTGATGCTTCTGATCATATGTTTGTAGGCAGACTTTTTACTTTCCACCAAAATTTTTAGATGTAAAAAATTAAACTTATTCCATTAAATTTAATGCCTTTATTATGAAACAGAAATATAGGTAACTTGGTACAATTTTATAACTTAAATTAACATGATAAAATGTTACAAAACAAAGTTTAATCATGAAGTATGTGTTGTCAGTATGTTTGTATTTTTTGCTTTATTTTTTTAATGGACTTATAAAATGGATGTTATTTAGGCCTTAGAAGATCATACTGTTCGGCATACAAAGATTCTTGAAGCTTTGGAGGCTGAGAAGCAGAAAATTGTTAAAGAAGTACAGAGTTTACAACAGAATTGGAATAACAAGGATAAGATGTTAACAAGTAAGTGATGGAGAATATTGGTATTTATCTTAATGTAAAGCTATGTATGTTACCTGATAAACATGAGTATATGTGTAAGGCAGTGTACAAATGCCTAGGATATAGAAAAAAAAAAAGAAATGGAGAAAAAAAAGACTCCTTGCTTACAAGCTATTCATGTTCTACTAAGGAAACTATAACTTTTACGTAGATAAGCAAAGGGATCTAAATACATCTGTCTTTCAGCCATATCCTTTACATTATAGAGTTAGAGAAGCACTGTGTATAATGGATGGGAATCCATTAGAATAGGAAAGATTTGGATTTAAATCCAGCTTCTTGAACATATTGTCTGTATGACTATGAGCATTTTAGCTCTCAGTTTATTCTATGAGATGAGGATAATAGTACTTGTAATATGCAATGGGATTATGAAAGTCAAGTGAAATGATGCATATAGAGTACTTTAATGTGCAATGTTATATAAATATCAGTTATTACTAGTAATTACCTCAAAATTCTAGTAACTTTTGGGAAATTTGGCTGTTCTTAGAAAAAATATATTTACTTATTCTTACTTTGTTTTGTATTATTTATGTTTTACATTAGTTCAGCCTAATTGGAATTTCATGAAGCTCTCAATGATGATCCAAGAAGCCAACACCATTAGCAACAAATTAAGAAAGTGTTATGTTTTTTATAGGTGAGTGATGCAATATTAATTTACTTATAAAATGCTTTCTATCCCTGCCAACCCTCCTTCCAACTTTCAACTTTAGTCGTGTTTTCTCAGTTAACTAAAGATTCCTAATATTTTAATGTATAGGAACTATACCAAAACTTTGTGAAGACTATAACCCCACTTTGCATTGGTAATTAGCAAAGTATTTTTGCATAATGAGGATTAGCAGGGAAACCATCCATGTTAATCTAGAGGAGATTTGACTGGTGAACTAGCTTTCTATTACTGGTCAGTAACATTTTGTATTACTGAAATATCTTTGCAAGCATTTTATTTCCAAGATTTGTGTTAAAAAACAACTGTTCTGAACAAAATTGATTACCGTGTAATTATGATAACCAATCTTGGTCCCAGAGAATAGGTGAAAAAATGTTTTTTCCTCTCTTCATTAAAGGATTGGAGGGGAGGGGTAGCTAGATGGCACAATGGCTAGAACACTGGCTCTGAAGTCAGGAGGACTTGGATTCAAATCCAGCCTTAGACACTTAACACTTACTAATTATATGACCCTGGGCAAGTCACTTAACTCCAAATGTCTTGCAAAAAAAAAATTAAAAAAAAAACCACAAGAACTGGGATTGGGACTCCAAATGTGAAATAATGTATTTACTATGAGGCATTGTTGATGTGTGTTAGTTTTACTGAACTATTTTTTAAATCTCATGTTGTAGGCAATGACTTACTAGAAATTGAAAGGGTATATCCAGAAATCAATGAAACATAAAAATATTAGGCACTGACAAAAAATATTTTTAAAGAACAATTGTTTTCATTTTACTTTGTAATCATTCATAGGAAGATCTAGGAAGAAGCAGTGTATTAACTCATAAAAAAAGTAACATCCCATGGTGGGTAGGAGCAAGCTGTAATGTATAACCAATGAGGGGCTCTGAGGTAGAACAGGAATAAAGGATGTCAACAAGGAAAAATATTATAGGAAGAAAAGATATGTTGCTCACATGGGTGAAGACAAGTGTTGACTGATTGACAGCATTCCTCTAGTTCTGTTATAATGCTGAGGGAAAGTGAGGAGGGTTCCCTCAGCAGGTTGAGTGGATCCTTTAGATGAAATTATGGGTGACTGTAGACAAGAGGTGTATTGATGGTTGGCTTGTATTCTCCAGTGTTGGAGGAATCTTCCAAAATGGCAGGATCATAGATCCATTAGAATATTTAATTATGAATCTAAAATGTTAATTTACATCTTCTCATAGTTAAAATAGGATGTCTTTTGAGATTTTTTTTGAGTCAGCAATTTGTGCAGTATTTTAGACTTTTCTTTACATAATTCATATTTGAGTTTGGTGGTTTTTTGTTTTGTTTTTTTTTTTTGCTATTACATAAATAATTACAGAAGAGTTTTTGTAAGAATTTTTTTATTCTAGTTAAGAAAATGTTCCCTAAAGTATTATGTTTTTAGGGGTGTTTTATTATTATTTTCCCCATTCAGGCATGATATACCAAGCAAAGGAAATACTATTGAGCCTTTTGTTCAGGTTCAAATTCGTAATGTTCAACTGGGAATCTCAACTTTCTGGAGCCTGGAAAAGTTTGAATCTAAGCTTGCAGTAATGAAAGAACTTTATGAGGTATGGAATATTAATAAATTTTTTTTGTTTGGAAAAAAGTTTAATATTAATTAATTTAATTATATTATACTTAGAAAGGGATTAAAACACTTAGTATGATTTTCCTTCTTATAAAACCTTTTATAACTTGTAAGAATGTCAGGGCTACATTTGTAGAATTGGGATTTTGGTTGAGATAGATGGAATTAGGTATAACAAATATTTGTTAAGTGCTTGCTATGTGCCAGGCACTATGCTTTAAACACCAGGAATGCAAATACAAACAATTAAAGCCTTGCCCTGAAGGAACTCATATTCTAATGGGAGAAGATGACATAAAAAGGAGCTGACAAGGGAGATGAGATGGAATAGTGTCATAATGTAGAGATGATCAGAAAGTTATGTGGAGGTCTGATTCATTTGACTGAAGGCAAAAACTTAGTGTCTCAGAGCCAGAATTCAGGATTCCAATGGCAGGAAAATAAAAATGATGACCAAAAGACAGGAAATATGCTATGAAAAAGACTAGAAGAAAAAGTTAAGGGAGAAAAATTAATCAGAATAAATTATTTTTTTTTCTTAGAATAATAGTAGTGTTAAAAGTGAAGATATCTTTTATGATCCAGAAGATGAATGGGAACCTGATTTAGCAAATACAACAGTTTCTTCATTTTCTAGAAGGAGGTAAATACCATATTTTCACCCTACACACAAAGTATTCTTTTGTTTTAAAGGAACTAGGTGGGGTTTTTTGTTGTTGTTTTTTTTGTTGTTTGTTTGTTTTTGTTTTTTAATGTGCCATCTGGTCATATTTCATGAGGCTTATTATAAAACTGATCAAATTATAGTAATCAATTTTAAGTATTAAATTGCTTGCCATTCAGGTTGAAGTAAAATACAAAAATATGGCATTTCATTGCTTTTATGAAGTCATATGGCCCAGCCTAAATCTAGGTTTAGTTATACTAAAGATTAACCATACTTATTATTTTAAGTTCAGTTTCCTCTAAAACTTGGCATCTGTATATTATATTATATTATTAAGTGATAGAGTCTTAAGTACTATCGATTATAATATGAGTACTCTCAAAATCATAAATCTGGGTGATAAAGCCCATCTTAAAATAAGGGGAAAGTTTCCAGATAGATATGTGTTTTTCGGTAACTAAACCATAGGAGAATTTAGAAGCAATGTGAAGGATTTCAAAGAAAAATTATTTCCATCAACTGGGGGCCATTTTATAAATTAGTTCCTTAACTGAGGTGATACAGAAAAGAATCTAATAAGTCCTGGTATAGTTCAAGGTGTCATGTGGAAGAGAGATTAAATTTATTCCTCTGGACCCAAGAGGTTAGAGCTAGTGGGATTTATAGATATGCAGGTTTGGGCTTTGTATGAAAGAAAGCATCTTAACAATTAGAAATGTCTAAAAAACATCCAAGGGTACCTCTGGAGGCAGTGGATCTTAAGGCAGAAGCTGAATGAAAATGTGCCAGATATTCTTAGATTAGATCTTATCTCAGAGAGCCTTTTGAACTCCAAGATTCTGTGAGTACAATCCTCTACCCAGTCAGTTACTTGGCATCAGCTTCAGATTATACCTATGAATTGAGCTAATTGTATTCCAAACAAGTGTAATTGTCAAAAGAATGATCATGAAAGAGAGTTTGGGGACCCTTTATGGTCACTGGAAAATTCACTCTTCAGGGGGGGGGGTTTCTATAAGGGAGAGACTAATGGTCTCTGCTTTTCAAAATAATTTTTTTTTAGCATCATCTGAAATTGTATCTTTGGCGTATCTTTTGGTATTTCTATTACTTTGCAATTTCAACTGTTTTTTTTTCTTTATATTGATTTTTATTTAATTACCCTTATTTCCCATGATCCCACCCAGAGATCAATTTCTTATGAGAATGAACAAAAAGGAAAGGGGGGGGGGAGTAACTTAGCAATTAACCAATATAGTATTCAAGTTTTCAGCCTATCCAAGGTTCTACACCCATAGGCTCCTGTCTCTGTAAAGGAGATGAAGTTCTCTCTCTTATTTGAGGCCAAATTTTGTCCTAATCATACCCCCTTTAGTTTCAATTTTGTTGTTGCTATTCTTTCCATTGATATTGTAGCTATTTTGTGTGTTGTCTATCTGATTCCATTAAAAAATTTTTTTTGTCAGTTCAGTCAACCAATTAACAAGCATTTGTTAAATGCCTGCTATATGCCAGGCATTGTGCTAAGCTTTGGTAATACAAGAAGGAAAAAGAAACACAGTCTCTGACCTTAAGGAGTTTACAATCTAATGAAAGAAAACAACACATAAAAGGAAGCTTAAAAGGGCCCCCTCCTTAACACCTTAATTTTGGGGGCTCATGACTCTACCCTCCAGTCAGAAGGACAGAGGGCACTGATGAGTTGTGAGAACCAAGGCTTATTTGATCCTGCAGGATGATATTTATTATTTCTTAGGGGGCAATAATATTCCATTATATTCATATATCACAATTTGTATATCCATTCCTCTCTTGATAGACATCTGTATTTTTTCCAGTTCTTCATTATGTCAAAAAATGCTCCTACTTTGCATTGAATTAGACTCATAACTTTGACCTTTGGATCAAATGACTAATAGTAGAATCTCTGAGTTAAAGCTAATGGACATTTAAGATTCTTTCCTATCATAGTTCCAAATTGTGTTCTAGAATAGTTGATCTAGTTCACAGCTCTATCACAATGTATTAGTTAGTGTCCCTATATTTTCACAACCCCATTTAATGTTGATTATTCTCTCTTGTCATTTTTGCCAATCTACTATGATGTGATTTGCAATTTTTTTTTACTATTACTGATTTTAGTGCAAATTTTTATATTAATATTTTGTAATTCTTTTGAGAATTTAGCAGTTAGAGTACACTCAATGTTAAAATTAACTCATATTCTGAAGCAGTATATTGGAAGAAGGGGGAAAAGAGTGAGCATTTCTCTTTGCCATTGCTTTGGAATATTCATGCCTCTTTTCCTTTCTCCTTCATTGAGGCAATAGGATCATATTTCATCTCCTATCAAACAAAAAGTCAAAGTCACAAATGGAAGGAGGTTTAGAAATCAAAGAGCTTAATCCAAGTGTTTTACAGATATGGAGACCCAAAGAGATAAACTAACTTGCCCAAATGTAAGGTAGTTAAATCTAAATGTTTCTCTTGTTAATTGAGGTCTAAAAACATGACCTTTTTGGTACTTTCTATATCTCAATCTATTAACCTACATTAGAAGGATTAAGAAAAATAAAATTCTTAGGGGCTAGTTTTGGTATAGAATATAATAAATACTATTACAACTTTAAATCAGAAAAATTTTTTTTGTTCCAAAACTAATTTATTAAAATTATGTTTACACTAAAAATAAAGAAGCTCCAAGTCAAGGTCCTTTCAAATTAGTTTTTTACTCAACTAGAAGATAGAATTTACATTTAATTGTCAACAGTGCATATCAAATTTAGACTCAACTGGACAAAACTGCTTTGTGGCATAACAATAGTATCTCATCTCAGATAGAAGTGCCACTATTAAGAATCTATTAGTATTTTCATTATATGCCAATATTCTTCAAGTTTGCTGGTCACTTATAAACATTGGTACAAAGCTAAAACTTCATAGATAAGGTTTATCATAGATAAAAGCTAAGGCCCCAAATCAATTTTTTTTTTTTTACAAATAAATATGGTACTTTTCAATTATCAAGGTATTTAAAGGGTATTGTACCAAACAAAAATACCCAATTTATAAGTCCTAGGACATAAAATATATTTGATTCTTCTAATAAGACTTTAAGCTTTTTTTCTAATTCATAAACATTAAAATAAGACAGCACTTAAAAGTTACTCCCTTGTGAACTGATTCAACCATTTCTGAGAACAGCTCTCTGTGGTAGCAAAGAATTGGAAATTGAGGGGATGCCCTTCAATTGAGGAATGGCTGAATGACTTGTGGTATATGAGTGCAATGGAATATTGTTGATCTATAAGAAATGATTATCAAGCAGATTTCAGAAAAAAACTTAGGTGAAAAGACTTAAGCCATGTGAGTCAGAAAAGGTTTACATGAACTGATGCTGAGTGAAGAGCGCAAAATCAGGAGAATATTGTATATAGTAATGGCAACATTTTGTGATGATAATAAGAATTTGACAGATCATCTATTATAGAGCCAACATAAATAATTTACAGAATTATTTGATATATTAGCCTATCTACTACTCTCCTTCATTAGTATATATTAGTGGTCCTCATACTTTTTAAATAGGGGGCCAGTTCACTGTCCCTCAGACTGTTGGAGGGCCAGACTATAGTAAAAACAAAACCTCACATCCTGTCTCCGCTCCTCAGCCAATTTGCCATAACCCGATGGGCCGAATAAACATCCTCAGTGGGCCGTATCTGGCCCGCAGGCTGTAGTTTGAGAACCCTGGTATATATGATCTAGAATTAACTGTTGAAATTTTCTCTTCCTCCTCTTTCTCTTCTTTCTCCTTTTCCTTGTCCTCCTCTTCTCTTTTCATCTCTTTCTCCTTCTTTCCCTCCTTTTTCTCCTTCTATAAATGGATATTTGATGAAATAGAATGTCTAGCTTATTTTGGAAAAAGTGATGCTTTATAAGAATATAACATGTAATTTAATTCCTTAACTTCTGGCTTTTTATTTTTGGTAGGAGTAGGAGTTTGATGAAGAATAGGAGAATTTCTGGATGTTTGCAAGATATAAAAGTCCATCCAGTTCAGAATCTAAATTCCACATCAGGTATTTTTTCTACCAAATTTATTAATTTGCATTTCAAATCACTTTAGTAATATAAGTTATGGGAGGGGAAATTTGTAAATGTTATAGATTGTATCAATCTGACTAAATATTTGTGTCAAGATATGATAATTTGACCATGTGTTTCAATAGGAGAAAATTAAGTGCTGTAATGTTTTTAAAATTTATGTATGTGTAATTTAAGCTAATATATAATAATTATAATAATTTATAAGAAAGATTAAAGGACATGAAGTTATCATTATTATAGAGTAATTAAAGACAGAGTCCAGTAAAGGTTAATAGAAAGAAAAAAATGCAGATCTAATCTTATTAAATTCAGGCAAAAACAGATTCTCATATGTTTCTAAAATCCTAAAACACATGATTATTTCTCTCTATAAAGCAATCTGTAAGAGGAGCTAAATTGACAACTTGATTGGCTTATCTCATTTTTGCATTTATTCTTAGATTACCTAAGATAATATTCACTTGCTTACAGTGCAAAACCATGTATAACTATGGTAACACCTAATTTAATTGTCATCAGAAAATTATCATCATTATCAGAAAATAGATATTTCACATAACTGCTTACCATTACAAACTTGAGAACTTTTTTTCAAATTATAACTCTTTTTTTTGATGGAAATTTCTCTAAAAAATATTAACTATTTCCTTACTTATTTACTTAGAAGATACTTAAAATAGATTTCTGAGCTCTTTGATGTGTGTATTTCCTCTACTGGTACAGATCTCTACCCATTCAGGTCTTTTTTAGTTTTCATTTCTCTAGGCTCAGGCTTTTTACTTTTTGAGGATACCTAAGGAAGTGCTTTCTTTCTTTTTCTTTTTAATTCTTTTCTAAATAGCATTTTATTTTCCTCAACAAAAGTAAAGATAGTTTTTAGCATTTATTTTTGTAAATCTTTTGTGTTCCAAATTTTTCTCTCCCCTCCCCCAGAGAGCAAACAATCTGATATAAGTTAAATATGTATAATTATTTTAAACATATTTTCATATTTGTCATGATGTACAAGAAAAATCAGATCAATAAGGAAAAAGTCATGAGAAAAAAGCTAAGAAAACAACAAAAGAAAGGGGAAAATACTGTGCTTCTTTCCACATTCAGTTTCCATAGTTCTCTTTTTGAATGAGTATGACATTTTCCATCCCACATCTATTGGAATTTCTTGAATCACCACCCTGTTGAAACGAGCCAAGTCGATCCCAGTTGATCATTACATAAGCTTGTTATTATTGTGTACAGTGTTCTCTTGGTTCTGCTTACTTCACTCAGCATCAGTTCACGTAAGCCTTTCCAGGCTTCTGAAATTGGCCTACTCATCATTTCCTATAGCACAATAATATTCCATTATATTCATGTGCCATAACTTATTCAGCTATTCCCCAACTGATGGGCCACACTGCAAAAAAGATTGCTACAAACATTTTTGCACAGATGTGTCTTTTGAGGAAGTGTTTCCATCTGTTAACCTTTACTCTGACTGACATTCTTCCTTTCCAATCATAGATTTCCTTGTGATATCTCTGATAATATTTTTTTCACAGAGGCCATTGCTAGAAAGAGGCTTCAGTCTGTTTGCATCTGTTGTCCTTTGGGTCACCTGCAACTTTAATTCCTTATGGGTTTTAGTATTCTCAGATTTGTATTTATATAGAGCTTTTAAGAAAAAGATTTGTTTTGGGAAAAATTGATTTTTTTCACTGAGCAGCAATTAGGATAATTAAAAACACAGCAGCTTCCCAAATGCAACAACCTGCCTTATGTTTCCTCGTGTTTTGTTCCTTTCTGAGCCCTACATAAGTATTCACACATGCATACATATTCACATATACACACAAAAAAACCACGTATATCTTTTGATTCAATGGTTGGGCACCTATCTACATAGCATAATTTGGATAATAAACACTTTTCATCATTTTAGTTTTTCTTGCATAGATGTTGGGCCAATCATTTGAATATTTATGAGTCTTTTTCAGGAGAACCTATAACATTCTGGGCTTTGATGGAATCAGAAAAATATCATCTGAACATAGCAACATCTGTGGAATCTTACTACCTAGAGGGAATATCTCCTCCGAAACTTATATACTTTCTCAGTTATCAGTGGCAAACACCATTCACAAGCATGTACCTCTGTTTTCATCTTTGCTTAATATTTTTAATCAATTATATCTGTGGTTACTTTTGTCAAAAAATTTTGTATGACCTTAATATATGCATGAGGTACTCCATCTTGAAGTAGAGCTTATAAGACTGTTAATGCTTTTTTTAATAAAAAGCCTATAAAAATAATCCTTAAACATTAAGTACAATGGTTTTGTATTCTTTGTACTTTATAGTCAGCTGTAATAATATGAACTGTAGTAGAAAATTATCTATGCATATCTGCTTACTTTTATTGAGGAAAATATTCATGTTTAATCATCATGAGGTTTCTGAGTATTCTATAAGCTTTTGGCCTCCTTAATTTACCAAAGCTATATTATCAAATATTTTTCACTACACTCTCCTGTCCTAATCTTTTGCTTTGATATTCCTCTGTATCAAATTGTGTATTTATTTGGTCTGAAATATCTTCACAGAATTTCTCTGTTTTCTCATCATATGCAACATATGTTGATACATAAACTGCAGTTATCGTGACCACTAACTACATAGTAGTATGGTAAAGTGTCTCATCAAATGAAATATATTGTTACCTTTGGGTATATAATGAAATCAACTCCTTAAGTTTGCTTCTTCAGGGATCCATGAGTGATCCTTCCATTTGGGTACAATTTCCTTTTGTCTCCTAGTTTCATTTATTCTGAAATTATCAATATGATGTGGTTTAAATCTTCTAATAACATGTTATTTTGTTAGTCATTTAGCAAATAGTTCACATTTAGACTAGCTACAGTTAATATTTATAGTTTATCTGAAAACTGTTCCAGTCTTAGCATCAGCCACTGTTTTTTCCACTACCATCACTAGGCAGCAGAAAACAATCAGAACAGAGGGCTGTTTTAAATTTTTCTTTGATTCATGGATTTTTGTAAGTTCCTGGTGATGAACTTTGCCATTCTCAGCTAAGTTAGCATTTATATAATATACTTAGTCTGTTCCTGAGACTGTACTGAAAGCTTGGCAAAAAATGCTAAAATATATATACAGTGGGGAAAAGAACAAACTTTTATTTAGTGCCTACTTTGTTCTAGGCATTGTGCTAAGTATTTTACAAATAATCTAATTTTATCCTCACAACAGCCCTGTCAGGTAAATGCTATTATCTCCATTTTTCAAATGAGAAAACTTAAGTGACTTGTCCAGGGTCTCCCAGGTAGTAAGTATCTGAGGCTGGATTTGAACTCAGGTGTTTCTGACTGACTTTAGGCTCAGAGCTCTTCCTACTGTGTCCCTCAGAGGCTTTGGCCTCTTTAGCTTCTCAAACTTAAGTCATGTTATCAAATGTTTTTTTATTCTCCCTTAACTCACTGCTATAATCTTGTCAGTCTCCCCATTGGGATGAAACATTGAAATAGGACCTTAGGCAGGATAAGGAGTATAATTTATCTCTTCTTTATGACTTGTCATCACAAGGAACATCTGTTATGCTTTGCAATAATACATTTCTGTACTTCTCAGTTTTTCTTTCTTCTCCTTTTACATCAGGCTATCAGATGTCACTTTTACTTTCATTGTGTTGGACTCTTATAGTTCCCTCTCTGCCTCCCTTTCTAATCTGTAACTTCTAGTCCTATGAATTAGAACATTAGATAACTTCAAGTTGTGATTAAGAATTATATGTGAAATAAGGATCAGTAAGACAGATTAGAAGAAAATTTTGTTCAATAATAATTAGTGAAGATGTTACATGGATACTTCTTCAGTGCTGTTTTTATTTTATTTATAGCACTGAGGTTGATAAAAGTCTGACCTCTGAATCAATAGACTGTTGCTATATAGGCTTGGTTATCATTAGTCTGTCCTTGTACCTATAGAAGGCATAAAATAAAGCTGGTTATCTTATAGTCAGCTCTGTTAGTAACTGATTTTATGATTTGTATTTTATTTTTGCCAAGTTTTCTGCTTTCTTTCCTATGTATTAGTTAAGTACCTTCAGTTAGAGAATATTAAGTTATGATGAAGTTTCTGATAAGGGAGGAGATGAAACTATTTTAACTTGGTTAAAATTTGCTGCTCATCTATAAATTTCATTTATTGAGGATTATTATTGCTGTAGAGGAATTTATTCTATTATTACAAATAAATGTGTTTATTACAATTGCTTATTCCACTGTGTAATATTAGTCATTCTAGCTTTGCCTTGTAGAAAAAGAACACAAGGAAATTATATAGTAATGATTTTTGAAAATGTATTGGGTTGGTTCTCTGCTATACTTAGATTGTTCCTTCAAAAGATTTGTTTCAAAGATTGAGTACTGGGTACAACTGCTATCTTTTTATTTGTTATTTTCTATTTATATAGGTTTAATGGAGAAATCAGACAGTATTTGTTCAAATTCAGCAGAATCTTTCTTGCCTGGAATTTGCAAGGAATTGATTGGTTCAGCATTAGATTTCCTAAGTCAAAATGATGATGAGGAAAAGACTATGGAAGACAGCTTAATTACCAGTTTTCTTAAAATTCATTCTTGTATGATTGCCATTTCAAAAGCTTATGAACAACAAGATGAAGAAAGTCAAGATACTTGTGAGTGCCATCTCAACTTTTTAATCATTACTTTCTATATTTTCTGCCTTAATTTGAATTATTGCTTGTTGTTTATGGATTGTTTTTGACCATATTAAAATGTACTTGTGTTGTTCAGAGTAAAGTTTTCTTTTATCAGGAGATTGTTGCTAATTAATGTTTTATTTTATTGTAGTTTTTTCTACTGATCGAGCAACTCAGTTATTTTGTATACAAATGACATCTGCTTTTGAACAGCTTGTTGTTCTAACCAAACATTGGCTTGATGATTTTCCACAATCTACTTCAAGACCTGATGACGACTTAACACAGGAAGTTAAAAAATTGGGAGGATATTTACAATTGTTTTTGCAGGTAAATTCGTCTGAATTCATCCCCTGACATCAAATTGTCTTTGAAATTTTGATTTACAGATAATTTAGTAACTCTCTTCTTGAGGTACCAAAACTATTTGATCTTAAAAAATCTTTAAGGAAAAATGCCAAAATCTTGTTCTAATCAGTGGATTTTCCTCTGTTTTAGTACTTGAAAGTTTTTGCTATTGGAAAAGGCTTTCTTGGAAGTTGTCTTTTATATAAAACTTTTTTAGCTAAATTCTGTACATCAGGGTAATTAACATAATTTGTATATAGATATCTAGTCTCCCTTCAAATGTAGTAAAATATTATGCATTTATTCTTTGTCTATTTAAACTTGTGCTATGAGTATTTAATAATAAGTGGACAAGTTGCCTACCCAACAATTTAATAATTAAATATATTTAATACAAAAATTGCATTATGTACTGTATTATGAGATAACAGTATGAGATAGAGGAAAGAACATGAATTAGAATGAGTGGACCTGTGAAACAGGAAGGAAAAAGTCCAGGAGAGAAGCTGAACAAAACCAAGTTCTAACTATACTGGCTACTTAGGCACAGAGCAGCTTCTTTGCAACCTCCCAGTTGAAAAGCTTCCCAAAAAAGCATTACAGTACTCCAAAATACAAAATTGTTTCAGTTACTACATTATGCAAGGTACAGTTTTTATATTTTAGGTTGCTTACAGTGTTAGCGTATATTTTACAGTTTATATTTCATATTCTGCCAGTTTTCTATAAAATAAGTCATGGCTAGGATTCTAAAATAGCATTCTAAAATAAAGAGTTTTCCTTAAACCCTTGGAAAGTATTTGCTGATGAAATCAGTGACAAATATGAAGAACTTTTCTGGTTGTTAAGATGCCCTGATAAATCTCAATAGAGCACATACTACATATGTGTGTATATACATATATATATTTGTATATATAAATATCCAAGTATTAATACTTAAGGAAGCTGTAATTTTACTAATATGTATGAAGAGAGCCATCTTGACACAGTATGTATAGCCCTGCTTTCAGCTCCCCACTCTGACCCATAGTGGCTATGACACCTTGGACAAGCCCCTTCATAGTGGCAACTCGATAATGTTGTAATTTGCAAAGCAGGTCTGCATGGGGTTTGGACAGTTGTCTATAGTAAAGAAATGGGGTCTGAAACAAATTTTTTTCTTCTAATGTGGGTGTTAGCTTCATTTACACAGGTTACAATTTTATAAAATGGACAAACAATTACAATGGTTGAAGATTTTAGAGCTCTTGTGCCAATCTGGTGATGAACCTCTCTGAACTCAATTAGATCTGTCCTCAAATAGTAATGGTATAGTTAGTCACTAGACCTTACTTGATGAACCCTAACCAGTATGATAGGACTTACAGAGCTTCTTTTTCACTGGTGTTTCTTTTAAAAATGTAGCTTCAGGGCAGCTAGTTGTTTTAGTAGATAGAGCACCAGCCATGAAGATACTTAACATTTCCTGCTTGTAGGACCCTGGGCAAGTCACTTAACCCCAATTGCCTCAGCAAAAATTAATAAAATAAAAATATAGCTTCAAGAACTCAACCTTAGCTTCATTTTATGATGAGCTTAGAGTTGGCTTAGAAGGAAGATGTGTACATATAGGTATTTGATAATATAGGTGTCCATAAATGTTTTCTCAGTTTTAATATGCTATCCTTGAAATCAAATTCTAGGAATCTGGTTTATCTTTGTTTTATTTTTTTTATAGAGCTATAATAGGGCGCTTTCAGTGAGGAATGTCTTACACCAATGAATATTAACAATTGTTTTGCAAATCATTGTTTTGGAGAATTGTCTGGGATCTTGATAGGTGAAAAGAATATAACAATAAATGTTTACTATGTGTGAAACACTTTACAAGTATTATCTCATTGATAATAACTAAGACAAATGATTAGGTTTATTAAGTAACTTCCTAGTCACAGAGTCAGTATATGGCAAAAGTAAGACTTAAACCCAGATCTTTCTGACTCCAAAGCCAGTCGTTTGCTACTTCACATTGTCTTTCATATGTTTATTATTAAAAAAATAAAAATAGAGAAATAGGATAAGTTGTTTTTTTTTTTTTTAAGGATAAAATTGAAATCATAAAATTCTATACATTTTTGTAGTTATTTAAATCTGAAAGTTGTTCAAAATTCCGTGAACTATAGGGACAATTAGGTGCTCAATGACTAGAATACTGGGCCTAGAGTCAGGAAGGCCTGAGTTCAAATCTAGCCTCAGACCCTAGCGGTGTGATACTGGATAAGTCACTTAAATCAAAAACCTATCTGCCTCAGTTTCATCATCTGTAAAAATGAGCAGCAGAAGGAAATGCCATACTACTCCAGCATCTTTGCCAAGAAAACCCCAAATGAGGTCATAAAATCAAATGTGACTGAACAACAACAAATGGTCATTGTACTATTGTCTGTTAAATTACTTTTCTCAGATTTTCTTGTCACTGCTTTCTTATTTCTAACCTTCCCAATCTAACATGCTGGCCAATTTTAATGTTTCAGGGCTGCTGTTCAGATATTTCCTCAATGGTGACTGAGATTCAAAAGAAAATTATCCACACTGTGCTACAAGCATTAAGATATGTCGGACAGATAGCAGTTCTTAAAGGAGCCAAATTTCATCTTTCAGAAAACAATAGGGATAAAGTGGTGAATCTTCAGGTAAAGTGGATTATATATATTTTTAAAAACATAAGGGTGAAGGGATGTAAGAGGGTTTCTATTGTAATGAGTTTTTGTTAGTCTATGACAAGTTTTTAGTTTTCTAGAAAAGATCTGTTACACATATGTAAAATGTATGGGATTGCCTGTCATCAAAGGGAGAGAGTAGAGGGAGGGAGGGGATAATTTGGAAAAATGAATACAAGGGATAATATTATTAAAAAAATTACTCATGCATATATACTGTGAAAAAATTATAAATAAAATTTAAAAAAAAGAAAAAAAAAGAAAAGATCTGTTGCGAGCTGTCGTCTCTAGAAGCTGCTGGATCGCTCTCTGGGAAGAGATCTGCTGTGTCTACTCAAATCTCTCAGACAGATTCTTCTTCCTGTAACGAACCGTTGTCTCCAGGCAGTTGCTGTTAACTCTTGTCCAAAGAAGTGACTTCCCTTCCTGCAGAGAGCCCCGTCAAGCCTGATGCAATTCAGAGTCTTCTTCTTTCTCTGAGAGTCCTCTCTTTTATTCTCCCAGAGAATGGGCGTGGGATAATGCAAGGGCTTCTGGGAAGAACCACCCCAGCCAATGAGCTTGCCCCCTCTATCAAGTCAACCTGAGTTCTCACCTTGTAATTGTCCAGAAAACCTGAATTCTCACCTTGTCACTGTCCAGACAACCTCAGTTCTCACTTAGTAATCCTAACAAAGATCTGTTACATAAATTTCAAAAGTTTATATATAAGCTTTGAAGTATTTTAAAATCTTTATGTGTATTTTGCTCTAAATTTAGTTGATTCACTAAATGATTTTTAAAAAGTCATGTTATCTTGTTGTACATGTGTAACCTCCATCAGATTGCTTTCTGTTTTAAGGAAAGAGGAGGGTAAGGCAGGGAGAGAGAAAAAATTTGGAACTCTGAATCTTACAAAAATTAATTTTGAAAACTATCTTTACATGCAATTGGGAAAATAAAATACTATTGACATTTTAGAAAAGTATTTTATCTTTCTATCTTGGTAGCCTTAATGATCTGTTATCAGGAATATAATCAAAACTAGCCAATTAATGAAAAATCATTTACAGTATTGAGATATCACCATTGTATAGTATTTATTTACTTTGATTATTCATTTCATTCAAAATATAGCATTATTTTAGAAGATTAAAACCTTGTCAATATGTAAATTCAAAACTATGAAACTCTAAACTATTTTGAATAATCCTAAAATTTTTAAATAATCTGTAAAACTGTGGTTTGTTTTTTATTTTGGGGTTTTAATATGATTTTGCCTTTTTTTTTTTTTCTTAAGGCATTCATATATTGTTGCCTTTTTGAGGACAGCTAAGAGATTGATAATAAATAGGGCCCCTATTTCTATTTCATCATAAAGATTATTCATTTGTTTTAAAGAAGATATTCTTTCTATTTTAATGAAAATCATTAGTCATTAGTAAAAAATAGTCTGTGTCATAATGGACTTTGGAGTCAAAAAAAAACATTCTCTGATTCATGTGTGATTGTAGGCAAGTCACTTAACCTCTTAGGACAACAGGCAAAATTCCCTTTCAACTCTTAAGTTTCTGATGGGTTGTTGATCAGCATTGGTGGGAGGACTGTTCACATTTAGATTTCCTCATAGCAATTGAATCACAGGTTCTTTCCCCTTTCCCTTGTCAAAAAAGAGACTGAATTTGAATTTCTACAAATTTATCTGAATTGATAAAGGCTATCTGTGAGGAATGCAGATTTAATGGGTTTTTTGGTACTGAGGTTTGTCATCAGAACATAAAACTGAAGTAACAAATAATTATTTTTTTCTTACTAGAAGAACAAATTAAACCCCAAATCAAAGATTTACTAATTATAAATAATATAGAACATTGATCATTTGTTATTCTTTAGCCTAATAGTCATTATCTACCTAATGATTACAAAATATATTATGGTCCTAAAGGTATGTGTAAATTCCAGTAAAACTATTCCATAATAATTTGTTTAATATAAAACAATATTTGATTTTTAGGAGGAGTTCATAAATGCTATTTGTGATGGAGTAAGATTTGGTCTGAATATTCTTTTGGATTGTGGACTAGAAAAAATAGGGCAGCTTCTGCATAAACTTGAACTTTTCAAACTACAATGCTCACAAAATAAGGTAAGATGAAAGAAAATTTTTTACTGATTATATAATTGTAATAAAAGCCCAATAGAGTGAGTATCCTATAGAGAGAGTTCTTGATTTATGTAAATTTACATTAGAAAAATTTACTCCATGACAGGCTGCAGACTGGCAAGGGCTGTGATGATGGGGGCAACAGCAGTACCAATGAAACTATGCAATGTCCTCCACTCCAGGCACTGAAGCCCTTCTGGCTACTTATCTAGAGCCGCCAAAGAGGGTAGATCCAAAGGGGAGGGATATAGGTAGTCTGCATTATGGTCCAGATTCCCTTAGTTTAAGTAACAACTGGCTGTAAATGCAAATTTGATAGTTGACTTTCAGAATAATATCAGTCCTTTAGAAATATAGATAGTTGAACTATTTTCTTGCATAAGAGATTGATTACTTATAGAATCTCTACTTTTTTTTACATATATGACTTTAAAGATCAATATTACTATCACAGTAGCATTTTGTGGTACAGCTTTAGTTGTAGCACTCTCTCCTCCTTTCAATGATCATTCTGCTGAATTTTGTTATGCTTTTTCTTAGTAATGTGGAAATAATTCCTGAAATTGAAATGTAGCAGTGCCACCTAGTGCCCATTTTGTGGTTGCTCTTTTTGAAGGTTATCCTAGCAATAAATTATGGACTGATAGTTCAGGTAGTAGCAGAATTAGGAAAATCTGGGTTAGATCTGGTGATGACAAATTTCAATGCAGTGTCCTAATGCTTTTATTTTTCTTGTAATAAATGAATCTATTTAAAAGCATTCCTTTTCAGAATTATTAAAATTCATGGTATTCAAATACCTACTATATTGTTAATTCTTTACTTGACATATTATGGGAAGGCATGCATTTGTGACAAGTTTTTATGAATTCTTTATTATATGGTTATTTGTTAACTATGAGAATATAAAAAAATGCTATTAGTATAATATTTCCATTTTCCTGGAAACTCCATTTTAAAAGATTGACTGTAGTATCTCAACTAATGAATGAATTAATCAGCAAATATGCAATGAGCAAAATAGCAATTGGCACAGTTTTTTATTACATCACAATATAATATATTATATTTGTTATATCACAATATAATCTCTAAATAAAATCTTATCCCAAAGCTTTCTTGTGATTTAGATATAACTTTTGTCTTGTTTAATCTAGTCCTTAGACAAAGCCACATGGTCCATAGGTAGGCCCATACTCCAGATTTGTCTAGCTCAGCAGTACCTTCCAGATCACATGATCTATTGCTCTACAGTCTTTGAGAATATAAGGCCTTATCTACACTATGTTGAAATATTAGAATAAGACTTTAGTAGAAGGTGTCTTTCATATATTAGACCCAGACAAAATCTATTCAAATGAATTAAATGACATAAATATTTTATTTTCACATTTTCTAGCAAAAATGACTTTTCTGTATCCTAAATATTATCTTATAAATATTGGTAAATTCATTTAGTTGCTACTTGATTATGTTAGGTGATAACTATAACATGTTAACATTCTACATTACTTTATTAAATATGTGAACTCATAAATGTTTGTACTTCTTCCATCAATACTTTCTCCTGTGTGATTATTGTCCTTATTTTTCCATAGATCTTCATATAGGATCTGCCTGACAAGTTGGAGGCCTTTCTCTATACTTCAGGCTCCCTATTTTTTCCTTTTCTACATTTCAAAATCCACTGACATTATCCCCTATTCTTTTCTTTATTACTCAATCAGTATTTATTAAATGCCTACTCTATGCCAGGCAGTGTGCTAAACTCTGAGGATATAACAAGGAAGCAAAAGGTAGTCTCTGCCCTCAAGGAGCTTGCAATTTAATGCTTCAGACAACATGCAAATAAATATATCAAATTTATAAAGCAAACTATATACAGAAGAAATAGGAAATAGTTAATTTAAGGAAGGCACTAGAATTAGGAGGCATTGAAGAAGTATATTGAAGAAAGTGGGATTTTAATTGGGACTTGAAGGAATCTAAAGTGATCAAATGTTGGAGTTGAGGGAGAGCTTCAAGGCATGGGGAACAGCCAGAGAAAAATACCTGCAGCTGAGAGAAGTAGTGTCTTGATTCTTTTTTGGTTTTGTTTTTACTTTTTCTTTTTTACTTAGCTATTTATGTTAAAAAATTTATTTTTAAAAACATATGCAAAGATAGTTCACTCTTGCAAAACCTTTTATTCCAAATTTTTCTCCCTCCTTCCTCATCTCCTCCTTCCCTAGACAGCAAGTAATCCAATGTAATTAAACATGTGCAATTCTTCTAAACATATTTCCAAATTTATCATGATGCACAAGAAAAATCAAATCAAAAAGGAAAAAATGATGAAAAAAACCAAGCAAGCAAACTACAAAAACGACAAAAGTGAAAACACTATCCTTTGATCCACATTCAGCCCACATAGTCCTCTCTCTTGGATGCAGATGGTTCTCTACACCTCATGTCCATTGGAATTGGCCGACTCTCTTCATTGCTAAAAAGAGCCATGTGTGTCAGAATCATCACATAATCTTGTTGTTGCTGTGTACAATGTTCTCTTGGTTCTACTTATTTCACTCAGCATCAGTTCATATAAGTCTCTCTAGACCTTTCTGAAATCATCCTGCTGACTTTTTTTTATAGAACAGTAATATCCCATAACATTCATGTACTATAACTTATTCAGCCATTCCCCAACTGATGGGCATCCACTCAATTTCCAGTTCTTTGCCTCTATAAAAAGGGCTGCCACAAACATTTTGCACGTGTGAGTCTTTCTCCCTTTTTTTTTATGATCTCTAACCAGTAAAGATGGTATTGTCTTGTTTTTGGAGTAACCAGAAAATTCATGTCACTGGATCAGAGAGTACATGTAGTAGAGTAAGGTTTGAAAAGATAGGAGGGAGATAAGAATGAAGGCCTTTGAATGTCAAACAGCACATTTTGTATTTGATCCTAGAAGCAATTGGAAGCCACTAGTGTTTATTGACTACTCTCTGGTAAAGACAGTCCTTCTCTTCAACAGAGCCAACTTTCTGCATTAACCTTGACCCCATTTTCTTCCTGTCTTGTACAGAACAATTATCTCTTCTTATCTGTTTGATCTTCAGTCTTTCACTTAGTATTGACTTGTTTCCTTCTGCCTACAAACATGTCCCAGGTATCCCTCATCCTTAAAAAACCTTAACATGACCCTATCAGATTTTCAAACTGTTATCCTATAAATCTTCAGTTCACAGCTAAATCCTAGAAAAAGGTATCTATATCCATCATCTTTATTTCCCTTTCAGTTTCTTTTCAGTCTTTTGAATTCTTTCTTCTTACTTTATCAATAGGTTGAAACTGCTTTCCAGATGTTATAATGATCTCTTTATGACCCCATCACACAACTTTTTTCACTTCTCACCTTCTTGATTTCTCTGCTACATTTGATAATATTGGACTAACTTCTGACTACTGTCTCTTCCTCTAAATTTTTATGACACTGTTGTCTCCTAAGTTCTTCTCCCATTTGTCTGATTACTCCTCATTCTCCTAGCTGGATCATCATGCCTAACACATACTTTAATTTTAGTGTTCTCTTCCATAATCCTTGTTCTTCCCCTCCCAAACCATGCATCTCTCCTGTTCTCTACCTCTCCTCACCTTATCTACTCCCATTGTCATGCACATGACTCCCAGTCCTCTCTATTATCTTTTTTGTTGTTCAGTTGTTTTTCAGTTGTGTCCAACTCTTCACCTATTTGGTGGGTTTTTTTGGCAAAGGTACTGGAGTGGTTTGCCATTCCTTCTATAGTTTCAGTCCAGAGCTAGATCAGCTTCTTATTGGATATTTGTAACCAAATATCCTGCAGATCTTTTCAGACTTATCCTACCTAAAATCTATTTCTCTCCCCACTGCCCTCATCCTTCTTCTGACCTTGCTTATTGTAGTAAAAAGGACTACCATTGTCCCAGTCTTTCAGGGTTGCTGTCTCAGTAATGTGTCTTTTTTTTAATCTTTTTATTTACAAAACATATGCATGGATAATTTTTTCAACATTGACTCTTGCAAAACCTTCTGTTCAAATTTTCCCCTCCTTCCCCCCATCCCCATCCCCTAGATTGCAAGTAGTTCAATACATGTTAAATATATTAAATTATATGTTAAATCCAATATAAGTATACATATTTATACAGTTATCTTGCTGCACAAGAAAAATCGGATCTAGAAAGATAAGAAAAAAAAACCTAAGAAGGAAAACAAAAATGCAAGCAGACAATAATAGAAAGAGTGAAAATGCTATGTTGTAGTTCACATTCTTTTCCCATAGTTCTCTCTCTGAGTGTAGATGGCTCTATTCATTTCAGTAATATGTTTCAATCACATATGCAGTCAGCTGCCAAGGCTTGTTGATTCCACTTCCACATTTCTTGTATATGTCCTCTTCTTTCCATTCTGATAGCCACCCTAGTTCAGACTCTGACCATCTCTTATCTCTTAAGGAATCTCTTTGCCTCAAATCTTTTTCCTTGCCACATAGCTGCCAACGTGATATTTCTAAGCTAAGGTCTGAGTATGACACTCCCTTAGTGTCTCTCTCTTACTATAGGATCCTATATAAATTCCATTGTTTGCCAGTTAAGGCCCTTCACCAAGTAGTTCTAGTCTAACTTTCTAGCCTTTTTAAACTTGACCCACTCTTGACAGTTTGGCCTAGCCAAATGGGTGTTCTTCACTCCTGACAGTTTATGTCTTGTTTTGTAAGGGTTATGCTACATGTTTCCTCTTTACCTCTATTTCTTAAACTGACCACTCTGGTCATCCAGCTTGTTCTTCAGTGCATTGATCTATTCCTTCTCAAGGCAGCATGTTTCACATTTGGACAAGTATAATTTTTAGGAAATTTTTCCTTGAATTAACTCTGCCTCTTTTTGGCTTCTTCCTGTTGTTCCTACTTCTGCCCTTGAGACCTAAGCAGAACAAATCTCTTACTGCCCCACTTTATATCTTCAAACCCTTCTTCATCATTCCCCATTTTCTCCTCTTCTGCTATTGTTATTTAGTAACATCCCCTCCAGTTCCTGCTGGAGCCAGCTCTTTGGATCATCTCTGTCTTTAATAGGCTTCAGTTTTTCCTTATCTAATGGCACTTAATCTATTATCTACAAACATGTCCAGATTTTCCTGGCCTTAAACATTTTTTCCTTGACCCTGTCTTTTCCTTAAGCTGTGTACACTATGAATACAGTGGTTGTGAAGACACATATTGAAAACATGTGGCCAAAGGATAAATTCTTGATTCTTGGTAATTGGAAGGTTCTAATTGGTCTCTAGCAAGCATATTTTCTAGTACATAAGGTTGTACTGCTTGAAGCCTCTTCATCTCCCAGGTATCTTTCTTCAGTGTGTCTCTGTTCCCAGGTATAGCTTCTCTTTTTGTAAGGGACTTGGACATGAGAATGTCTCTCTGTTGTTAACTAGATATCCTATCTCCCATTGGTCCTGTCTTTCTGGTGACTTGCTTGTGAGGAGAGGGATTTGTAGCACATCCTCTGAGCTCATTTCACTTTATACTTTTTACTTCTTTCTGGTGTGATGCAAGAGTTTGCTTTCTTGGGTGTGCCTGAGCCTAGAGTCTCCACTGATGACCTGGCCTGAACAACTACTGATAATTTTCCCATTATTTAAGCCCCCAGGAGTATGGGAATTTCAAGTCTTCTCATTATGCAGTGATTTGGATTGCAGTAGTAGTCTGTTTAACAGTATTGGTCCTATTTGTCATATATCTTTCTTGCCTTCTTCAAGTTTTGTGTCTGGAGGCAGGATCTTAACTTGATGATCTAGAATAAGATGTTAAAATAATAGAATTTTAGAGCTGGAAAGGACTTGGGAAATGATCTAGCTTGCCCAGTGGTGCAAACTCTTGGCCTGCTGTCTGAGTAGAGGGGAAACCAGGTTAAAATATAATAAAATAAAATAAAAATAATAAATAATCAAATAAAATTTATATATATATTTGATAGATATTTGCCAAAATATATAAAAATACAGTACAAAACAGTGTTATTTTGTGATTTTTCCAATACAATATGCAGCCCACAAAGATTCCTTTCTGTTATAGTTTGATATCACTGATTTAGCCTAACCTATTATTGTTATGAATTTAGATACCTGAGGCCCAGGAAAAGGTGGTATATGTAAGTAAGTAAAGAGGTGCTGTATGTAAGATCCCAGTGTTTCAGAGCTAGGACAAGAACCAATATGTCCTGATCTCCTAGCTAGAGGGTTTTGTTTTGTTTATTTTTATTATACCAACATTACCTCTTTTCAGGTAAAGAATCTGGGATTATGTAGTTCTTATTAAATCTGTCTAAATAGTTTCAATTCCTTTATAGGTTCTAGAAAAGATGAAAACTAATGCTATGGCATTGATCAGATCCTTTGAAAATATCATTGCTGATTGGAAAAAGGTATGAGACACCTAAAATCTTCTCCTTAAATATTATAATTCATTTCAGTTGATTTTCTTTTTTATTTAATTGAAGCTTAGTTTTTTTCACCTTCCTGAATTATTTCTGTTCAACAGTTCTAAATATGTAGCATAAATCTCAAAGTGATAGCAACCAAAGATAATAATTTCCTATCTGTAACAGTGTTTCAATCAGTAAGCATTCATTAGGCACACTTACTATATGTCAGACACCAAAGAATTTGAGTTTCACAACAAATTAATGATGCAGATTTAAATTGTTTTAGTTTTAAACATAGGGAAATAGAATCTCAGGGATTTTAAGTGACACACTTCCATTAGCTGAGAGATGAATGTCATCTTGATCCTTTTGGTTCCTAATCCCATCTTCTTTTCATTTTATCATGATGCCCTTCTACTTGAATAATTGATATTAAGTACAATTGAATAGTATTATTTATATACCCATTATAAAGTGCTTTTAATCTACAAAGTCACTTCCATAATTAATTTATTTCTTTTTATTTTAATCCTCATTTTGATTTATCATTTCCATCCTCGTATTGTCTTTCTTTGTAAATGTACATAGAAAGTTTACATTAAGTTGACCTGTCACAATATTACATTTTTATGAAGATCATAAGACCTCAATTCATTCAGATTCATTTAATAGGTATCTGACAAGGGTCATCTAGTAATAATACAGATTTTCCTTGCCAGGTCAGATAGCAAACTTATCCTTCCACTACCTTTGTATTCTGCCACTTTCCCTTCTCCGTTTTTTCATTTAAAACAACTTTTTTTTGTTAGAATAATGTAAAAGGATTTAATTTAAATTTTAAGAAGGAATTCTTAGATTTGTTTTTGTTTTGTTTTGTTTTGTTTAATTTTTTATTATAGCTTTTTATTTACCAGATATATGCATGGGTAATTTTTCAACATTGACAATTGCAAAACCTTTTGTTCCAGTTTTTCCCCTCCTTCTCCCCACCCCCTCCCCCAGATGGCAAGTTGACCAATACATGTTAAATATGTTAAATACAATATATGTATACATGTCCATACAGTTATTTTGCTGCACAAGAAGAATCGGATTTTGAAATAGTGTACAATTAGCCTGTGAAGGAAACCAAAAAAAATGCAGGTGGACAAAAATAGAGGAATTGGGAATTCTATGTAGTGGTTCACAGTCATCTCCCAGAGTTCTTTCGCTGAGTGTAGCTGATTCAATTCATTACTGCTCAATTGGAACTGATTTGGTTCATCTCATTGTTGAAGAGGGCTACTTCCATCAGAATTGATCATCATATAGTATTGTTGTTGAAGTATATAATGATCTCTTGGTCCTGCTCATTTCACTCAGCATCAGTTCATGTAAGTCTCTCCAGGCTTTTCTGAAATCATCCTGCTGGTCATTTGTTACAGAATAATAATATTCCATAACATTCCTATACCACAAGTTATTCAGCTATTCTCCATTTGATAGGCATCCACTCAGTTTCCAATTTCTGGCCACTACAAAGAGGGCTACCACAACCATTCTTGCACATACAGGTCCCTTTCCCTCCTTTAAGATCTCTTTGGGATATAAGCCCAGTAGTAACACTGCTGGGTCAAAGGGTATGCACAGTTTGATAACTTTTTGAGCATAGTTCCATACTGCTGTCCAGAATGGCTGGATGTATTCACGGAATTTTTTCATTTGAAGCATAACTTCACAATTTTATCTTGATATTTCTTAACTTTCAAAATATTGTTGCAAAAATTTTATTTCAAAACTACTTAACATAATAATAAGATTATAGCTATTGAAAGTCCTTTTGATAAAGTTTTACTGCTTTGTGATTCTACTGCACATTTTAAATAAACTTTGCTTTGTAAATACAGAAGGGTTTTAGAGTTCAAGTTAAAGATGAAGAGTCGGTATACCAAGATGCGGAGAAGCTAATCAATTTTGCTACAGAATTCTTGAAGTTGAAGGATTGCTTAGAACAAATTAGTCAAATTGTTATTTCTACATTAAAAGGTATTTACTCCAAATGAGATTCATTGTTTTATTAAAACATCTTCTTATAAGCACACTTGTCTTCCACTTTCATTAGTATTTCTAGTAGTAGCTGACTCTTACTTTTCTTCATCAACTTTAACTTCAAGTATAGTTATTGACTTAATTGACATAATAATTGATACCCATTTCCACTTCAACAGACATTTAATTTATTTAGCACCTGTTACTCATCTCCTTTACCCTCAAAAAAAAAACTGACTTTAACTCTTCAATATTTTTAAGCTTTTGTTTTTCAATTCACTCCTGAAAAAATAGGGGAAAGTGTGAACTTCATTTCCTTACTTTGCCGTCTTTCCTCAACTAATTACATTCTGGCTTTTTAATTCTACCATTCTGCTAAAATTGTTTCTAAAGATCACTAGCAGATTTTTAAAGTGCTAAATCTGTTAGTTTTGGGTTGGATTTTTTTTTCCTAGGTGTCTTCCTGCCTGACTTTTTGGCAGCATGGAATGCTGTTGACAACTGATTTTCCTGAATTTTTTCTTCTTCATTGACTTCTGTGACACTACTCCCCTGGTTTTCTCCTGCCCATTTGATTTTCCTTTTTGCCTCCTCTGGTTTATGAGCCTCCTTCACTTATTGGACTTCCCCAAAAATTCAGTCCTTAGCCCTCTTCTCCACAGTTTATCCCTTTAAGATATCATAAACTTCATAAATTCAAATTTTACTTTTCTATAGATGAATTCCTAAGTATATATATAATCATACAACTATTAACTAGGCATGTCTCCCTGGATGTCCTACCAGTACTTCAAATTCAGAATATTCCAAACAGTTACATTTGTCTCTTAGAGAATCAACTGTCCTTCCTCTCAGCCTCCCTATTTTTATTGATGTTATCACTATTATATTTCTCAGTTCTACCTCTGTTTCCCTTTTCATGCCAGTTTAAACTTTTACCTCTTACCTGATATGTCATAATGTTCTAATTGATCTTCCTGACTCTAATCTGTTTTCTCTCTAGTAATCTTCCTTAATGCACAAATATGTTTGTCACTCCTCTGCTTGGAAATCTTCAATGATTTCCTGATGTCTGGAACAGAGATGTTTCCTCCGCACACAACTTGGGTCTTCATGCCATCCAAAATATTGCCAACTGCCACCAGAACCAGATTACATATTACATTTGGGAAATATTTAGCAAAATAAATAAAAATAAGATGTAGATAATGTTAATACATAGTTTTCTAAGCCAATATGTGCCTACAGGTTTCCTTAGGTGCAGTTTAGTGACCTCATTTCTATTTGAGTTTGATATCAATGGTCTATATAATAAAATACAAACTCCTCGTCCTAGCAGTTAAAGCCTTCCATGATATGACTTTCAACTGCATTCCCACCTTTATTTGCCATCATTTCCCTTCACATATTCAGCTTTCCAGTCAAAATAGGCTACTTGATCAGTTCTTAGCTTGACACCTCTCATCTGTGTTCATTCAGGTGGTCCCTCGATGCTTGAATGTACTCTCTTCTCCTTCCTGCCTTCCAGAATCTTTTTCTTCTTTTAGTGTTTAACTCAAGTGTTATCTACACTTTGAAGTGCAGGAGTGATATGTACTAAGTCTGGGTATTAGTTATAACACCTAATCATTTTTTCTCAGTTAATAAAAGTCCACATAATTAAAGGTGACTATGGAATGACTATTGCAGAGATAAAGATTTACTAGTTAATAAGGAATAGTCCTTACTAACTAGTAAATAATATTTAATAAGTAATTCCTTGCTAACAAGGACTATTTCTTCTTATCAGTTTTAAATGCCTTGTGGTACTTAGCTTATATTTGACCTAAAAGAAAATTACTAAGTTGCAAAAATTAGAAATGCCTAGAAAACTTGAGTTGATTAGTTTTTTTGTTTTTTTTGTTTTGTTTTGTTTTTCTCCCTGTATAGGATTAGGATCCTCCAGTGATGTTATTCTGCTCAAGAATTGTGTTGAAAATATTTGTATCTTGACCAATCATTTTAATGATAACTTCAGTCTGTTTACATCACTTTCTGATTCAACAAATGCCCATGATGATAGAATATCTGACGTTGCTTCCAGGGAGATACAATCTCTGGCCAAATCACTTCTCTTGGATTTTGAATCTGAAGTACAACTTTATTTGTTAAAACCCAAGGAAATATCTAAACAAAATAGTAAGGATGAAGAAAAAGATAAACTAACAAGAACCGACGAACCAAAATATGTCTATAAATTCCAAATTCCATCTTCTGCTCTTTGCACAGAGAAACTTTCACCTAATAATATTGAGTGGGTATAAACTCATATGTATATATATATTATTTTGTGACTATCCAAGAAAGGAAAAGAAAATTTGATTAGTCCCTTTGTTAATGTAGGAGAAAAGTTAACATTAAAAACATATACCTGAAGAATATGTTTTACATGTTAAGTATTATGGAATCTTTATTTTAAAAGAAATAAATGTATATGATACCCACAAAGCCACTTGACAATTTTCCCCTTTATGTTAAAACAACAAGCACATCAAAGATACCTTATTAAATAAGCACTTAATTAATTGTGAGTTCTTGGAATTTTATAAACAAAATCCCCAAATATTTATGACAAAGTGAAATAAGGAATCCAAGACCAAACTTGTGGTCGTCATGCCTTTAGTCTCTGATAGAATTATATTGCTTTATGGTGCTAGGAGTTTGAGCTATTTACCCAAAGCTCAAACTAGCTTTTTTAGTGATTCCCTAAAAGTGGGAAATATCAACAGTTGATAAAATGTATTTTCAGTTAAAAAGAGTTTGTGAAAACCTGAAAATAACAGGAAATATGTCTTTTAAGGGGGTTGCTAATGAGAACATAGCTCTGGTGATTTAAGTTCCAGTTGTAACTATTCTCAAGTTCTTGCATCATTTTTTAAAATAAAATACTCAGGAGTATAGTAATCCTAATTTTCCCTAGCTATAAAGATGATTACCAAAATATATGTGTCTTATGTGCCTACTTTATTATACTCTTATCAATTTCTTCCTAACTCTACTAAAAGGGTCAGTGTTTAGGTAAGTAGTAGGAATGAAATTTTTGTCATATTTGCTTGTTTAAAGGTATGTACTTATTTACTGTTTATAGGATCTTATGAATGAAAGTAATGTCTGAATTTTCATCTAAGTAAAAAAAGATAGAATACTTTTGTGCATATATTTATAGGACCCCTTATCTTGGTTTTTCATAATCTTCCACTTTCTCTTGATGGCTATAGGACTATATGTCCAAATCTTTAAATCATTAATGTTTATAATTAATATTAGGTCTCATTTTCTTGTCCTAGAGAGTCAATTTGGCATTGACTCAAATGCCAAATGAGTCTTTGTTTCTTTAAAGAGTTTTAGTTAACTGAAGAAAACCAATTTTCCACCAAATATTCAAATCTACATTATAATAGGGAGCACATTTTCTTTCTTTTTTAGTAGTTCTGTTATACCTAATTAAAAATCACATCCCAATGCCAGAATCTCAGCCTGCTACTGAAAGAACCTAAGGAATCAAAGGTAGGACTTTTCACAGATGGCACAGTTGTTTCATTATTAAAAGAAGAATTTGTAGTTGCATGGAAACTGAAGCCCATGAGATGCTTGGGCACAAGGAACATTTTTACTTGTAGGATCTCATATAAAAGGTAAAATTGTCTTTGAACTGTGAACTAAGAAATGTGGATAATTTGTGATTCTGTGTTGGGTTAAAGATACCATTTTCATGACATCGAACACTTCCTGGAAAGTAATTCTTTTAAACAACACAAGCACTTTGCCTCTTTACCTTTTAAATACTGATATAGCACATTACTTGACTAGCTGTTTGGTATAATGCATCTATCTGATAATTGCTTTATTAATCAGAAACTTCCAATGAGCTTCTGCTATCATACCTTAGTCATTACATGATTACATGTTATTTTCAATATGTGTCAAATTGAATTGGCTTTCTTGCATTGAGTTGCATTTTTTCTAAGCCTCAACATGATATTTTAAATAAAATCTTTGTACTGTAATTTCACCTCCCAAAGTTTTCAAAAGTCTAAATATTTTTGCATGCTTTATTTTTTGCTTAGAAGTAGCATGCATATGTTGTGCCTTAAAGTATCAACATAGTAATTTACTGTTTCATATGATCTCCCTAAAGCAGGTTTCATCTTCATCTTCATTATTTTAATCTTTATTTCAACCCCTCTAAACCCAGGGCTACATTAGTCAAAACTTTTTTAAGGCTGTGTAAATTTTTTGTACATATTTATATTCTAAATCCCTAAAGTCCCTATAATGAGCTTTGAAACATATTTTGTTATTCAGAATCATGTTTATAACTGTAAAATATTGTAACAAAAATGCTATTAATAAATCTTGTCTGGATCAGAATTGTTGCTATATTCAGTTTTTCTATTTTATTAATATCCATTTACCCATTTTTCCAATTGGTGATTGAGAATTACCTTGATTACTTTGCTATAATAAAAATCAACTCTCCTAATTATTCATTTAAATTCTAATGGGAGAGTCAACATATGCATAAATAGGTACACATAATATAAAGAACAGATAAAAGGAAACCTTAATGGGGAAGACATTAGGAGCTGGAGGGACTAGGAAAGATCTCCTGGAGGAGGTAATACTTGAGCTGTCCCAACAGAAGCCAGGGATTCCCCAAAGTAAAAGTTAGAAGGAAGAACAATCTAGGTGTGGGAGACGGGCAATGCAAAGATAAGAGATGGAGCATTGTATATTACAAAGTAAGCTGTAAGAAAACTAAAAAGGGCCAGACCATTGATTGTGGAGAGGAGATCAATATGTTAAAAGACTAGAAAAGTTTGAAGGGGAGCCAGGTTTTGAAGAGCCTTAAGTGCCAAACAGGAATTTATATTTGATCCTAGAAGTAAAATGAAGCCATTAAAGTTTATTTGGCAGCTTGGGGAGAGCATGACATAACCCTGAACTGTAGGAAAATCACTTGGATAGTTGTGTGGATTGGAATGGGGAAGCGCTTTGAGGAAGGAATCTGGTTAGAAATTTGTTGCAGTAATCCAGATGAGAAGAGATCAACATCTGAAATAGGTTGTGAATGGAGAGGATAGAATGTGAGGAATATTCTTGATGAAGATTTGGTAATTGATTGAATATATGTAGTGAGAGAAGAGAGTCAAAGATAATATATTTGCAAACTTGAATCACTAGAAGGATGCTAGTACTCTTGATAGTAAAGGGGAAATTCAGAAGAAAGGTAGTTTTAGAGGGGAAGATAACGAGATCTGTTTCAAATTTATTTAATATTTCCCCCAGTTACATTTAAACAATATTTTTTATATTTGTTTTTAAAACTTGTGAATTCTAGATTCTCTCCGTTATCCCACCCCCAACTCTCATTAAGAAACCATATGTGAAGTTATGTAGAACATTTCCATAAAAGTCATGTTGTAAAAGAAAACAGATCTCCCACTCTAATTAGGAAAAAAAAAAGACCCTCATGAAAAATAAAGAGTGAGAGATAATGCTTCAATCTGTATTCGGACACAATCAGTTTCTTCTCTGGGTATAGATAGAATTTTTCATCTTAAGTCCTTCAGAGTAGTCATAGATCATTGTACTGCTGAAAATGGCAAAGTCATTTTCAGCTGATCATCCCCAAATATTGCTATTATTTTATAGATAGCACATTTTACTTTGCTTGAGTTTATGGAGGACTTTCTGGGTTTTTTGTCTGAAAGCATCCTGCTCATTATTTCCCATAGAACAATAGTATTCCATGACAGTCACATACCACAATTTATTCAACTATCCCTCAACTGATGGACATTCCCTCAATTTCCAGTTTTTTTGCCCTGAGAAGAGATTTGTAAAAATATTTTTGTACATCTTGATCCTTTTTCTTTCTTTCTTTTTTTTTAATCTCTTGGGATTCATGCCTAGTAGTGGTATTGTTAGGTCAAAGGATATTGCATGAATTTATAGCCCATAGATTATATCTTTTGATCATTTGTCAATTGAAACCTAGTTCCCTCTGTGTTTGAGAAATGAGGTCATTTCTTGCTTAAATTTGCTTAAAACTTGCAGGCCATTTCTTGCTTAAACATGCTTAAAACTTGCAGAAACTTGCTTAAAAATTCTTTTTACAATTATTATTGCTATTTCTTCCCATTTATTATATTCTCTCGCCTTTCACTCTATCACTCTTCAAAAGTGTTATGCTATGTCAGTAGCAACTCCCTCCTCCCAATAGGCCCTATCTTTTATCATCTTTCCCCCTTTCCCATATCCTAGATCCAGAATAGACAATATAAAACTTATTGGATTCCCTGAAAACTACCATGAAAAAAAGAGCCTAGGAAACATGTTTCTTTTTTTTTAATTAAAGCTTTTTATTTTGAAAATACATAAATGGATAATTTTCAACATTCACCATTATAAAACCTTGTATTTTAATTTTTTTCCTTTCCCCCTCCCCTTCCCAAGTAATCTAATATATGAACATGTGCAATTTTCTATACACATTTCCACAAATATGCTGCACAAGAAAACAGATCAAAAAGAAAAAAAAAAATAAGAAAGAAAACAAAATGCAAGCAAACAACAAAAAGAGTGAAATTACTATGTTGTGATCCACACTCAGTTCCTACAGCTAGACAACATATTTCTTGATGTCCTAGAACCAGAGGATTAAAAAGTCATTGAAAGAATCTACTGATCACTTCCTGAAAGAGACCCAAAAATGAAAACTCCAAGGAATATTATAGTAAAATTCCAGAATTATCAGATCAAGAAGAAAATACTGCAAGCTACCAGAAAGAAACAATTCAAATATTGAGGAGCCACAACCAGGATTACCTGGGACCTAGCAGCTTCCACTTTAAAGGATTGAAGGGCCTGGAATATGATATTCTGAAGGGCAAAGGAATTTGGACCGCAATCAAGAATCAAACTATCCAGCAAAATTAAGACTTATTTTTCAGAGGAAAAAATGGACATTCAATGAAATAGGGGATTTTCACCTTTTAAATTTTTTTTTTTGCTCTTAATTTCCTTTTTATTTCAGGTAATTAATTTTAATAGAATGTTAGGGGGTCTTGATTTTTTAAATAATCTGTTTATTTGCAAAGCATATACATGAGTAATTTTTCCAACATTGATTTTCACTTATTTTTGATAAAACTACCAGAGCTAAACAGAAAGTTTTAATTTCAAATACAGAACTCGAGAAGCATAAAAAGGTAAAAAGGCAAGGGAAAAAAATCTGTTTTTTAAAGGTTAAAATGTTTACATATCTATATGAGAAGATGATATGTTTAACTCTTGAGAACTATATATTCATTAGGGGTATACTTCGAGGGCATAGGTATGATTGGATTTTATTGTGATGATATAAAAAAAGCTATGAGTGGAAAAGGGATTGCACTGGAAAAAAGGGAAGGGGAGGTAAAATGGGGTAAATTATATCACATGAAAAGGCAAAAAAGACCTATTGACAATTGAGGGAAAGAAGTGAGAGGGATGAGCATTGTGTGAACACCAATCTCATCAGATTTGGCTCAAAGAGAGAATATCAAACATATTTAATTTACTATAGAAACTTGTCTTATCCTACAGAGAAATAGGAGGAGAAAGGGAAAGGAAGATAATAGAAGAGAGAACAAAAATAGAAGGGGAAAGTGATAAGAAAAAGGGGAGGGATTGTAAAAGGAGAGGGCAGATTGAGAGAGGTGGTGGTCAGAAGCAAAACATTGGTGAGGAGGGAAAAGGAGAAAGAAAAATATAACTTGGGGAAAATAAGATGGCAGGAAATTCAGAGTAATTTTATCTGGGATTGGGAATGTAATGAACTCTCCCATAAAATGAAAGTAGATAGCAGACTGGATTAAAAGCCTGAATCCTACAATATGTTGTTTACAAGAAACACATTTAAAGCAGAGTGATACATACAGAGTAAAGGTAAAAGTCCAGAGCAGAATCTATGTGAAGTAAAAAAAAAGCAGTAGTGATCCTGATCTCAGATCAAGCAAAAGCAAAAATAAATATAATTTAAAGATAAGGAAGGAACTGTATCTTGCTAATGGGTACCATAGATAATGAAGCAATATCAATGTTAAACATATGCACCAAAGTGTTATAGCATCTAAATTCCTAAAGGAGAAGTTAAGAGAGCTGCAAGAATAGACAGCAAAACTGTAATAATGGGAGATCTCAACCTTGCTCTCTTGGAATTAGATAAATCAAACCACAAAATAAATAAGGAGTTAAGGAGGTAAATAGAATATTAGAAAAGTTAGGTATGATAGATCTTTGGAGAAAATTAAATGGAGACAGTACACATTTTTCTCAGCAGTTCATGGAACCTATATAAAAATTTATCATATATTAGGGCATAAAGACCTCAAAATCAAAGGCAGAAATAGTAAATGTATTTTTTTTCAGCTCACAATGCAATAAAAACTACATTCATTAAAAGGCCAATGGAAAATAAGACCAAAAATTACTTGGAAATTAAATAATCTAATCCTAAAGAATGAGTAAATCATAGACACAATAATTTCATCCAAGAGAATAATAATAATGAGACAACAAATCAAAATTTGTGAGATACAGCCAAAGTGGTATTTAGGGGAAATTTTATATCTCTAGATGCTTATTGCCTAAAATAGATCATCTATTTTTATTATTATCTATATTATTATCTAATATAGATAAAAAAGATCAATTAATTGGGCTTGCAGCTAAAAAAGCTAGAAAAAGAACAAATTTTAAAATCCCAATTAAATGCCAAATTTGAAATTCTAAAAATAAAAGGGGAGATTAATAAAATTGAAAACAAAACTATTGAATTAATAAACTAAGAGTTGGTTTGATGAAAAATCCAACAAAATAGATAAACCTTTAGTTAATTTGATTTAAAAAAGGAAAAAATTGTTAGTCTCAAAAATAAAAAGGGAGAACTTTCCACCATTGAAGAGGAAATTAAAGCAATAATTAGGAATTATTTTGCCCAACTTTATGTTAATACATTTGATAATCTAAGTGTTTATTTTAAGAATGAGTGAAACTTGAGCATGTTTACAAGTAGGAAGGAAGTAATGTGTACATAGAAAATGATCATGATAGCAGGGACAACCTACTGGAGAAAATAGGAAAGGATGATTTTCAAAAGTAACAAAGTGAGGTTGACCTTGGCAAGCAGAGGACCATATCATCCTCAGAGCTTGTAGTGGATGAGGACATGGCTAGGGAAGATTGTCAGAAGATGTGAGATGGTATGGAAGGAAGAGAAGAGAGCTCATAGTGAATAACTTCAATTTTTTCAATGAAACAATGCAAAGCCCTCAGCTGAAAGGATTAAGAGGATACACATGGTGAATAGTTTGAGGAGAAAAGAGGTTTGTGCTAGATACTATGAATATGATGGGGAATCCAATACAGAGGAATTACTGGGTTGAAGAATCAATAAGGGAGGAGAGGGAAGAGGAGTCTTGCTGCGGATCTTGTTGACCTCACCTAGTGGAGAGTAACCAACATAAATTTCAGCAAGAAGAAATTTTCTTTTGGGAATGAGATGAAGAGTCAGATAAAGCTTCATGGAGGAAGTGGCACTGAGCTGAACTTTGATTCTGAATTCTGAAAGGAAAAGATGAAGATAGACCTTCCAAAGATCTTTCTATGGAAATAAGAAGGGAAATATGAAATTACTCTGGACAGGAATTTGGAGCCAGATTGTAGAGGGTATTCAATACCAAGATTCAATAGTCAGTTATGATAGGTTTTTGAGCAGGAGAATGTTAAAATTGTAATAGATGATGTTATGTGGCTAAATTGTGGGTTGTAACCCCATATAGGGTATTTTAACTAAATGGAGGAGTCATTAAATTATGATTTATTATCAGTAAATGTTTGATTTGTATACCTATTTTATATCCCTAGGGTCATGTAAAATTTCTCAAGCAAAAAAGGGTCCCAAATAGAAAAAGTTTAAGAAGCCCTGTTATATTTCAAGGATTGCTTTATATACATTTTGATTTTCACAACAACCCTCTGATGTATTTGCTCCAGCTGTTATCTCCATTTTTATAGAGAAAACTGGGGCCCAAAATAACTTGCTTTTGATCACATATTAATAATTTTGGAGTTAGAATTTGAACCCAGATTTCCCAAATTAAGCAGAGCATACTTTTGGCTATACCCATATTACTTGTCTTAAAATCGTATTTCCTTGATGCCTTTTGTTTTTACAACACATTTACTTCCTAATATTGAAGTGCCTCAGTTTCCTTGCCTCAGTTTCCCTGAATTTTTCTGCCTTGGTCATCCTACTGGCCACTCTCCTTCATTGCCCCATTGGTATTGAGAGAACTGGGACCACTCTTACATTCCAAAGAATCATAAAACTCCAGATGGCTTGTCTCAACTGCCCAGATGGTACTCACTATCTTTTTATCCCTCGACCACTTTCTTGAGCTCCCCCCCCAACCTATCAAAATTAAAAAGTTATGGTCCTTTACTGGAATTTCTACTCATTCAGTGCTGTTTCCCCCATCCCTTGCTTTTGTTTCTAATCTAATCTAATAGGGATTAGCTGGAGCCTTATAAAAGTCTCTGGAATTACTGGGTGCTGGATGCTTTGAAACAAGAGTCCCATTTATCTGGGGAGAGGGGGTGGATATGGGTCCTATTTGGCCACTAGTCCAAATTCTCCACTATTAAAATATTAAAAACCTAATCTCTGTCTTGCCTCAGTTTCTCCAGCATTATAATATATCCTTCTTTAATGTAGCAAGCTCTTTCTAGAAACAAAGTTTTTTTTTTTTGTTTGTTTTTGTTTTTTTTAAGAATAAGGATGTAGGGGGGAAGGAGTTTCACAAAATTGATCAACCTGTCCATGGTCTGAGAGTCTGTGCAGTAGCTAACTTCCAGAATTCCTTTCTCATCTGCATTGAAAGGAAGGAGGCAAAATTTTCTCAATTCTCCTCTAGACCAAAATTGGTCATAAATCACATTTAAGTTGTTGTTCTTTCCATTTACATTATTTTGCTGTGTATATTTTTTCCTGGCTTGGGTTATTTAACATTGTATCAGTTCATAAATGTCTTTCCTCGGGTCTCTAAATTATTTGTATTTATCATTTCTTTAAAAATAGTAATGTCCTATTGCAGAATCATAAACAATTTGTTTATCTATTATTTAAAACTACTTTGCTACCATAAAAACATGTTGCTATGAACATTTGGAGACCTTCGTTTTTCTTTTTGATCTCTTTGAGACATATTCTAGCAGTAAGCTCAAAGAATATGGACATTTTAGGCACATAAAAACACAACATTTTTGAGAGGATGATGATGATACAAGAAGACTGAGGAAGTTGCTGCTCTCTTGATGAGGTTTGTATCCCCTTAATTCCCAGTAGTGATGAGGTTAGTGGCAATAAGAGTGTTGTTAAAATCCCCTTTTGGTCAGCCTGCAGGTTCAAAGTGAAAGAATTCACTTATCCCGAAATATTAATTGGCAAAAATGAAAGTTTATTGTTGGATAGAAACCAGCTTGCTCAGAGACTGACTTCTATAGTGGCTAAGGAAATGGAGTCTGGTACTGAGAAGAGAATGCATTCTCAGCTGCCAGGGTCCTAGCACCTGCTTGGACCTCTGCAAGGAGTGAGTTTAAGGAAATCTGTTATATGGGTAGCTCTTCGTGGGGGGCTAGGACAGCCTGAGCTGATCAGACCAGGATTTTTCAATTGAATGAGAATTTAGAATTTCAAAAAGATCAATGGGAGCTGATTTGCCCTTGAATAGTGTTGCTTCTCTCCTCCTGGGAAGATAAGCGCTCTCTCTAGACTCCTTGGAGCCTGGGAGATCCTGATTTCAGATCAAAAAGTGTAATGTTCTTTTTCGTTTCCTTGGGGGTCTCTGGGAGCAGCCTTATTTCAGTTCAGTAATCACCACAAGTGTAGCCAAGTATTAAAGTCCAAATCCTTTATTGTTTCCTTACTTGGGGCCGGGGCCAGCTTTCTTGAGGTCCTCTTGAATGTGTTTTGGTTTCTGTGGGGGAGGCAGGAGGACCACCGCCATGGTCTCTGTCTTCCAGTTCTGATTCTGGCTGAGTTTGTCCAAGCTTATATGCTCTCTTATCTTAGGTGTAAATCTTGTGGAACTATATTAAGTACTAAGTACATGACTTGAACTACCATTATCTTTATCACTTCCACTGCTTGTTTCATGAGCTTCTTTTGCAACCTCTACCTGTTGTTGAGTTGAGGTCTTTCTATAAGATTTGTGGAAAGATGGGGAATGATCCAAGTAAGGTATGAATAGATTGCCATCTCTATCCATGGAGAAAGAGCCCACTCTAACCCTTAGACTCTAACCTTAACTCCATAGTTGGCTATTGTAGGTTATTGATCCATCAGAATATTGAAGAGCTTGTCCAAAGGTTGCTATAAAATCTGTGGGGCAGTACAGTGTCATAGTTGTTAAATGAAGATTTGTTGAATGAATAAAAATATCGTACTCTGTTAATATAGATGTCACCCTAAATGCAAATATTTCACTTGATTTCATTCAATAAGCATTTTTTTTTAAGTTCTTGGGGCATGTGAAAGTTGCTGCTCTCTTGATGAGGTTTGTATCCCCTTAATTCCCAGTAGTGATGAGGTTAGTGGCAATAAGAGTGTTGTTAAAATCCCCTTTTGGTCAGCCTGCAGGTTCAAAGTGAAAGAATTCACTTATCCCGAAATATTAATTGGCAAAAATGAAAGTAACATAACAAGCCTTTGTGAAGCAGCTGACTCTCTTTGCCACGCATCATATTATTTGCTAAAATGCCATGGTAAAATAATGCATGTGCTTATAACAATCTTTTTAATATTCCCAATCAAGAAATATGACTTCTCCATCTCATTTCCAAACTCCAAAGAAATATTGGTTCAGTTCTGGTTTGATTTCCCAGTAGCACTCTGTGCTGACAGTTTGAACTGCTTTATGATGGGTCCAAACCCCATCAAATTAAAGGTGTGGAATGCACCACCTTTCAACTTTGACCTCCTGAGTCCAAGTCTAGCTAGACTGGCCCCAAATAATAACACTGGAAAATCTGCTCTTTTATTGGAGGGCTGATTTGCACTTTGGTTGGGAGGATGATTAGTACTTTTATTAGAGCCATGATTTACACTTTTGTTGGGGGGGGGGTGATTTGCATTTTGGAGGGGATGATTTGTACTTTTCTTAGGGGAACTGATTTGCACTTTTGATAAGAGTGGGGTTGAGGGTGGCAATGCAGCAATAAGCTGCGACATTTCCCTTTGCTGGGTGGCTTGACATCAGACAGTTTTTTGATTTGAGCAAGTGACCTGGCGACAGAGGAGGGAAGGAGAGGATGAAGTGAAAATCAGCCTCATCTGAAACACAGACTCCAAGCCTTGGCGCCATTATAATAGAATGTTTATATGAATTTCCTTCGCTTTCCTCCCCTGCCTCTGTATGAGTTGTCACTGTGAAAAGCAGGGAAGACATGGGCTGAAAAATTAGGTCTTTGAATTTGTACGATGGTCCTTCTTCATGCACAGACCCGGCATTGTTTGTGGTGGGTGAGGAGGTGGACTTGGTCCAATCTTAGATGTGCTTCATCTTGACTCTGCAAGCGAAACCGAATCCACTTTGAACTTGTTCTCTCTCCGTTGGTGCCCTTGTTGCAGTTATTCATCACCCAAGTGCTTCCCTCTGACGATGTATTACAGCTATACATCATGGAAGTGAGCTACCGCTTTCCTAATGCATTGCCCTTATACATCAACAAAGCGAGCTGGGCCTCTCATAATATATTAGTGTAATACACTATCAGGGGGAGGCATATTGATAGAGGAAAGCTGGTCGATCTATGAATTGTGGATATCTAGAAAGTTCGGGTCAAGAGAGTAATGCAGATTTCAGGTTGGATTGATGTGGCTATGAATGGTGTTTTATGATATAAAGTTTGCCTCTGGTTTAGAAAGTAATTTAATGTGGGTGACAGGTCAGGTTCAGGTTAAGAGAGGTTGACGTTGTGAGATATCTGTAGATCTTGGAAGATGTATTTCAGGAATAAATTACAAATCTGGATACTTTTATTTCATTCTGGATGTGTCAGAGGGCATATCAGAAAATGGGCAGAGGATGGAGGGGAGGGGGAAAGAGGAAAGTTTTGCACATAAAGCAAAACTGTTCCCCTTACCCTTCTTGCCAGAAGGACAAAGGAAATGTTATTTGTGCTTGTGTCCAGACAAAGAGAGCATATTGTTGACTTCCTCCCAAAGGACTCTTGCATATGGGAGTTGGACAAAATATGTGCAAAGGCATAGAGAGCTGGCCATGGTAATAGAGAAGAGAGAGTGAACATGTGCTCTGACCGTATTCATTCTGTGTGACATAGTGTATTTGCTCAGAATTATTCCATTTCTTTCTGAGCCAGGTGGGAGGGATCTGATTCTCTTCCTCATGTAACCTTTGTTCTCCATCCAGCAAAGTACCAGGCAAGCTGTAAGTACAAATTAGTGAGCTCATTACCATTTAAAAAAAACCTAGCCTAGGCCCAAAATTGGAAGATAATAATTTTAATTTTTAAAAATTTAACTTTTACACTCAATAGCAGAGTTTATATCTCTTGTAAGATAGGATGAAGAAGAGAACACAGAATTTGAAGTCAGAAGATTGAGTTCAAATTCTGGTCCCTGACACTTAGTGGTAATTGTAATTTTAGGCAAGTCACACATCAGCTCTCTGACCTTCAGCTTCCCCATTTGTATCATTATTATTATTGTTATTGGTCCTTCGTTCTCTAAGAAAACCAATGACATCACAAAGGGATGGCTTGATTTGTGTGTGAATCTGCAAGTTGTCAGCCTCATTCTTCCCTCCAGAGTTGAACATTGGAGGGTAGGTACAGGGGTACCTGGTGGCTCTGAGGTGGTGGCCAAGTTATAACCTCACAGTGCCCAAAAGCAACTAACTCTATGATAGATTTTACAGACAATTTCAAGAGAAGGGAATTTCCACAGCAGGAGAAGGGAGAGTAAGCATCCACGACATACCAGGTGAAACAGTAGTTAGAGCAGTGGGCCCAGAGTAAGGAAAACCTGAGTTCAAATCCAGCTTCAGATCCTTTCTATGTGACCCTGGGCAAATCACTTAACCCTGCCTGCCTCTGTTTCCTCATCTGTAAAATGAGCTAGTGAATCAAACAGCAAATTGCTCTAATATCTTTGCCAAGAAAACCCAAATGAGGTCACAAAGTCAGACATGATGGAAAAATGTGCCAGGTATTATGCTAAGTGCCTTACAATTGTCTTATTGAATCAGCTCAATAACTGCAAAATAGAGTGCTGGGATTAAATCCATTTTACAGTTGGGGAAACAGATAAATATAGGATATGATTTACCCATGTCCCCTTAACTCTGGGCCCAGTTTTATATCCACAAAGCCATCTAGTTGCCCAAAGTAATCTATCCCCATGAAATCACAAATCCAGACTGAAACAAAAACTTTAGAGGGATCATGTAATAAAAGGTTTTGTAAACTGTAAAATGCCCTATAAACACGAGGAATTATTACAGAGTTTTAGATGCTGCCATTGCTTTTGCTCATCTACCACCTTTACCTCCAACTCCGTGGGTGACAGGAGTAATGTTTAGCACAATATAGCAAGGCTGGCACATAGAAGGTACTTAATAAATAATGGATTGAATTGTAAGGATAGTTTCCAAGAACCAGGGTTCCCACAAATCTTCTACCTTTAGATGTATGTCTGCCACCTTGGAATTTATTTGATGGAAATAAATGTGGGCTAGATTTGGGGTCAGGAAGACCTGCATTTGATTACAATAGGTTAAATTACCTCTAAGATCCCTTCCAACTCAAAATCAATGATGCTATGATGCTCTACTATTCTCATAGAAATTCCTAATGAACATCAGGACCAGGTATTTGCTTTTGGGGTTCTGGGAAATTTCAAAAGAACCAGAGAAACTATGGGGGACTGAATGGCCTGAGGTATCAAGGACTGGGCCTGGACTCAAGAAAGACCTGAATTTCAAATTAATTACTGTGAACTCGGGCAAGTACATCATTTTTAGCTGCCTGCCTCAGTTTTTTCAAATGTAAAATGAAGATAAAATTATCATCTGTTTCCCAGGGTTTTATAAGGCTCAATCAAGATGATATTTGTAAATCAACCAGGTGTATAGTAAGTATTTAAAATTGCTTGTTTCCCTCCTCTACATTTAAATATGTAGTAGCCTCTTTCTATACTGGAAATGTAATGAAGAGCAAATGAACACAAAGAATTCTTTTCAATCAGCAATAGAAGAGTAAATTACTTGGAAGCTAAGAGTGACAGCTGGTTCACTAATGGCATCTCCAGGTGAACCAGAAGACCCTCTCTAACATTAGCATTCTAGAAAATGGTGGTCTGGGCCTTAGTCATAGTCCTGAGTTCCTTGGCTTCTTTCTAAGCAAAAAAGACTCTCTTCCTTTTAATCTTTAAAAAATGAAAGAGGGAAGAGATAATTCATCTTTGTCAAAGACATTCCCAGGAAGGACTCCTAACTCTAAATGAAACTGAATATTTTGTTCCCAAAGAGAGGCATTCCCCAGTTGGGGCCAGACAGGACAGAAAGAGCCTGTGTTTTATTCTTATCATTCCAGCCTGTTGAGAACTATGGCCCTTTTGTGCAAGAGTGGCTGCTGCGAGTCCCCTATGAACCCAGCCCTTGTGCCAGAAGTCTTAAGGACTGTTCTGTTCTTCTCCTCATTAGACACATTCTCAGGGCAGCATTCCATACCAGAGTGGAAAATGGCACAAAACCAATGCATGCAGCAATAATGATGAAAGCAAGCAAACTTTAAAAAAAAAACAGTCAGCCATTTTCTCAAAGGTTTGATTTTTAATGAGGGCAGAATGACTAAAGGCTAATTCATGTCTTAATATAATATTGGAAATCTCCTTAATAGAATATTAATCCTTTTTTTCAAAATATTTGTTTTGGAGTCAAGTCTTGCATCTACTCTATGCTGTGCAACTTTGAGTAAATTACTTTTCCAAGCCTCAGTTTTCTTATGTGTAAAATGAGAAATTTGGTTTAGATGCTCTTGAATAATGAAATAAATCTATGCCAATCTCTCTCTGGATTGCTAATCCCATGCCTGCAATGCCCTCTCTTCTCAGCTCTATCTTCTTCAGTAGAATGTAAGCTTTTTGAGGGGAGGGACTATTTTTGCTTTTCCTTCATATCCTCAGTACTTAGCATGGTACCTGGGTCCATAAAAGATGCTTAGCAAATGGTTTATTGAGTAATTGATTTAAGTACTTGGGTAAATCATAGCTGTTTCCCTTAGAAGAAAAGTAGATAGATAGATACAAATATGTATGTGTACTTATATACACATATATGCATACATACATATACATATAATATAAAATCAGACTTGTTTTTAAAAAGTAGCTATTCAGTAGTCTCATAAATAAATCTATATACGTAGTTACACTCCCATCTTGCAAATTTGCATGTTCATAAATAACCCTTCAAGGGCAGGAAACATTTTTTTCCACCCTATTGTCAGCCCCACATCCAGTAGAGCATGAGATCCTCCCTGCCCTTTGATCTCCAACCTCTTTTCTGGTTGCATGATCCATCCCTCAACAACCAAGCAGTGGACTTCAAAAATACTTGATTTTTAAAAATTTAAACCTGGTAATTTCTTTTTATTATTTCCATCTTATTTTATTTTTCAATTAAACAAACTGCATGAAAACAGACACATTCACGAACTTTTTATTCCAAAGCTATGGAAACTCTCTGCTGATGCAGATTAACAACTGGTTTTTTGTTTTTTGTTGTTTCTCAATAGTATTTTATTTTTCCAAATACAAATACTGTCCAATAACTTTTTTCTCTAATTCATATTGAATGTTTAAAATATGAACATATTAAATCCAGAAAAATTTATTTGTTTTTTCTATCACAGATCTAAATTAAGAGGAGACCTCAGAAATCATCTAATCTAACCTCTTCATTTTATAGATGATGAAACTGGGACCCAGAAAAGTGATGACTTGCCAGCAGTTAGGTGATTAGAATGATTAGAGTGCTGGCCCTGAAGACTGGAAAACCTGAGTTCAAATCTGACCCCAAACACTTGCTAGTTTTGTGATTTAAACTAAATTCTATTTACCTCAGTTATCTCAACTGTAAAATGGAGATGAAAAATGTCTCCTGCCCTTGAAGGGTTATTTATGAACATGCAAATTTGCAAGATGGGAGTGTAACTACGTATATAGATTTATTTATGAGACTACTGAATAGCTACTTTTTAAAAACAAGTCTGATTTTATATTATATGTATATGTATGTATGAATATATGTGTATATAAGTACACATACATATTTCTATCTATCTATCTACTTTTCTTCTAAGGGAAACAGCTATGATTTACCCAAGTACTTAAATCAATTTACCTAACAAGGTTGTTGTGAGGATTAAATGAAATAATATTTATAACACACAGCACAGTGCTTGGCACAATAATAAGCATTATATACATGCTTCTTTACCCTTCCCCCTTTGCCATAGACCACGAAGCTAGTAAGAGGCTTCAGACACTCTTTCTGTTGTACCACACTGTCTCCTACAGTAATTATTCTTTAAATTGAAGATGAAAGTGAGTAATCTTTAAAATAATGAAAACGAAAATGTTTACCATAGAAATTCTGAATCAGTGCAGCAACCTAGCAATAGGAGATTTTGCACCCATAGAAAACAATATTGTATTATTTGCTACACAAATGAAATACAAGATGTAGTCCTTTTCCTCAAAGAGGAGAAGACAAAACTCAGACATAAGAAAAAAAATAAACGAATGGAAAAGCATCATGAGAACGAGGGCCAAGTTGTGTAATACTGATCTTGAGTCCTGACACAGGTCAGAGAAGAATGAATCTGAGGGAAAGGATTTTCTTCTCACCTGGCTTGTCAGCAAAAGGCTCAGTCAAACCAAATGACTGACTGAGTATAGGACAAAGAAGGGCCAGGGCCCTTTTCCCTTTGGATTCATCTAAGTGTTCTTTATGCTAGATATATATTTACAGATGAAGAAACTAAGACCCAGAGGGGAAGTGATGCTCCAGATCACATAGTTACTTGATTCATCTTAAAAATGGATATAGTCTACTTCCTTAAAATGACATGATAATGAAGATATGAGGATGTGTATATAGGTACATGTATATGTACACATGTAAAGTATCGATGTGTATATACACATGTATGTGTATTGTATTGTGTATACACACACATATATTTGTTCCTCACATGTAGAGTATTTAATTTTTCTTGCATAATACAAAGTACCATAGAAGTGATAAATTGAGATGGCCTGTTTTAATTTTGTAGGATCTAAAGTTGGAAGGTCTGAAATTTCATCCAACATTCTCATTTTACAAACAAGAGAACAGAAGCTCAAAGAAATTAACAGATTTTTTAGCATGTCACACAGGTAGCAGGGTAAAGATTTGTACCTAAGCCCTAAACTCTAAAATAAGTGTTTTACTATACTATGCTATTTCTATAAATTCTATCATTTGTAGACTAATATAATTATATGATATATAATACATGTAAGAATTTTTATATCTACCTACACATATATACATGGAGAGAGGGAGAAAGAAAAAGAGAGAGACAGGCAGAGGTGGGGAAAAAAGGGAGAGAGAGACAGATAGAAACAGAGACAGAGATAACACACACACAGAGACAGAGAGAATAAGAATGGGAAAATTAGATGATATTTATGGTCCTTTTCAGATCTAACATTCTATGAGTCACTACTTTGGAATTCTGAGAGTGTTTTTTGCTTGGCCTGATTAGTTTCTAAAGAGAAAGTCCTGATCAGTTCAATAAGGATCCTCCTGAAATTGTTTAGGGTAATGATCAAACTAAGAAGGAAGAAAATATCTGATGAATGCAAATATTAGAAGTATTTCTTGAATTCATCTTTGACCAAGTTGAAAAAAAAATCCCTAGAGGAATTGTGCGGGTAAATTCATTCTCCAGGTGTGGAGAAAATTAAGTTGCCTTTGTTGTGTTTGACCAAGTAAAACTTATCTAAAAATTTGTCTTTTTTGTTTAATCTCAATTAGGTAATATTATGTTTTGCTTGCGGGAAGTCTACAAATTGTGAGTGGAAGTGGCTAGTGTCTGAGAGCTTTTCAAAGGCAGGATGGATCTCTGTCCCTTTGAATTCCTTTCCTTTCTCTAAGTAGTAATGCTTAGACTTAGAGTAATTCAATTAGTACATTTCTTTCTGTCACATTTGTGCCTCAAATTGAGAAAATTGGATTTTTCTTGAATAATGCAGAGCAATGTAGAAGTTATGAACTGAGTAATTTTTTGTTGTTGTTGTTGTTGCAGGAACTAAAGCAGAAAGGGAACTTGAAGATCAATTCATCCAAAGCTCTTATTTTATAGACAAAAGAACAGAGACTCAAAGAAATTAACTGATTTTTAATATATATGTCACATAGCAGGGCAAGGATTTGCACCCAAACCCTAAATTCTATATTTGTGTCCTTCTGCACCATGTTTCTTCTTTTCCTTACTGATTCTGTTTTCTTGTTGCACAAGAAAAATCAAGATTTAAAAAGGTAAAAATAACCTGGGAAGAAAAACAAAAATGCAAGCAGTTCACGCTCATTCCCCAGTGTTCTTTTGCTGGGTGTAGTTGGTGCTGTTCATCACTGATCAGTTGGAACTGATTTGGATCCTCTCATTGCTGAAGATATCCAATGTCCAGCAGAATTGATCCTCATACAGTGTTGTTGTTGAAGTGTATAATGATCTGGTTCTGCTCATTTCACTCAGCATCAGTTCATGTAAGTCTCTCCAAGCCTCTCTGTATTCCTCCTGCTGGTCATTTCTTACAGAATAATAATATTCCATAACATTCATATGCTACAATTTATTCAGACATTCTCCAATTGATGGACATCCATTCAATTTCCAGTTTCTAGCCACTACAAAAAGAGCTGCCACAAACATTCTTGCACATAGGGGTCCCTTTCCCTTCTTTAACATCTCTTTGGGATATAAGCCCAATAGTAACACTATTAGATCAAAGGATATGCACAGCTCGATAACTTTTTGAGCATAGTTCCAAATTGCTCTCCAGAATGGCTGGATCCATTCACAACTCCACCAACAATTTATCACTGCCCCAGTTTTCCCACATCCTCTCCAACATTCTGCATTACCTTTCCCTATCATTCTAGCCAATCTGAGAGGTGTGTAGTGGTATCTCAGAGTTGCTTAATTTGCATTTCTTTGATCAATCATGATTTGGAACACCCTTTAATATGAGTTGAAATAGTTTCAATTTCATCATCTGAAAATTGTCTGTTCATATCTTTTGATAAATTGAACATTTTTTGAAAACAGGTTATGCTATTGATTTAAAATAATGGAAGTTAATTTTAATATTCTCTTCCATTTATTATTTATAGTAGTTTGCAAAGCAATTATCTATCAATATGAGAAAAACATCCAAAAGTTCTGCCATGTTACTAAGGTGCATGTATGTACTCATATGGACACCTACATATATACATAGATGTGTATACATATGCACATATATTGTGCATAATATATATGTACACTTACGTATATGTAGGTAGATGGATGATGTAACAAGAAACCTCCTGACATCTCAAATTTGACAGTGATTATTTCTCAGAGGACAAATAACAACACTCAAAGGAATCTAGAATGCATTATCAAGGATTATGAAGTCTTGGTTAAAAAAAAATTGAAGAGTTTAAATACTCAGCAGGTGTTTTTTGCTCTGTCTCTAGGTCTCTGGTTCTGCTTTGGGGGGCAGTTCTGCTTTGGGGTATCATCTCTTGTTTGCACACATGAATCTGCTTTCTCTTCTGCCTATCCTGGCTCATCACTCCGAATTATGGGAGTCTTTTTGGGTAGCCCTGGTCTGTATGAAGGAGCTTAGAGGATATCTGTACCTTTGGTTTTCTTTATCACTTCTACATCTGGTACATCTTCAGAGATTTCCTTGGGGGGTTTGGAGGTATGAAACTCCTCCAGATCCTCACACACTGTCTTCCCATAATACCCAGTGTTCTTTTTATTCTTCCACACAGCATCCCAGTTGTGAATGAGAAAAGTAAGCCAAAGCATGTGATCCACCCAATACTTTTATTTTCTATAGACATAAATTCCAATAAAACAATAACATTCAAAGTTGGCTAAATGAGAGGACAAATCAAATTTTCTTCTTTTCTTTCCTGTCTAGCACATAGTAAGTGCTTAATAAATGTTTCTTGAATGATTCTTTGCAGAGATGAAGCATAATCTTTCAGACTCCGTTCATATGTTGATTTTTATGAGCTTCTTCTTCCTCTCTCCCCACCAACTTTCTTTTTTATTCTTTGTTATAATGAGCAGGGAGAGAAATGTATTTGAAATGGAGATGATGTCAAAGCAAAAATTATCAAGACAATTAAAAAATAGCAATATATATTTAATTGCTATGTTTGCAAGGTAGAATCCAAGAGATAAATTTAAAAGATTTAAAAGAAATATTACACTCAAGTATAATTCCTTGATTAATTTCAACTGCTTAGCTCATATACCCTGACCCTCTCCTTCTTTTCCTCCCTCATTCCCAAACCAGGCTAAAAAATAACTGTCATCAGCTGGAATTATTTGTTATGATTAGAATACTGTAGAACACTACAGCAATTACAACTAAATTGCTGTAGTCTCATTCCAATCTTCTTTGAAATGGTGCTAGTGGGATAGAAACACTTTAACTAAACTCTTCAAATTCTAAAACTTTTATCATCTTTCTGTTGTTGGCAACTTTTTCTCTTCTTGAGCATTTAAAAGCATTTGAAGAGAACAGAATGTTTTAAAATACAAATTAAATAGTGGTTTTCTCCTTGTCTCTATAATAAGAGTTAATTGATATGTGTTCTCATTAGTATCTAGAGCTAATGAGAAACAAATAACCCCATACAGATTTTTTTTAAAATGCTGTTTTGTCTCCTAGGTGATGATAAAAATGGATTGAAAAAATACTTTAGGAAAATCAAAAGTTCTATATAAATGCAAGTTTTTATTGTTATATTGACTCATCCTTGTGAGATCAGCATCTATAAAGCAGGGCTGGTATCAGGGAAAAGGCTAATACTTCCTCTGTGAGGAAATACAGAAATAACCTGCTCCTATGGAACTGCAAGTGTGAGCTTCTATAGAGAATAATTTCTCTTAGAGCCCAGTAATGGCATGTCAGGATAGCTAAGAGAAGTCGGTTTGTCAAGTTTAGGACTCTCATCTGTATTTCACATTCTCTGAGCTAAAGATGTACTGCTGGTCATCCTATTTATCGTCTTAGTCTATCTTTCAATAGTGGCCACATAAATAGTCTAAGTTGACTTTACCTATTTGGAGGCAAAGTGAGAGAGGCTTTATTTAATTCAGTAGTATGATATTGTGGGTTCAAAAGGCCCTTTGTACCAAAATAATTGCCTTTGAAATTCTCCCATTAAAGAATTCATTATTTTGATATAACAAGAAATCATGAGGGATAATGGATGGTTTTTGTCTAGTGTTAGGCATTAGGATTCTTGCAGTGGTATCTGTTGGAGTCAAAAGACTTTGTAGTGCCCCCTTGTTGGAAGATCATGGGTAGCCCAAGAAGAAGTAGTCATCCCTGGGGAACCTTGTGCTTGTAAAATTCCTAACAGTCCCAGCTGCTATGATAGACGTATCAATGGTTTACTTCTGTACCTCCCAGGTACACAATCTAGACCCAGGATAAGGTGCCCCTGAAAAAGCTGCCAAGTAGTTTCCCTTCCAGAGGAATGTAAAGGCAAAGAGTTCACCAGATCAGATAATGTCAGATCCCAAGAATAATGACTTTGTCTTTGCTGATTCATGGTGACAGATTCAGGAACTAGGGTATGCAGTTATAGTTCATGGGATAATAATTTTAAATCTGGAAGGATATCAGAAGCCATTCTAATCCAAGTCCCTCATATTATAACTGTCAGGGAAATGGCTTGCCCAGAATCACCTGGTAAATAAATGTACAAAGTAGTATTTAAATCTGAGGACCTTCTAAATCCAAGCCTAAAGCAAGGATCCATGAATTAAAGGAATGAGCTGTTTGAAGTCAGCTAGGTGCACAGTGGAGAGAGTGCTGAGTCTGGGAGACTCTGAGTTCAAATCTGGCTTCTATTTATTTTACTCTGCCTCAGTTTCCTTATCTGTAAAATCATTTGGGGAAGGAAATGACAAATAAGTATCTTTGCCAAGAAAACTCAAAATGGTGTCACAAAGAGTTGGATATGGCTGAAACAACTGAACAACAACAACATGGGCAGAATATAGGCATGCTTAAAATGGGAGAGTATTGCTATTAAACTATCAAGTCTGCTTGATCCTTCGGCTAGTTATTTCATTTTTCTGGATCCTAGTTTTTTCATTTGTAAAATGAAAGGGCTTGGACTCATGGTCACCAAAGTCACTTCTGACTCTTATGTTTTATGAAATGTCCACAGGTGAGTCAGAAGTCTGAGAAAAGGAAACTAATAACACTTGTATGTAGAGGTGAGAGAAATGCCAATAGTTATAGAGAGGAGGTACTCTTGCCATTTTTAGTGATTTTCATTTCTTTCTGGAATTGAGATGAAAGTAGTAGGAGGGATTGGGTAATATAATCAGAACTTAAAAAGATATCCCCATATGGTCTCCTAGGTTGTGAAATTTCACTCCTAGGAGTGAAATTTTATGAGGGTGTAGGAAGTTAAATTTGATTGGGAGCCCCCTATGCCAATCTGTGCCCCTAAGCTGATCTCTATGTACTGGTTCTACTACCTCAATTATGCCCTAGCATAGAAAATGTGAAATTGATATGTGGAATCACAAAATACATCTGGGGCTGCTTCCCTTCCCCCAACTACCTCCCCTGTTGCCCCCAAAGAAATGTTCCAGGTTACACTCTTTTGATAGAAGAGTTAGTTGATAGCCAGCCAAGCAATTGAAAGGAATTATTCCGCGACTGAATTTGCCTTTTTAGCTTTAGCTGCTCTCATAAATACATCTATTAAAAGATGACTGAGTTCTATCAGAATCAAAAGGGGCAGGATCAAACCTTTCTCTCTCTTTTGATACCTTAGGAAATGCACAATTCTTTTCACAATGAAACTATTGATGTTCCATTTGATTACACACATCTTCAGAAAATGTTGGAAGACAGAAAATGCAAACCATAGATTTATATGATAGCTAATGTTGACATTTCCAAGGTATAACATGATAGTGGACCATAATCATTAACTAAGGTAATACTATTTTCAGAAAAATAAGAATTTCCACCATATCAGTTATTGTACTATCTTGGCCATAGAAGCAAAAAATTGGTTTAATGAGAAACACATGAGCATATCTTAAGGGTTAAGAGCGGCTCCTAACAAAGTCCATTTTACATATGCTAAGAATTTTCTGGTTTACCCTCATTGCCTCTTAAGCATTCATATAATTTTTGGAAAGTTCAATGGTTTTTGAAACAATAAAAAAATCATACTCTATTGTGTTCTGCTCCTTCCCTGTTTTCCCCACAAGAGAGACAGAAGGACTTAGTGCCCGGTGACATAAATGGGTTTGACTCAGCAGATAGGATGCTGACGAGTCAGTGACTTGGTCCCCGATCATTTTCTTTAGGAGATGTTGAAATATTGAGGCTGACACTCTTTAATCTACCACCACAAAAGCATAATCCTCAAAATAATTGCTGGGAAATGCAAGGGTGGTGATGTCATGGTTTTGCCTCACTTGATATTTGCTAAATCCGCAGGGCAGGAATGGGTCTCCTTTAAAGTTCTCAGTGATTTATGCAAAGAGACCTGACTCTTGGATGTTCCTCTAGCAATAAGTACAGGGCATTAAAAAAGCATTTGAAAAAGAAGCCCCACTAGAGCGTCTGGATGGGGTCTTTGGCAGGATGGTGTGACCGGGCACTTTATTTGAAATAGCACTAGAGAAATAGGAGAAGTCAGAAGGTTTTCCTTTTCTATTTTGCCTTGAAGCTGACTTCAGAATCGATTTGTATGGAGAAAAGGCAGGGCAGCTGATATGATTTTGGCATTCATTGGAGGTCATGAGTTCCCTTCCTGGGGAGGGGAACAGATGTCGGATCTTCTCCCCTCTTGCAAGGTTATGTACTGTTTGACAAGAACCCCTTTCCTGTCCTCAAGAAAGCTTCTCACGCTCTGAGTTGCTGTGGTCACTAAGAGTGCAAGCTGACATATAGGTGACATTCTAACTTTGCTAGTGGACTTCCCCTAGAGCTACATCTCTATTGTTGTATAAATGGTGTTGTTTCCATTTTACAGATGAGCATTAGAAAGGTAACTGTCACTTGTTAAAGGTTGCACAGCCAATAAGTGACATAAGTGATCCAATTAAAGAGTCCAAGTGCAAGCACTTGCTTTTTTGATTTCCTTTGTGACCACAATACTCAACAATGAACTTGACTTATGAAAATTCACCAGGAATGAATTATAGTGGTTTTACCAGGCCTCACAGAACAGAACTAGGGATAATGGGTGTGGCAAAGAAGCGAATTTAGGAGTGATAACAGGAAAAATTATCAAAAATTTCTGACCAAAATTGGAAGGGGAGGCTTTGGGAGCTTTTGGTTTCCCATATCAGTAGAAGGTACCTACAAATATAAACTAACTACATGGCATGAATGTTGTAGGGAGGATTCTTGTTCAGGTATGAATTAGACTACTTGGACTTGAAGGTTCCTTCCAACTCTGAGGCTCCCTGAGCCCAGGTCTTTTTACATAACTCTGGTACTCAGTCTACTAGATCATGTTGCCTCTGGATTGACAGTTTCAAAGCAATAGTCTCTAGACCTACACAGCTAATATGTTCAGTTTATATCTTGATTTAATTATTTTCAGTAGAGATTAATAAAATCTGATTTGTATTAGATCTGGGAAAAGGACCTTAACATTTCTCCAGTTTCTTTCTTTTCTAGAATTGAAGCCCAGAAAGGAAGTGCCTTGCTTGTGGCATATAATTAATCAGTGGTAGGGTAAAAAATGAGACCCAGATCTCCTAATACCACATCTAGTGCTCACAGACTTACTGAAAGTCACAAGGCAGTAAATGGTGGATTTGGATTTTGAAAACAGGCCCTCCAACTCCAATTCTAGTAACCTTTTCACTGAACTAGACTTCCTCTAAATTCAATGAATTTCTTGCAGTCATCACTCATATAGGCTACTTAAGGTTGATATGTAACCAGAGACTTATTTGAATTTATGAAAGTCAGCCCTGATGTGTACATACAATCCTTTTAGAGGCCTGATTCCATTATTACCCTAATAATCTCTAAAAAATTCCAGGGGGTCCAAACCAGACTGCCCTTTTCTCATCTTCATAAGAAGCCATCACTAGATGGCTCCTCTGAGTCCTATATTAATGGATAAGCTCATCTAGAGGCTTAGTAATGATGGTCCAGCCCTTAAAAATCTCTAATCATAGCAATCAAACTCCAGAAACTTCTTCAGTTCAGAAAAATTCTTCAACTTTGGGAGCTAAAGAGCTCATCTATCTTCTCAGGGTCAGTAATCATTCTCTGCTGAAAGATGATGTGACCTACATAATTCAAAGATGTTCTACTAAACTGTCACAAATCAGTTTATTGCTTTAAACAAGAAACTTCTAGCCAATCTAAAGCCTAAGTCTTCTTTCCTTAAGTGCTTCCAAAGAATTAAACAGAATATAATACTAAAAAACCAGTATTTCCCTTTTTAAAGGTTTAAATTGTTTTATTTTTCTGGTTATACACAAATTAATTTTTAACACATATCTCTTTATGTTGAGATAGAAAATTCAGAACAAAAGGGAAAAACCATGAGAAAAAAACAGAATAAAAAGGAAAAAAAGTGAACATAGCATAATTCTCTCTGTTGATGCAGATGTCATTTTCTATCCATAGTTTATTGGGATTGCCTTGAATCACTGAACTACTAAGAAGAACTAAGTCTTTCACAGTTGATTGTTGCACATTCTTGCTGTTACTGTGTACAGTGTTTCCTGGTTCTGCTTATTTCATTCAGCATCAGTTCATGTAAATCACTCCAGGCCTTTCTAAAACTAGTTTGTTTATAATTTCTAGTAGAACAATACTATTCCATTTCTTTCATATATCATAATTTATTCAGTCACTCCCCAAATAATGAGCATACTGCTTATTTTCCAATTCTTGCTACAACGAAAAGAACTGGTACGAAATTTTTTACACCTGTGGGTTCTTTTCTCTCCTTTATGATTTCCTTGGGATCCAAACCCAGCAGACACACTACTGGATCAAAAGGTATGCACAGTTTTATTGCCCTTTGGGTATAGTTCCAAATTGCTCTTCAGAATGGCTAGATCATCTCACAACTCTACCAACAATGCATTAATGTTCCCGTTTTCCCACATCCCCTCCAAAATTTTCCTGTCATTTTACACAATCTGAAATATGTGAGATGCTACCTCAAAGCTGTTTTAATTTGCATTTCTCTAATCAATAGTGATTTGGAGCACTTTTTCATATGACTATAAATGGCTTTAATTTTCATCATCTGAAAAATATCTGTTCCTATATTTTGATCATTTATCAGTTGGGGGAATAATAAATCAACATTTCCAAATAGTTCATGTCCTTAGTAATTTTTCTTAAAAGCTGCTGACATGATGGCTAGGACCTTAGAAATCCTTTCAAGGGCATATTCTCAATTTGTTAGAATCATACTGGTCAGAAAAAAGCTTTACTTTTCCTTCTCTCCCTATGCCAATGGAGATCTGGTAGTTCCTACTGGGCAAGTCTAATACTGGCTACCCAGAAGACGCCTACAACTTTTATGTGAAACTCCATATGCACTAAAATATAGCTCAAATTTGGATGTCCTTCTCACTTAGCTTTTCGAGATCCACTTTTTTTCCTTGTTATTTCAGAATAATATAATTTAAAAGTACAATGTCTAATTGATGACTTCCAAACAAATAATCTTGAGTCTCTGATGGATAAGGATGGATACTGGTCAAATTGGTAAAGTTTGGGGAAGGGGAGAGAGGCATGGAGGAGCAAAAGACAGAAAATGAGAATTCTCTCCCTTCAATCTAAGATCTCTCTACCTCTGAAATGTTAAAGTCCCATGCCAGTTTTTTTTTTTTTTTAAGCATCTTGGTCAAATATTATCTCTAGTGGTTATTTTCTATTTCTATTCTCCAACAAACTTTTTTTTTTTTTTTTTTTTTTTTTTTTTTTTGAGCCTGGGGTTAACCCAGGGTCACACAGCTAGGAAGTGTTAAGTGTCTGAGACCAGATTTGAACTCGGGTCCTCCTGAATTCAGGGCTGGTGGTCTATCCACTGCGCCACCTAGCTGCCCCCTCCAGCAAACTTTAACTAAACAGAGTGGGCTTAGCTTCCTGTCCATTTAGATTGTAAACCATTAAAGGATTGCCACTTTTCACTGTGGGGACCAGCTCCATTTTAGAGGCAGAAAATGCAATCCCAAGACATATTTATATATCAGTTTGTAAATCACTTTAGAATCCTTTGGGATGGCAGTTGCTGAGTAAATATGTTATTTATTATTTATCAATTTTATCCTCTTAATGGTCCCTCCTGACTATGCAGAGTAAATTGAGAAGAGGGCTGGGTGTAAGAAATGCCATGTGATTCCTTCTGAGTGAATGGGCTTAATAACAGTCAGCAGAATTGCCATTATTATCATAAAGTAGTTAGTATGTATGATTTCAAAGGCAACTTATAAGCAAAAAGCTGATATGAAATACACATGAAATCTCTCTAGCTAACTCTGTCACATGGACATTTTGAAAATGTATTAGAACCTCAATTAATAGAATGTTTGGAAATATAATTTTCTAGAAAGTTTGTTAAACATGATTATCTTTGAGTTTTTATTCTCCCTCACCTCACATATTTAATCAGTTTACAAATCTTAACATTTTATTTCTCCACCTTGGTTTGGGTCCTCATGTTCTCTTTAGTCTGGATTATTGCTGTCACCTGCAAATTGATCATCTTCCCTCAATTGTCTTTTCACACCAAGACATCCTTCATTCAGCTATCCAAGTGATTTTCTTAAAGCACAGATCAGATCATGGCAGAACTACCTTCTCCCACTACCTCTAGTGGTTCCCTATACCATGAGTATCAGATATCAGTTCCCCCATTTTGTATTTAAAGTTCTTCATCACTTGGCCCTTTCTTACCTTTTCATTCTTGTTAGACACCACTCCATTCCTGCGCTCTGCACAATCCAGCCATATTGATTTATTTACTGTTTCACACAGGTACTTCAGTACTGTGCTTTTGCTTTGCTTACCATACCTGGAATGGACTCCTTCCTTGTCTCCACATGCTGTATTCCTTGATTTTCCTTAAGGTTCAGCTCACCTACTTTCTAGGAAGCTTTTAGCCCCCTAACTTATAGTGCCCTCCTCCAAAAAACTATCGGATTCATTTTGCATATATTCTAAATACACTTTTATATGAACACATTTATTTATATGAACATATGTTAGAATATAAATTCCCTAAGGATAGACTTTGACTTTTCTTTTCTAATCCCCAATTCTCAGCCTAGAGTCTAGCACAGAGTAAAAATTTGATAAATGCTTATTGATTAACTGATTAGTTAGTGGCTATAGTAAAAGCAAAAATAGCTGGAATATATTATACATAACAGGATCATAGCATAGGTTAATATTATTTATTATGCATTTTTGCCTTAATCTTATAAGAATTTTCACTAAGGAGTTGCTTAGTTTTATAGAAGTTGATATGCAACAGATCTTATTACTTCTAAAAACCAATTAAGCAGTCAGTCAAAAAACATTCAGCACCTATTATGTGCAGGGTATCATGCTAAGCATCAGGGATCCAAAAATATAAAAGATAATCTTTGCTCTCAAAGAATTTACAATCTAATGGGGGAAGATTGCTTGCTTGCTCTATCTCTCAGAGAGGACCAAAATAACAACAGTATGTTGGAGTCAAGGTATATGCATCTGATGGTGTCTAATCAGAACAATAGGCGCTTGGATGCTCTACCACAGATAGGGCACAAAAAGCCCTATGAGCATTTGGAGTGGAGATGTCTCTAAATTTGCTAATATTTCTTTTGAGCTACTGCAATTCTACTTCACTTAAAATACACAGTGCCTTCTTTGATGCTTGCACACCATGCTGGGTGGTCTTTTGTCAATGTCTTCCATGTCTCATAGTAGATTTCAAAGTTCTTCAGAGAGAATTTCAGAGTATCCTTATATTACTTCTTCTGACCACCATGTGAGTACCTGCCTTGTGTGAGTTTTTCATAAAATATTCTTTTAAATATATAAACATATTTGGCATGTGAACTAGATAGCCAGGCCATAAAGTATGCTCTCTGTAGTTGAATTTGAATCCTTAATAGTTTAGTTCAGGCAAAGACCTCAGCATTTGGTATCTTATCCTGCCAGGTGATCTTCAGAATCTCTCTAAAATAATTCAAATGGAAGCAATTCAGTTTCCTGACATGGTGCTGGTATACTGTCCAGGTTTCATAACCCTACAACAATGAAATCAGAACAATGGCTCTGTAGACCTTCAGTCTGGAAGAAAGTCTAATACTTCTTGTCTCCCACACTTTCTTGGAAACTTCTCAAGTGTACTTGGGAATACTGAAGTAACTTTGGTGTTGAGTGCATCTACCTTACCATCTATGTGTACTTCCCTGGAAAGATTAATTTATCCATAATATTCAAAATTTCTTCAACTGTAATGGATGATTCTACTTATAGACCTTGTAGAGCTGGCTAGTGGAGTACCTGTGTTTTCTTAGTGTTAATGGGGGAAGACTACACACAAAAGGAAGCTGAAATGTGGGGAGGGACAAGGTGGGAGGAAAAAAAGCACCTAGCCTTCAGATGGAGAAGTGTTGAGGACTATGCTTGTGTGGAACCTAGAAAGCCTGTAAAAAGGTTCAAGGGAACTGCATCTATAAGGAGCAGCTTGGTTCTAAAGCCCCTTGTCCCCCCATAACTGTAAATCCCAGCACATAAAGAAATGAAAGGAATGCTTTGGTAATTTTTATCTAAGTCTCTGAGCAGAGCTGACAAACTTCAAGAAAGATCACATAACCCAGAGAAGTCAGAGATATCTGTCTGGAGGTCATTAAACAAATTTACTAATACAGATGTTGTTTGTGAAGGAATATATGATTTTATTTTAATAACCTTGCTGTACTTAAAAAAAACCCTTCATATACATTTTGTACTAGGAATGGAATAAAGAGAGAGGTTCAAAGATTTTCACTGCAACTGACTCTCCATCTCTTTGTATCATTATCGTCCTTTCACATGATGTGATCTATTCTGCTGGTCAGAGTTAGATTCCCAGCAGCCACTAGCAGGTGGTTCCCATAACAGAGAGAAGTTCAAAGGAGTGCAGCTTGGTGGGAAATGAAGAGATGGCTGAATTGAGTCCATTCCTTAAAAGGAGATTTTGAAAGGTCTTCATTTCACCCTCCAATCACTGGATTCTGATGAAATGTGAGTAGCAAAACTGATTTAATCTTGTAAGGGGCTGAAGTTCCTGATGATAAGATCCCTGGGATCATGATGGAAAAGTCCAAAGGGGTATAGATAGGTAGGAAATGAAAAGTATGAATTAAGTAATTTCCATATGCTAATCACTGTATAAAGCTCCGGCTATGCAAAAAAAGTCAGAAACAGCCTCTGTCCTCAAGGACCTCATATTCTTTTTTTTTAATTAAAAAAAATTAATAATAACTTTTTATTTTCAAAATACATGCAAAGATACTGGATTAAATACATATTTCTATTGTGATTGGATTATTTGCCATCATGGTGGGGGAGTGGAGAGAAGAGGAGGAATTGGAACACAAGGTTTTGCAAGGATTAATGCTGAAAAATTATTCATGTATATGTTTTGAAAATAAAAATCTTTAATTAAAAAAGAGGGGTACCAACCAGAAGAGCAGAGCAGAAAAAATACATGCAAAGGTAGTTTTCAACATTCACCTTTGTAAAACCTTGTGTTCCAAATTTTTCTCCTTCTCTTCCCCCCACCCACCTCTCCTAGATAGTAAGTGATCAATATAGATTAAACATGTATAATTCTTCTAAATATATTTCCACATTTATCATGCTGCACAAGAAAAAAATCAGATTAAAAAGGGAAAAAATGAGAAAGAAAAAAAGCAAACAAAAAAAAAAGATGAAAATACTATGTTGTGATCCTCCATTCCCCCGTTCTCTCTCTGGATGCACATGGCTCTCTCCATCACAGATCTATTGAAATTGGCTTGAATCACCTCATTGTTGAAAAGAGCCAGGTCTATCAGAGTTGTTTATCACATAGTCTTGTTGTTGCTGTGTGCAGTGTTCCCTTCACTCAGCATGAGTTCATGGAAATCTCTCCAGGCCTCTCTGAAATCATCCTTCTGATAGTTTCTTATAGAAAAATAATATTCCATTATATTCATATACCATAACTTATTCAGCCATTCTCCATCTGATGGGCATCCACTCAGTTTCCAGTTCCTTACTACCAAATAAGTTGCTACAAACATTTTTTTCACATGTGAGTCTTTTTTCCCTTTTTTTATGATCTCTTTGTATACCTAGTAAAGACACTGTTGAATCAAAGGGTATACACAGCCTTTTGAGCATGGTTCCAAATTGTTCTTCAGAATGGTTGGATCAGTTCACAACTCAACCAACAATGTATGTGTCCCAGTTTTCACATATCCTCTCCACATTTATCATCATTTTTTCCTGTCATCTTAGCCAATCTGAGAGGTGTTTAGTGGTACCTCAGATTGTCTTAATTTGAATTTTTAAGGAGATCATGTTCTAATAGAGGGGTATGATTTGTAAATAATTTTAAATAAGATAAGACATAAATAAAAGATATAAGCAATATATAACAATAAATAATATAAACAAAATCCATTTAGAGAAAATGAGGTAATCCAAAGGAAGACACTAGAAGCTGGAAAACTGAGAAAAGTCTCCCCCAGAAGATAGTGCTTTAGCTGAGCCCTGAAGGAAGCGAAGAAAGCTAAGAGCAGGATGAGGAAGGAGAGCATCCTAGGGATGAGAATCAACCAGTGCAAAAGAACTCACAGAGAGGAGAGACAAGATGTTGTGTAAGAAACTGTTAGCAGGCCAATATAGCCCAATGAACTAGAAAAGTAAGGATCAAGTTATGAAGAGCTTTAAATACCAAATGAAGGTCTCTATATGTGATGCTAGAGGTAATAGCAAGCTACTGCCTACTCCAATTAGTTGAAAGCTGTCTCCAGAATAACTTTCATAAAAAATTTATTGATACTTTTAAAGGCATTGCTATACTTCCCAGTATTTCCCTAATTCTCATAGGAAAGTCCCATATAAATAAAAGGGCTAACTCAAGCAAATTAAACTGACATGAAAAAAGTTAGTCAAAAAATAATTATTAATCACTTATTATGTGCTAAATCCTAAAGATACAAAGAAAGGTAAAAGTTAGCCCCTGCTATGGAAGAACCTAAAAATCTAAAAAAAAAAATTGAAAAACAACTATTTACAAATAAGCTTTATTGGTATATATAGAATGTCTGACAGTTCCTGTATGTCTCATTCTACATCTGTAGTCCACCACCTTTTTATTTTATTTTTTCTTTTTCCTGAGGCTGGGGTTAAGTGACTTGCCCAGGGTCACACAGCTAGGAAGTGTTAAGTGTCTGAGACCAGATTTGAACTCGGGTCCTCCTGAATTCAGGGCTGGTGCTCTATCCACTGCGCCACTTACTTAATAAGAGGATGAAAAAATATTATACCTTTAAGCACAGTGCCTAGAATATAGAAAGTACTTAACAAATGTTTATTGATTGATTATAGTAATGACAAGTTATTGTATTGATATTAAAATCTGTTGTCTTTTAATGTTTTCCTTTACATTCTTGTTTTCCTTTTGTGAATAACAATTCACTTTTGATTCCTCTTTGTTCTGCATCACTTTGCACAAGTTTTACTATGTAACCAATGTAGCTTGTATAAATAATACTTTGTAATTCATACTTAAGTTACATGTGGTATAATAATATTATTACATTCATATATTACAAATTGCTCAGCATGTCCCAAAGGAGCAGCTCCCACTCTGTTTCCAGTGTTTGCTACCACAAAAAGTTTCCATAATGTTTCTCACATACAAATGTTATCTGCTCTTCTGTTCAAATATCCTTGGCATCTTGCCTGTTGAGTAAAGTTCACTTCCTTTGTCCAACATTCAAAGCTTTCTTCAATATGGCACCACTTTGCATGTTCCGCTCCCTGCATACCCTACTTCTGTCAGACTGGTCTCCTTGGTCTCTTTTTTGCTCTGCGAACATCCCCCCTCAACTTGTTGGTTCACAGTGTTCCCTATATTTGGAATACTTACCTCTACCTTATTTGCCTATTAAATACACATGAGATCATTCTTGATTCTCTCTGCTCCCTAACTTTTCCCCTAGGATTTCACAAACTACTTTGTTAGGTAACTAATATATGAAACTTATATTGTAATTATCATTGACTTTGCCTTGTCCCTCTCTGTGACTCTTAAAATTCCAGGTGGACAGTGACAGTGTCCCATCACCCCCCCTCACACCTAGCCCGGTGCTCTGCCCTTAACATGCACTTAATGAATACCTGTTGAATGAATCAATGAATGAATATGAACAGTTCCAAATCTTTCATCTCCATCATAGCTGTGCTGTGGTTCCATTATTCACAATGTGTTCCAGCTGCATTTGTCTTCACAATACTGATACATATGTTCTCATCTGTATTCAATATTGAATGAATAATGGTACAAATAAGAGAACAAGGACCAGTGGAGAAATTCAGAGCTTCATCATGTTGTGTGGCAAATACCCATTCATTACCTTGTAGGTATAGCACTGACTATATTATTTATTGTCTGTTGCAGATTAGCCTGATTGGGATCTGTATTTTAAAAAAAAACCTTCATATTTAAGGGAGTCTGTGTAATACAGTAGGTAAAAAGTGCTGCACTTCTAAAGGCCTATGTTTGGATCCCACTCTAATACGTACTAGTTAGTTGTGTGGTCATGGGCAATCTACTAAATTACCAGTTCCTCTTCCATAAAATGGGAATAGTAATACCTAAGTATCTCCTTCACAGGGCTGCTATGCAGTTCAAATGAAATCATGTCTGTAAAGTACTATGCAAACATTAAAAAATATATAAATGTGAGCTGTAATTTTAAGACTGGGATAGATTGTAAATTTCTAAAAGGCAAGAAGCACATCTTCTTAGTTCATTTTATCCACGCCTAGTAGGGGGCTTCTTGTGAACAGAGCTTATTAAATGGGGAAGAAAAATCTGAGCAGCAAAAGTTGAAAGTTTGTGTGAAGGCAAAATGTTGCCATGTGGTAGTAAGTATAAAGCAGTTATAGGGGGCTTATTTCTGGATCTGAGGCATAATTAGAATATACAGAAATTTCTGCCATTTAATCACTCATAACTGAGGAAGAGTTGACCTTGGACAATTGCTAAATGGTAACAAGAATGGCATGGGTCAGATTTGCTTATGTCCAATCTTTCAGTCTTCTTCTACATTACTCCACAGAATAGGAAAGGAACCAGAGTGAAGTTTTGGTTTGGGTGATGGGGGAGCGCCATTGGCATGAACAGAAATACATGGACTATTTATGCCTAACCTGTCACAGACCCTTCCAAGCTCCTATTGGTCAAATCAGCCAGAGTCAAACACATTGTACTTTAACCCTGACATAGTGATGTCATACTGGTTGTCTTTGTGCATGAAGAACCACCAACTCAACGGTTTTGGAACATGTTGAATTTAAGGTATCACTGAGGTATCTATTTAGAGATAATCTTAGGCAGGTGGTAGAAAAACCACTTTGTTTTCTGGTAGTGTCATCTCCCTCTCTTCCTCTCTGTCTCTTTCTCTCTCTCCTTCCCTTTACCTTTCTTGCTTTCCCTCTCCCTCTCTTTCTCCTTTTCCTTCCCTTCTTCCCTCCCCTCCATCTCCTCCTCCTCCCTTTCCACTTCCCGTACTTTCCTCACTTTCCCCTTATAATATCATAATTTTTGCTTTGGGATTCTCCTTTTAAAAATATTTGTCCTTGTAAATAAAAACTATTAAAATTAAAAAAATGTTGTCCTTGTACCACCAACATTCTCCTTAACCATCCATGATTTGTGTTATACTTAAGATCCCTGAGAGGTTGGGATGGATGGGCTACATCATCCTTTTTTTACTGATAGACATGGTTACTTCTTTAATTATAGTATTTTATCTTCCCAAATAGATGTAAAGATAGTTTTCAACATCCACCTTTGCAAAACCTTGTGCTCCAATTTTTTTCTTTCTTTTTCTCTCTTCTCCCCAAGACAGCAAGCTATCCAATGTAATTTAAATATGAACTAAACATATTTCCACATTCATCATGCTGTGAAAGAAAAAATCAGATCAAAAGTGAAAAAAATAAGAAAGGAAAAAAACAAATAACAAACTAATAAATAACAGCAACAAGGTAAAAATATTGTGCTTTGATCCACATTCTGTGTCCATAGTTCTGTCTCTGGATGTGGATTGCATTTTCCATCCCAAGTCCATTGGAATTGCTTTGAATTATCTCATTGTTGAAAAGAGCTTCTTAGACCCAATTATTAATCCATATATCTCCCTCATTAGAATGTGAGCTTCTTGAGGACAAGGACTACTTTTGTCCTTTCTTCACATCCCCAGTGCTTTGCACTGTGATGGACACATAAAAAGCATTTAACAAATGCTTTGTTAAATTGTTGATTAATAATTGTAATGGCAACAATGGAATTAGGGACTACACTTGAGATTTCATTGATAGAGCTAATGCAAGTGAACCTTAAAGTTGTAAAGACTTTTGAGCACTTAGAAAGGAAGTGACTTGCCCTAGACCACACAACCCATATATCTCAGAGGTGGAACTTCCTGGGTCTTCCCATGTCTGAGTTTATTGACTCTACTACACTAAGTTTGCTCTCTGTGATGATATCAATAATTGTATTAATAATTGCTCACATTTATCTAGTACTTTGTAGTTTTCAAAGTGCTTCACCCACAACAATTTAAGTTGGAAAGAAGCTACATAAGTGATTTGCCCCAGTTCATCAGGTATATTTTTGGTGAAATTATACTAGAATCTTGATTTTCCAAGCCTGGTTACTTTCACAAAGTTAAAGAATAAAGCCTTTGTAGAGAGCTTTGAGGAGGTCTTCTCTACAGAAAATCTGTTTATCTCTGTTTGTGAAATCAGAAATTTGACTGCTATAGTTAAATACAATGTTCCTGGTATACAACTGACTTTTCTAGAAATTGCTTAGTGTCTTCTTACATTTCTTTAAAAAAATATTACTATAATTTTTTTTTCAAATAATGTTGCATGACAGTAGAATAGTGTTGAACTAGAATATGGCCTTTTTTTAAAAATAGGTGCTATGTAAAGAATAAGACATAATTTCAGCATTGACATTCACTCCTCAAATAAACTGACGACTATTTCTATCAATAGACTGTCAAAAGAGCCATTCCTGCATAGACACCAAATACTCTTAGAGAGGTTCACCTATCTCCTCACTCTGGCATTTCCTTGATTCAAGTCCAGACAGCATGAGAAGTACCTCTAAGACTTGCTGGCAGTAGACAGAGATAGAAAATTACAAGAAGATAATAGCTCTCTTGGGTGGCTAGTATCGAACCTAGTAACTTCCCTTGTCAGAATACTTACATAAAAGACAAGAGTTGCTTTGGAAAGCACTGGGGTAGTTAAACAGGCTGTTTAAGAAATGGATGCTATATGCATAGGCTTTAAAATATTTACTGTGACTTCAACTGCAGTTTATCTTCTGCACTAATGACAACATGCACTAAACTATGTTTACAAATTTGTTGGATAATCCAAAACACTCACTATGGAAAGTATTAGAAAATTGGCCTCATTAAAAAAAATCCTAAACCCTTTTAATTTGTATATTTAAGATACTTGTCCCTATTACATTTTTTTCTGTGTATAGTTTGGGATAGTACTATTCACTTACCTAAGTCATAGTCAGCTAATCCAATTTGCTTTTCAAATATGTTATTGCCAGGTAGGAGGTTTAAAAATTTTTTTTTTCTTCAAATAAGCAGTTAGGATATGATGACAATGAATGGAAGCTTTAGATCTTATAAACCAAAGCTTCTTAAACTATGGATTTCAGCTCCATATAGGATCACATAATTGAACATGAGGGTTGTAAAATTATGACTTATCAATAAATGTTTGATTTGTATACATGTTTTCTATATCTATGTACTTGGGTTTGCATAAACATTTCTCTGGCAAAAAAGGGTCCCAACTAGGAAAAGTTTAAGAAGAAGCCTTGTTAAAAAACCTGTCATCTTTAGACAAATTCTTTATATTCCAGGAACAACCTAAATTCCACATAAAACCTAAAAGATTAATAAATTAGCTTTAAAAATGATTTTTAAAAATAATTTACACAATGACTTCAATAAGCAAATGAAAACAACACTTAATGATAATTAAACTAAAATCAATTACAATGAATAAGCTAGATACAACACACTTTTGTGACTGAATATGTTGCTTAGATTCCCTGGACCTCAGTTTTATCATCTGTTAAAGGAAGATGTTGTACTAAATGGTCCCTTCTAATGTTATAATCCTTTTTTTTTTTCTTTCAGAAAAGAAAAACATAGGATGTGGAATGCTACATACACTGTCCTTTGTCAGTTTTGCTTAATTTTTTCTTTGTTACGAAGGGAAATTCAACAGAAATGGTGGTGGAAGTGTAGTTGGAGAAATTAACCCTGATATAAAAAGCATAAGGCATAAATCCTCTCTCTCTCTCTCTCTCTCTCTCTCTCTCTCTCTCTCTCTCTCTCTCTCTCTCTCTCTCTCTCTGTCTCTCTCTCTCTCTCTCTCTCTCTCTCTCTCTCTCTCTAACATTTTCAAATGCCACTGTGAATTGAGGGCAAAACCCAATTGAGAATGGCTCATTCATGTGTCTAGAACTTTAGGGGAAGGTAAAAATGGTATGGTACTTATGTGCTCTTGTGTCAACTGCTGACAGTGATGAAAGCAAGAAGGCAGAGACTGACTGTGCAGCCTAATAGACAAGCTAGACTCAGAGAGTATTTCCTCCAAATACAAGAGAGATATCTATGCTCATGCATAGTATTTGTCAGTTAAATTGACTGAGGTTCCTTTCCCCACACCTTGAGCCACATTAATAATACATTAGGAGCTCTTCTTTCTCAAGTATATGGAAATTAGGGCCTTCCTGATACCAAAATGGATTTTTTTTTTATTTGCTGCTTACAAAAATAACCAGACCACTGATTCATTCCACTGAACTTTGGAGCTTCTGGTTAACTATGTGTGGTCCCATGAGATTAGGTGAATTCAATCATCCCTGCTACAAAGTCCAATGTAAAGCCACTTATAAATGCAAGATATTCATTGTCCCTTCCCCAAAGGAGATCTTCATTTATATAACTTCCAAAAAACTCTATCTCTGTTTCTTGTTCTATTAATTTGAGTAGATAATCCTCAATTTCCTTTAGTACTCAGTTTTTCTAGTGTTTGTGTATAGGAAGTTCGGATTATTATTTTTTTTTCCTTCTCTTCTTGTGCTTTTGCTATTTAATTTTGTTTTGTGATTTTCCTCTCCTTTTTTATTAGGCCAGCTAAAGGTCTTTTTATTAGTCTTTTCAAAGAACCAATTTTTGATCTTATCAAATCTTTAATCTTTTTGTTTGTTCATTTTCTCTTCTAATTTTCAAGATTTCCTCTTTTTACTTAAGTTTTACCTCTTGATTTTACAGTTTTTCAAACTCAAGTTATGTTCTTTTTTATTTTGTTAACGTTATGTCTTTAGATCACTAAAATTAAATTATAAAATACATATTGAAATTATAATTTTCCTTTCAATACTGCTTTAGTTATAACCTAGAAATTTTGGTATGTTGGCTTATGGTTATCTTCATAGCTTTTAATATTACTACTTTTCAGACTCTGGTTTAATTAATTTAATTTGCATTAAGTAGCTCTTTATGTGCCAGGCAGCAGGGCATAGTAGTCTGAGAGCCAGAGTTAACACCAGGAAGACCAATATTCAAATCCTACCTTTAACAAATACTAATTGTGACCTTCATCAAGTTCATTTATCCCCAATGTCCCAAACATCTCTCCAAGAAGCAGAATACAGAACAATGGCAGGTCTACATTGGTAGGGGGGATTTTTATTTCTTTAGAGTTTCTTATACCAATGGCATTCCAGGTCTAGGTCTAGGGGGAAAAAACAAAACAAAACAAAACTATATTAGATTCTGTGCTTCTGAATAATCTATCTAGTTTTCTGTCATGGGAAAAAAAAAACCCTTAAAGAACTGTCTTCAAACTGTATTTGATCCGATTGTATTTGATACTATAGGTGGGTATAAAATCCTTTAAATGACATTCTTTTGTTTAAAATGAGCCTAAATTAATGAGGTAATGATATTAAAGAAAACCATCTTTGCTTCTTTGTCCTCACATTGGCCACTAGATGGAAGTGTCTTACAAGAATACCATATAAGCTATTATTGTAAGTCATTTGAGTGACATCTCTATTTTAGTCATGGAAATGAAATTTATCATTCCTAAATATCCTAATGAAAGGGGAAGAAATGCCATTTAAAATTTTCAATTTGTATATTCTTTGTATATAAAAGAAATTCCTATTTGAAAAAAAACTCTTCAAAGGTGACTCTTGTGATATTATAGATATATGTTGACCAAAATAATTCAGGTAACATATGCATGATTGCAGGAGTTTAAGCCTCTTGGGTCTTTATGAGTAATTCTTTCTGCTTGCTCTGGGGACCTGATTTCTATAATGTTGTCTCTGTGATCACTTGGGAGCCATCTTAGCAGGGGGCTTGTCTATTGATGGTAATGGCTGCTTGTACTTGATGGGTTTTCCTGGTAAAATAAGAAAGACAGTCATTAATCTTCAGAATTACTGAAAGATGTTGTGAGGGATATCTAGATGTTTTTCCTCCTTTATCTATCCACATCAATGTTTGCATATCTTTAGGCAGTTATTTTATTTTATTTTTTAAGCAGCATTTTATCTTCAAAATATATTCAAAAATAGTTTTCAGCATTCACCCTTGCAAAATGTTCTGTTCCAAATTTTTTCCTTCCTTTCATCCCCACTCCCCTTTTCAGGATGGCAAGTAATCCAATATGTTAAACATATATAATTCTTTTATACATATTTCCACATTTATCATTCTACACATGAAAAATAAGATCAAAAGGGAAAAAATGAGAAAGAAAACAAAAAACAAGCAAACAACAACATAAAGGTGAAAATACTGTTGTGATCCACATTCAGTCCCCATAGTCCTCTTTCTAGATATAGATGGCTCTCTCCATCATAGATTTATTAGAATTGGCCTGAATCACCTCATTGTTGAAAAGAGCCCATATCCATCAGAATTGATCATTGCATAATTCTGTTAATGCTGTGTTCAATGTTCTCTTGTTTCTACTCACTTCACTTAGCATCAGTTCATGGAAATCTCTTCAGGCCTTTCTGAAAACATCCTGCTAATTGTTTTTGTTTTTTTATAGAACAGCAATATTCCATTACATTCATATACCATAACTTATCTAGCCATTTCTTAAATGATGGGCATCTACTCAGTTTCCAGTTCCTTCCCACTACAAAAAGGGCTGCACAAACATTTTTACACAGATAGGTCCTTTTCCTTTTTATGATCTCTTTGAGATATAAGCCCAGTAGTAACACTGCTGGATCAAAGAGAATACACAGAAAGACCTTTGGACATAGTTCCAAATTGCTGGTTGGATGGTTGGATCAGTTCATAGTTCCACCAACAATGTATCAGAGTCCCAGTTTTCCCATATCCCCTCTAACATTTATCATCTTTTCCTGTCATCTTAGCCAATCTAATGATACCTCAGAGTTGTCTGGATTTGCATTTCTCTGATCAATAGTGACTTAAAACATTTTTCATATGACTAGAAATTGTTTTAATTTATTCATCTGAAAATTGTTCATATTCTTTGATCATTCATCAATTGGGGAATGGCTTATATTCTTATAAATTTGAATAAATTCTCTATATATTTTAGAAATGAGGCCTTTATTAGAACCCTTGGATATAAAAAACTTTTCCCCAGTTTTCTGCTTTCCTTCTAATCTTGTCTGCATTGGTTTTGTTTGTACAAAATATTTTTAGTTTAATATAATCAAAATTATACATTTTGCATTTTATAATATACTCTAGTTCTTCTTTGACCATAAATTACTTCCTTCTCTACAGATCTGAATTTGCTTATAGAATCATTTAAACCTATATTAGTTGTACACATATGTATGTGCTGTATATATTTTTCTATCCACACAGGTATATATGTGTATATGTATGTAAGACATATGAGAAACTGCACAAGGTTTCTAATGAATCCAAGGTGGTTGCTGAAGCAAAGCCTACCTTATTTGACATTGATATTTTTTTTACAACGATGCTACATTTGAATGTCATGTGGCTGTGAATCATGGCACACCACAATCTCAGATGACTCAAAATTACTGATGATATAAAAAGCAATGAAAAGATGCCTGGTAGATATAGGTGCAATTCTTTTTGTCCTCATCTAAAGTCTTTTTTTATTAAAGCTTTTTATTTTCAAACACATACATGGATAATTTTTCAACATTGACCTTTGCAAAACCTTGTATTCCAAATTTTCCTCTTCTTCCCCCCAATCCCTCCCTTAGATGGCAAGTAATCCAATATATGTTAAACATGTACAATTCTTCTAGATATCTTTCTATAATTGTTGTGCTACACAAGAAAAATCAGAAAAGGAAAAAAATGAGAAAGAAAAAATGCAAGCAAACAATAATAAAAAAGTAAGAATACTATGTTATCTATATTCAGTTCCCACAGTTCTCTGAGTGCAGATGGCTTTCTTCATCACAAGACCATTAGAAGTGACTTGCATCATCTCATTGTTGAAAAGAGCCACGTCCATCTGAATTGATCATTATATAATCTTGTTGTTGTTGCTATGTACAATAATCTCTTGGTTCTGCTCACTTCATTTAGCATCAGTTCATGAAAGTCTCTCCAGGCCTCTAAGAAATTATCCTGCTGATTGTTTCTTATAGAATAGTAATATACCATAACATTCATATACCATAACTTATTCAGCAATTCTCCAACTGATGGAAATCCGTTTCCATCACTCAGTTTCCAATTTCTTGCTACTACAAAAAAGGCTGCCACAAACATTTTTGCATATATGTGGGTCCCTTTCCCTCCTTTATGATCTCTTTGAGATATGAGCCCAGTAGAAACACTGCTAGATCAAATAATATGGATAGGTGCAAAATTTATGCAACATATTATTTGTGATGGCTTACTCATGAGAAATAGTATAAAAGCTATCAATAGGGTTATTTGTGATTGCAAAAGGAAGTAGCCTGTTCAGATGTTGAATGATTTATAAGAGATGGATAGCCCAAGTACGACATTGGTGTTCATGATATAGTAAAAGAATTAGAAGACCTACAATTTGTTGGACAGATCCTTTATGGAGAATTTTTTGGAAAGATCTTGACAAGATTTGCACAAGCTGAGAATGTATGAAGACAGTATTCTTGTCTATGATCCACTGAAATAATTACATCTTTTGTATAGTACAGCATCTTTGATCTTTGAGATGCAATGATTGAATTCACTTTTTTATCATTTTTATAAACATGATTGACAAAAAAACTATCTACTTCTAAAGAGAGAAAAACTTTAGTTTTTTATCTGTGTGTATATTTTCTTTTGTAATATGGCTAATATGGAAATAATGTATTTTATAACTTCACACACACAAACACATATATATTATTTGCCTTCTCAATGGACTGGGGAAGGGCAGGAGAAAGGAAGAAAATTTTTAAGTTCTAAATTTTAAAAATGAATGCTAAAATGTTTGTGTATATAATTGGGAAACTGTTTGATAAAATATATGATAATATATTAAAAAATAAAATATATTCCACAAAAGGTATTTCCCTCCTGTATATTTTAATTTTCAGTAGGTTATAAAGACTTTTTGCCCTAGAATATAGTCAGTAGTTATAAAACTCTTCAGTATAGCTGAGTAGTAGGTATATTTCTTTTGAAACCCATTCAGTAATTACTGAATTATTACTAGATCTAGCATATTTAACTTTTTAAAAATTCTAGTTGTTTGAAGTATGCGTGTGTGTTATCATGTACTTGCCGATTTCTATTTATTCCATTCTATTTTTCAGGGCCTCCATTCCTTGAGGAAGGCCTGTTTTAAACTATTTATTCTTTTTCCTTTTTTTCAGCCTCAAGATCTATAATTTTAACTTTCCTTAAAAAAAAAAAAAACAGTGATACAAAAAACTTTAATAATTTCTACCTCAAGAAGCTTATAGTCTAGCTGGGGACATAAGACATATGCATACATATACATGTATATGTGTATGTATGCTCTATCTATCTATCTATCTATCTATCTATCTATCTGTCTATCTATCAGTACTTGCAATGGACCACTTCCTATGCCTGGAGAAATAAATCAAATAAGACAATCTTCACCTCAAAAAGGAGCATATTAAGGTTATAATATAGAACCATTGAATTATACCATTAGAACTGGAAGGGTCCTTAGACTTATCTTGTCCAATCCCCTCATTTTACAGATGAAAAAAACCAGGCTCAAAGTGGTGAGTGACTTATTGCCCAAGGGAATAGATGTTTTGGATAAGAAAGTCAAAGCAAATGAGCTACTAGAGGTATTGGACAAATGAAGGATTAGCTTTCCCAGAAAGAGTTGCATTTATTTGATAACTATTAATTAAAGGTGAGTCTTTAGCTTGATTTTAAAAGATGGCTACAATTAAGTGAGAATTATACCTAATTATAATTATACCTAAGTGAGAAAGGAGTTTCATTGCAAGTGGGGGAGAATTTTTCTCAATCATTGGTTGCCTTTCTCTGCAAAAAGTGGTGAATCCTCTTGAATTGATACTGTGCATACACATACTCACACTCTTACACACATGAGCTTTCAATATTTACCTCCTGCTACAAGTTATAAGTTTAAAATTTTACAATAAATCTTGAGCTTTAATGAGAAGCAGCCTCTTGGTGTCCAAAACAATCTGAGAGCTTCAATGCTATCGTATTTTCTTCCTCCATTGGAAAGTTTTGCTATCAGCCTGGGGAAATAGCATTGTTGTCACGACCACAATGGGATCTGATCTATCCTGGAGAATTGGCCAAACCTTTGAAAGTGAAGTCCATCAGAGAGGTTAGGGTCACTTTTGCAATTTTCCCTCTTGCTCAGAGGTGGACATTGGTCTTTGTCCTATACTATTAGGTGATGGCAATGGACCCGGGAACATGAGGTTTCAGTAAGATATACAACACACATAAAACACCTTTATGACACCGTGCAGTGGCAGTGTTGTGTTGGTCGTTGGTGATGTCTGGGGAATAAGAATAGTTCTATGTTATGTACTATAGGGTTAGTACCAGGCCTTTCCCCTTGCACATTTCCCTTGGTCAAACAATATATATTCTTTTGCCTTTTCTTTCTCATATCCTTTATCAGGCTCAAAGCCTTTGAAGAAAACATGCCCATATAGTCTTTTATCCTGCTAGTAGAAAACATTTCTTCTCTAACATGTTTTTATATATATAGATATATACATATAAGTATATATAATATACATGTATGTATAATACATATGCATGCACACATGTATAAACATATATTTCACAAATCTCATACATATATGATATTATGTATATACATATTTAGTGAACAAAGAAATTTTATTAAAATTTTAAAACATTCCTGATGATTAATTATAGGAATGTGCATATAATAAAGAGCTATTTGGGAAGCTATGGTGCATTATAATTTATACCAGATATCTCCCCTTTTTTCTGCTGCTATGAATTACCAGAGTTGCCCAGCAATGCTTAGAATAAAATGCCCACCTTTCTGCTTGGCATGAGAATCTTACTTCCCTCCTCCCTCTCCTTCTCCCTATTTTTATGTCTCTGAATTTCCCCAAATCTGTTGGTCTCATATTTAATAGACTTGTGTTTGTGTAAATCACGATCTATAAACAGTTCACTTGGGAACCCAGGGCTAAGGTTTTTTATGGCCCCAAAGGACAGTAAATGCGGCCTCCACACACTGCAGGACTAGTTTTGTGATTGAGTTATTAAGTTGTTGTTAGATTCATCCCTGTCCTGACGGGCAGCCCATCCCTTACAGGGCAGAATTTCTCTCCTAAGTAAAGAGCTAAAAGAAGCACAAGTCTCAATTGAAAAAAGGATAAAGGGCTGAAGTGCTCTCTCTCTTTGGGAAACTAGACAAGACTGAGTATTAAATTCTACTTCAGTTTGGATCATTTTAGTTTCCTTATTTATAAAATAGGGATGACAAAATTGTGGGTGATCACTGAGGTTCAAATGAGAGAATGCATGTAAAGTGTTTTAAATATGTCAATTATTTTAATTCCTGTTCAGGAATTGCACTTGCTGCTTTCAGCAGCTTATTCCAAATTCCAGGATATGCACTTATTTTCCTTTGCAAATTAATTTTGTGTTGTTTTCTTCTTCTTTTCCAATCATTCATATCCCCAGAGGATTTCTCAATTCCTTTCTCCTGAGGGAATGCTCCTTCCACATTTTCCCCAAAGTATGTGCTGGATTTCCACTGAGGAAGACCCAGATTTATTGTAATTCTACCCTGATGCTTACTAACTGTGCCACAGAGGGCAGGTCCCAATCTCTCAGGGTCCTTGGACACACTCTAAGACTTTAGTTTGCAGATGACATAGTTAAGTGTTTTGGTAAAAAGGGTAGTCACACAGGGACTTCTTTATGTCTGTGCAGTCTGGACCAAAAAACATGTCTTTGTCAGAGAATAGAACCACATAACAAGTTGTCCACTCTTTTGTTTTTAGTGGAATTAAAGCATTACCTGGTTTGTCTGTTTTGGTTTTTTTTTTTTAACCTCCTATATTTTATCCCGTTGGCTATTGCTTCTGACTTCTTTAGAATATTTCATTTTCACTTTTATTAAATTATTTTTGACTTAATGCTTTTCCCTAAGTCTGGTACATTATTTTGGGATTTGGCCTTTGATTCAGGTTTTAGATGGTTTGCTTCAGAGATTGACCCTTCTATGGGAGAAGGAAGATTTCATTTTGAAAACCTAGATGAAAATGCTCCTTAAGGAATTGAGACTCTGAGAATTCAGTATCTCTCTTCAACAATCCTGAAATTTCTAAAAATAGAGGGAGTCTTGAAGGGCCTTATAGACTTTATATTTTAATTGAGATGAGGCTTTAGAGACTTCGAAAGCTATCCTTCAGAGCAGTTAGTTGGTGTAGTGGACAGAGCACCAGCTCTGAAATCAGGAGGACCTGAATTCAAATTTGGTCTCAGACATTTAACACTTCTTAGCTGTGTGACCCTGGGCAAATCACTTAACCCCAATTATCTCAGCAAAAAAAAAAAAAAAAAAAAAGGAAAGAAAGAAAGAAAGAAAGAAAAAAAGAAAGAAAGAAAGAAAGAAAGAAGAAAGAAAGACTAGCCTTCTGTGACTAGCTAACAAATTAACAATCTACTTGATATGAATGACTTAATACTGCCATTCCTTAGTTGAGATCAGAGCCTTAAGGATATAGGACCGAATTTTGTTTGAAATGAGAGCAGAAAGAGATAGTTCCTGATAGTATAATGCCTGTGAATCCAGGAACCATTCTGAAGGTTCTGGGCATATTAGAAATATATTCAAGTGGAGTGTATATTGTTTAGTCATTTCAATTGTGTTCAGCTATTCAAGACCCCTTTAGGGGATTTTCTTAGCAAAGTGTAGTTTGCCATTTCCTTCTCCAATTGATTTTACAGGTAAGGAAATTGAGGCAAAGGGTTATGTTAACTGCCCAGAGAGCTAGTAAGTGTCTGAGAACAGATTTGAACTTCCTGACTCCAGACCCAGAGCTCTATCCACTGGCCCATCTGGTTGCCTCCTGTGTATATGTTGGCAAATGTTTAATAACTGGCTCTCCAAATACACAACACATTTTAAGTTTAAGTTGCATTATTAATGTTTTCTACACCACTTTCTTAAGAAAGTCAACAAACAACTCAAGCACTGGTTTGTAGTGGTTGAAGATTTCAGAGGTACAAAAGCGAATACTGAAATTTTCACAATCTCTCTTGAGCCACTCCCTCTGGAGTTAGGAGAAGTTGGTGAGGATGGACAATGAGGAGCCCTAAACATAAGCCTTGCCCCTTAAGTTTGCCATATGAAGCTAGTAATGCTTATCAGTACTAATTCTGAGCTTATGGTCCAGTTTTTTTTTTTTTTTTCAATTAAAAAAATTTACCAGGCATTTGATTTCATTAGTATAAATTTCCAATGAGGAAATCCCCTTTACCAATAAACTGCAGAATTTATTTGACAATCTGTAGCTTTAAGGAAACTGCCTAAGACGTTGAGAACTAAAGTGATTTATTTGCCCAGGGTCACTTAGTACACATCAGTGGTAGAATTTGAACCCAGATTTTCTTGATTTCCAAGTCCCAAGTCTTCTGAATTTCCAAGTTAACTTACTATTCTCTTTGCTATACTAATGCTTGTATAACATAGTAGAAAGATAAAAAATTGAGCAAACCCTGTCCTGAAGAAATTTACATTTTATTGGGGGGAAGAGGGAGACAACATATACAAATTATGTTTTACAACTGATACAAGCTAGGATGTAAGAAAGACAAAGTAAGGATAGAGATGAAGTTCTCTAGTACATCTGAGGAGAGAAAGAATCAAGGAGAATTTGCCCCACTTTATTATTTCTTTAACTCAAGCCCTAAACCTATTAGCATGGGATGCTTTCCTCAAGAATAGAGATCAATAACTCTGAACATGTTTGAGGAGCAAGGCAGAGTTGATGAAAGTGAAGAAATCAAAGATCTGGGTTTCTCAAATTTCTAGCTAGGAAAGAGAAGGTCCTCAATACCAATCTCTCCTCAAGTTACTGAAGAAAGAGAAAGATTCTGAGAAGATGCTAACATGAGAGGAGCTGGAACTCTCTATCATGTTCTAGTCTTAAATTTACTAGTTCAATTTACTAAAACTTCAATTAATTTTCTCCTCTGGTAAGATAACGGAACTCTCTTTTTTGGTTGAGCTCTCTCCCAATGGTAGCGTTCCATCAATCAGTATTGTTTGGCTTACGGTCTCATATGTATACACTCTCTGACTTCTGTTTGTCTTGGCTAAATGAATTTCTTTGCTATTTGCAAGATATATTCATTGAAGAAGTACTATTTGATGGGAAGGGAGTCAAGCCTTGTATATAAAGTTTGAGTCTCCCCTTTTCCTATTATTAAATAGTGATCAGGCATTTAACTTGAACCTTAAAGTTGAAGCCTCAAAGGATGATATGAGTTCGTTTTCAACTCAAAAGCCTCTCTTAGAAGAATTCAAAAGGATATTAAAATAGACTTGAAAGGAAAATAGGGAAAGGAAGTGAGTATTTTGCAGCAGAGTTTGGAAAAGGAAACAAATTGTCTGAAGAAAACACCTTTAAAAATAAATATAGAAAGAGGGGATGTGGAAAACAGGGACAGTGATACATTGTTGGTGGAATTGTGAATACATCCAGTCATTCTGGAGAATGGTTTGGAATTATACTCAAAAAGCTATGAAACTGTGCATACCTTTTGATCCAGCAGTGTTACTACTGGGCTTATATCCCAAAGAGATCTTAAAGAAGGGAAAGGGACCCACATGTGCAAGAATGTTTGTGGCAGCCCTCTTTGTAGTGGCCAGAAGCTGGAAACTGAGTGGATGCCCATCAATTGGAGAATGGCTGAATAAATTGTGGTATATGAATATTATAGAATATTATTGTACTGTAAGAAACGACCAACAGGATAATTTCAGAAAGGCCTGGAGAGACTTACATGAACTGATGCTGAGTGAAATGAGCAGGACCAGGAGATCATTATATATACTTCAACAATACTATATGATGATCAATTCTGATGGAAGTGGCCATCTTCAACAATGAGATGAACCAAATCAGTTCCAATAGAGTAGTAATGAACTGAACCAGTTACACCCAGTGATAGAACTCTGGGAGATGACTATGAATCACTACACAGAATTCCAATACCCCTATTTTTGTCTGCCTACATTTTTGATTTCCTTCACAGGCTAATTGTACACTATTTCAATGTTTTGATTCTTTTTGTACAACAAAATAACTGTTTGGACATGTATACATATATTGTATTTAATTTATACTTTAACATATGTAACATGTATTGGTCAACCTGCCATTTGGGGGGGGGGGAAGGAGGGGAAAAATTGTAACAAAAGGCTTGTAAACAAAAAGCTATAATAATAAAAAATGTAAAATTTAAAAAATTTAAAAATTAAAAATTAGATATAGAGAAATGGGAAGAGCATATAATGTCATACAAAATAGATTTGATGAAATGGAAAAAGAAACCAATGCATTAAAAAATAGAATTTATGAAATTGAAAAAAAAAACAATGAACAAAGCAACTCATTAAAAGTTCAGTTGGTCAAATGCAAAATGAGATAAAAAAGCTAACTGAAGAAAATAATTCACTAAAAATTAGAATTGAATAAATGTTAATGTATGAGTCAAGGAGACATCAAGAATCAGTCCAACAAAACTGAAAAATATGAAAAAATAGAAGAAAATATAAAATACCTCAATGAAAAAAAACAACTGATCTGGAAAATAGATTTAGGAAAGATAGTCTAGGAATTATTGGACTTTCTGAAAACCATGATGAAACAAAGAGCCTAGACAAAATCTTTTAGGAAATTATCAAGGAAAACTGCCCTGATGTCTTAGAACCAGAGGATAAAGTAGCCAAAGAAAGAATTACCTCCTTAAAGAGACCACAAAATGAAAACTCCAAGGAATTCCATAGCTAAATTTCAGAATTATCAGATCAAGGAGAAAATATTGCAAACAGCCAGAAAGAAACAATTCCAATATCCAGAAGCCGCAATCAGGATTCCCAAGGATTTAGCAGCTTCTACCTTAAAGGATTAAAGGGCTTGGAAAATGATATTCCAAAGGACAAAGGAACTAGGATTGAAGCCAAGAATTAGCTATCTACCAAAATTAAGTATTATATTTCAGGGGAAAAGATGGATATTCAATGAAACAGGTGAATTTCATTTATTTCTGATGAAAAGACCAGAGCTGAACAGAAAATGTGATCTTCAAATAGAGAACTCAAGAGAAGCATAAAAAGCCAAAAAGGAAAAAAAAACTGTCTCCTCTAAAGTCCTTCAAGGCCAAATAAATTATATAGTATATTGGTAAAAGGGATTTCTTCATTGGACCTCTCTTGTTCTATTTCATATTGCTCCTTTATGTACTTTCCATTCCAGTTAAATTGGTTTCTTATTCATGACCTTCTTTCTCAACTTGAAGTCTTTGTACAGTTGGTTCTCCATATATGTAATTCACTCCCTCCTCTTCTCTGTCTCCTAAAATCACTATTTTTTTTTAAGGCTCAGCTTAATTTCCACCTTCTATGGGAGGTTGTTTTTTTTTTTTTTTTTTCTGATTCCCCTGATTGTTAGTGCTTCTTCTGAAACTTTCATATATGATCTTCTAGAGCAGGCTATATCTTTAGAGTTATACAATCTATGGAAAGATATAGAAAGTCTAAGATCCCATTATTTGTGCAGTAAATTTGTTATAAGCTTACTGAGAGTAGAACCTACTTTTTTATTTTGTTCTTGAGTCACTGTACCTAGCACAATTCTTTGCAAATAATAGGTGCTCAATAAGTGTTTGTTGTGTTGTATATTGTTAAGACCAAATAGAACTTGAAAGTTTATCAACAGAGCATCACCCATGTACATGTGAAAATCACACAGACTATTTCAAAGAGGTCATTAAAGAGACAACTTTCTTTGAAGACCATTAAGTTATTAATAGCAAATGAGGTATAAACAATGTAAATTTGCCAAAGCTATTTGCTTTTGCCACTAAAAATCAGGAAGATTCTGAATGGAAGAGGGATATACTGATGGTGGAGCCCTTCAGATACTCTGATTTGCAGTTGGCATTATTGTCAAGTCTCTGGACATTGTAGAGTTTCCCAAATAGCTGCATAATTACTCAAAAAAGTCCAATCTAATAATCTGCATAGGATGTCAATGAAGAATGCCCATTGAACTTGTTTGCTTGACTAGACTTATTTGTAATGGGTTTATTTTTCTTGTTTTCTCAGTGGGTGTGTGAGGGGGAGGGAGGATGAGAAAGTGAAATTAAAATCAAAATAAATTTGAATTAAAAAATAAAATAATGCCCTTTGTTTAGGTAATATGAATAATTGGATGGATAATCCACAGAACAGGCCCAATGCCATGTCTATCTGTCTGCCTATTTAATTTTGGACAGAAACTGAGGATGTACCATGAATTAGGCTTAAAAATAAATCAGAGGAAGAATGGGTCAAATTGCCTTTGGGAAATTATCTAATCCCTTTAAAGTCTCCAAAGTTCTTCCTAAAACAAGGGTCCATTGTTTTAACACTGATGTTCTACTGGTAGCAGTATATAACTGCAAATCATGAAACGTCACAGCTTCCAAAGGATTAAAGTTAAGGGTCATCCAAGGGGCAACAGAGAGATGTGAGGAGAACATGAAATGGCTGCAAAATAGCTGCCAACAATGAACTATGCAGAAGAGGTTTAAAGAATGTATCAGAAAGATCTATGACCAGAAAAGGAGTTGGGCCAATGATTTAGCAAGAGTCAAGGACAACTAATGGACACTAGTGTTCACACATATGAAAAGATCTAGAGCAGTGAGTGGTTCTTAAGTTCTTAACCTTTTTTTTTTTTTTTTTTTTGGTGTCTTGGATCACTTGGGCAACATTCTGGGAAGCCAATAGGCCCCTTCTTAAAACAATAGTTTTAAATTAAATATACATACATATATATATATATATATATATGTAAGATTATGCAGGAAACCAATTATGCTGAAAGATAGTTGTCAAAATATCTTTTTCATAAAGTTCCTTAGCTTGAACCCCTTATCTAGGCTAAAGGAATCTTCCTGTAATGACACTCCCTGCAGAAGATTTATGGGATAGAAGAAAATTCCACAGGATGAAAGAATATGGAGAAGTCATGGATTGTACCATTAGAGGAAGTACCCTTCTTGATAAAATCATAGATTCTTTCAAGTATAAAGTATGATTTTTACTCTCAAGTTGGGGAGATAAAACATATAGACACAAGAAATGTTCATTTAAAATATACAGCAGTGTACAAATGATAAAACTAGAAAATTTTATTGCCAGGAGGGATCTTACAGATCCAAAAAACAAGTTTTTATCAAGCACCTACTATTTGCCAGTCACCATAGTAAGCCGGGAGAATACAATATATGCACAAACACAGACAGTCTTAACTTTTGAAGAACATAAATTCTAAAGAGAGAAACCTTCACATAAATGGGAGTGGTAGGTGAGGGTTACTGTCCCTGAGATAGGGGAATCCCCCTGTGGTGAGAGAGGAAAGCACAGAAGGGAAGAAAGAGTGACTAGAATTGTGGGCTTCCCATTCACCAATGGAAGAAGAAAGCTAGCAAGACAGAAAGATATTCCAAGTCAGCTGTGTTATGATGGCAAAGTCCAGAGAGAGTAAGAACCACCATGACCCACAAATATTCTAAGATAAAAGAATTTTGCCAGCTGTGATAGTCAAGAAAGCTCATTATAATAACCATTGCTGGCTACTACTTGATGATGATTATGATGATGATGGTAATGGCTACCATTTATATAGCATCTACTAATATGCCAGACACTTTGCCAACTATTTTACAAATATTATTTCATTTGATCTTCACAAGAATCCTGAAAGGTAGACACTATTATTCTCATTTTACAGATGAAGAAACTGAACCCTTAATTGATTTGTTCAAGGTCACATAGGTAGTGTGCCTCGGAGGCTACGGTCAAACCTAGGTTTTCCTGATTTCTGGCCCAATGTTTGGCCCTGAAGCATAGGTAGGATCTAATTAGCTGAAGAGATTGGGGGAGGGGAGGGAGCGGGAATAGAGTAGATATATTTCCCCCTGGGAGTGGGAGGAAACATTATAAGGAAAGGCACGAAGGTAGGTTTACTTAGGAAAAAATAAGGAGACATCTGGAGAAGAATGTAGCCTTGTCATGGGGAACTATAGAGCTTAAGGTTAGAAACTTTACCTTGTATGGAGGAGTAAGGCAGATACATTTATCCTGCAGTCAATGGGGAGCAATAAAGGGTTAAAGAAATGAAAATGGTATTTTAGGAAATTTAATCAAAGGGTAGCATTCAAGATGGACTGGAGGATGGCCATCTGGAAACAATTTGATTATTAGTTCATAATACAAATCCAAGCATAAAGTGAGTTAAATATAAGGAACTATAGAATAGAAAGGAGAAGGCAGCTCCAGAATTAAGAAAAAATGGTGACTAAAGATTGTGTTCATAATGAAGTCTTGAATATTGATTTAGGCCAAGATAAATTAAAAAATTGATCCCTGAGGCAAGTAGAGAAGGTTCTGATAAAGATCAGTTTAGCTCCACCCTTTGGGAAGATGGTTCAGTCTGAAATCTAAGTTATGTCAAACTTCTGAGATCCACCCTCTGTAGAGATCTTGAGCAGTCTCACCTTGCCATGCCCTGTCAGAAATCCCAGTCATGTCTCTGAGGTTAAATTTTCTCTATAAAACCTACTTGTAGGTCATCCCATGGCTGCTTCCCTTCTTTGAATCAGTCCATCACAGCACTGCCTTATCTTTCCTCCTCCATGCCATGTGGTTCCTCCCTAACTCCACTGTGCTTCCCAATCCCACTTCTCCTCCTTACAGCTAACCAACTCTTTTAGTCCTTCTCAGAATTTAGCCTGCTAGCTAATGGCATGCCCCCTTTCTCCTGAGTAATTGTGAGTTCCACTGAAGAACTTGCCTTTGCTATGTTCTCCCATTCTATTTCACATTTATCATTCCTGGTGTCTATTGTACCCCTTCATTTTGTCTGTAACCTCTTCCCTAAATAAATCTACCTTTTGCCAGAGAGAATGGACATTGAGAATTCTTCACATGACTAAATCCCAACTTTTGGTGCCTTCCCGCTTGGGTGACAAATCCTACATCATTCAGATCCACTGATTAAATAATTATAAATTTAAAGTTATCTAATTCAATGGCAGCACCTACTATCTGCAGTCCCAGTGCTGGGATACTATGTCTTTTACTTTTTCCACAGTTTTGGAGATCAGCATAGAGTTCCATCATTCAGCTGATGATTTTCAATATAACAGTTTCTGCCCAAGGACATTCAACATAATTCAAATTCAACGCACATTTCTTAAACATTTACCAGGCACTGAGAGGAGTCCTCTTCTAGGCACTAAGGGAAGATAACAAGTTTAAATAAAATAAGTTCACGAAGCTCATGGTCTATGAAATCATGCATTTAATGCTGGAATCTGGCCAAAAGTAGTGTTGATTTGGTGGCCTGAAACTTTTAAAATGTTTTTCTTGTTTTCTAAAGCCCTTTCATCTCATTCATTCCTCACTGACAAGCCCAATGCTTTATCCCTTTCAACAGTATTTCTATTTTATGAAAGGGATGCAAAATTTAAGTTCAAAGAAATGACTTTAAATGTGGAATTTCAGTTCTTATGAAGCTGTTTGGAGAAGGCTTAAAAGATACCAGAAAAGGTCTCACTAGGATCTTTGAAATCACAACCATATAACCATTTAACCTATGTGTGAGATCAGTCCTAGAAGAAATATTCTTTTAATCCCACTGTGGCAAGAGCTGAGTTGTATTGTGTTGCGTTGCATTGTGTTTCATTGAGTTACATTGTAGTATGCTGCATTGTTTTTGTTAAGTTCCATTGTGTTGTGTTGTGTTGTGTTGTATTGCACTGTATTACATTGTATGGATTTGGTGATGAGGATGGTCTTTCTTAGCAGAGAGAGAAATAATTTTATGCTATTGAGATAGGAAATATTTCAAACATCTGTTTTTATGATATTTTAAAAATAATTTTAAATTTACAAAACACATATGTTACTACAGTGATGGAGTATGGTTTGCATTTAGAAGTACTCAACAAGCATTTAGACTGATTTGTGTTTCTGGACAATTCCCACCCGAAGACTCTGCTTTTTTAAAAAAGGGGAGGCAATTGATAAGTGGTCAAAGGATATGAACAAGCAGTTTTCAAACAAAGAAATCAAAGCTAGCTATAGTTATATGAAAAATGCTCTAAATCACTATTGATCAGAGAAATGCAAAGTAAAACAGCACTGAAGTACCACCTCATACCTATCAGAGTAGCTAATATAACAAAATAGGAAAATATTGAATTTTGAGGGGATTTAGGAAAACTGGGATATAAATGCATTATTGATGGGAGTTATGAATTAATCCAACTATTCTGTAAAACAATTTGGAACTATGCCCAAATATTATTAAACTGGGCATACTCTTTGATCCGACAATACTACTGCTATCTCTATATCCTAAAGATGTAAAAAAAACATTACAAAAAAATAACAGTTCTTTTTATGGTATCTAAGAATTGAAAACTGAAGGGACATCCATCAACCAGGGAATGACTAATAAGCTGTAGTATGTGATTGTAATGTAATATTATTATGCTATGAGAAATGACAAGCAGGATGATTTCAAAAAAATCTGGATTTACATGAACTGATACATAATGAAGTAAAAAGAATCAGGAAAATTTATTACACTCAAGAGAGAGGACTATGGGAACTGAGTGTAGAACACAACATAGCATTTTTACTCTTTGTTATTGTTTGCTTGCATTTTTGTCTTCCTTCTCAGGTTTTTTTTCCTTTCTAGATCTGATTTTTCTTGTGCAGCAAGATAACTATAGAAATATATTTACATATATTGGGTTTAACATACTTAACATGTATTGGACTACCTGTCATTCTAGGGGAGGGGATGGGGGAAGAAGGGGAAAATTTGGAACAGAAGGTTTTGCAAGGGTCAATGTTGAAAAAATTACCCATGCATATGTCTTGTAAATAAAAAGATATAAATTTAAAATTTTAAAAATGTAAAAAAAGAAAATGTATTATTTGATGAAGAACTATGAATGACTTAGTTATTCTCATCAATACAATGATCCAAGTTAATCCCAAAGGACTAATGATAAAACATACTATCAGCCTTGAAAGAAGTGATATTGATTGAAAATAAACTGATGCATGATTTTTTTTTTATTTTTTAATTCAAATCTTCTTGTGTGACTAATATGGAAATGTTTCACATAATTGCACATGTATAATCTCTATCTGCTTATCGTCTTAAGGAGGGAGGAGAAAAGGGAAGGGAGGAGTATAATTTGGAACACAAAACTTTAAATAAAAATGTTAAAAATAATTTTAAGGGAATCAAAAAGAACTAGGAGAAACTCTTTGAGAAGACAGAATTGGAGGATCAGAGGAAGGAAGTTTAAGAGGTAAGCACCTTCTTTTCCGTTTCAAATTCCCAAATGTTAATGGCCTATTTTTAGTAAAGTGAACCCCAGCAGGACACCTCTGATATTTTCTTCAATAGACAATCTTCCAAGAGATTTCTAAAGCTGAGTAGTCAATTTTCAAGAGGTAAAGTATGGCTGGTTGATAGCCTACTGTGAGTGGAACTGATAAATGGGTATTGTGATAAGCATGGAAACAGATCAGTGGCAGCCTATGCTGCTTTCTAGCTGTCACAACTGGACCCCTTCACTCTTCTCTTATTCCTAGCCTGCTTTCTGGAAGCCTTTAAAGCATCTTTTTCTCTCTGGAAATTCTGCACACTATTGACTTAAGATTCCAAGATACCCTAGAAGCCGCTGGTTCAAAAAGAATTTGTTCTGGCCCACACATTTGCCATGGTTCAGAATATTACCTTGGGGAGTTAGCCTCTTCCCCACTCATTGAACAGTTCAGAGTATCTGACTTTTCTTAATTCCCTTGTTGTATTAGGAAAGATACTGGAGAGCTTGCCACCTCCTTCTCTAGCTCACTTTATGCATTTTTTGTATGAGATACTTAGCATGTTGTAAAGTTCCTACAGAACAAGAGCAGTATCTGATTAAAGGCTGGAGTAAGATCTATGTTGCTCAGTAGTTCTGGGCAGATATATAGAAGATCCTGGTAAGTTCTGTAAGCTATTCTCTCTCTATAAAATAGGAACATAGTACTGTTCATTGTCGGTGTGCCATGGGATTCTATCAGTCCAGCAGAGCAGAGTCAACCTTTTGTTGTTGAGTCATTTTTCAATTGTGTCTCTTTGTGACCCCATTTCTTGGCAAAGATACTGGAGAGATTTGCCATTTCCTTCACTAGCTCATTTTACAGATGAGAGAACTGAGGCAAACAGGCTTAAGTGACTTGTCCAGGATCACACAGCTGTTAAGTGTCTGAGGTCAGACTTGAGTCTTTCAGATTCCAAGCCCAGTGCTCTATCTACTGCACCACCTATCTACCTACACCATACCATTAACTTCTCTATATCACCCCTAATTCCACCCTACCCCATCCCACCAATCCCCATCCATCTCCCCCCAAAAAAGTAAAAAGAAAGTTTGTATTCTTACAATGGGAAGAAACATATAGACCATGCAGCATCCCAGTACAGAAGATATGTTTGGTGAGTGGAGGACTTCTACACCTTAGTGTAGTTCTAGCACAGTTTCTAGAGATGCTTCATAATTTGCCAAGGGTCAGCTGGGCTCTGAGGTTGATTAAGGATATTGTTGTTGCAGTAGCTTCCTAATGGGCCTGACTAGTTCTAATTTTTTTCAACTCCATCCTCCAAATAGCTAGACCCTAGAATGTGGATCTGACCTAGATTTTATTGGTCTCCTATGTTTGTGGGGGGCAGCTAGATGGCACAACGGATCCAGCTCCAGCCCTGGAGTCACAGCGACCTGAATTTAAATCCAACTTCAGATAATTACTGGCTCTGGGATCCTGGGCAAGTAGCTTAATTAACTGTGCCTCAGTTTTCTCTTTTGTAAAATGAAAGAAGGAAATAGTAAACCTTGCCAAGAAAATCCCAAATAGGTTCACAAAAGATTTGGAAAGAACTAAAATAATTCAAAAACATTTACTGGTGGTCTTCTCCAGGCTTCATGCCTGATTCTCTCAGATTTTATAATTTCCCAGAAGACTCTTCAGCCTGGAAGCTCATTCCATCCTAGACTTGCCATAGTGGAACTGCTCTCTGCTCCTGCAACCCTCCCTCTCGAGTGGCTGGATAGCCTAGGACCTCCATTTTATGGGTGTCCATGTCAATCATTCTACACCAACCTGCACTCCTGACTTTCCCAGACTTTCTCTACAATGCCTCCTTGACACAGAATAATACCATCATCTTTTTATCTTCCACCCTCATCCACTTTTCAGGTTCCTTTTTCTAATGGGAGGTAAGGGTGGAAGAGTTTCCCCCATTAGAATGTTAGTTCCTATATTTGAAATTCCAGAATTTAGCATAGTGCCTAGTTATATTAACTTAATGCTTCTTGGCTTGACTTTGCTATTCTCCTACTGAAAAAAATCTTCCATAACTCCCTATTACTTCCAGGATAGATGAAAATGCTTCTATTTGGCATGTAAAGTCCTTTACAATATGACTTCTCACTGACTCCTCCCATCTAGGATCATTTTAATCCCCTTCATAACTCATTTTCCAGTCAAACTGGCTTTTTGCTGTGCATGCTGTTCCCTCTCTTTTGTCCATTTCTGTTCACAGTATTCCCACCCACATCTGGAATGTAGTTCCTTAATCACTTCTGTTACTTACAATTCCTTTCTTCAAAGACATTATCCATGGCTTCCAACAGGAAGCATTTCTTGATTTCCTTGGCATTTAGTTCATCTCTCTTGACATTACCTTGTGTCACTTTGTATTGATGTTTATTTTCTCCATACGTGTTTATTTTTATATTTGTTTTACATTTTCGCTATATGTTTTATTCTCCCTACATTGTTCTCTCTTGGTTTCCTTGAGGGCATTCCTTGAGATTAGATTTTACTTTTACATTCTCAGTATCTGACCACTGTTCCTAGCACATAGCAAATTGAATATTCAGTTCAACATCACACCTTCAGAAATAACCACTCAAACAGTCTTAGACATTTTATTATCTGATTTTTTTTTTTATGTACTGTTGAGTCACCTAGAGAAGATGAGAAATATCAAACTCAATGTAATTGTGGAAATGTTTAAAAGTACAAATGAAAATACAATGCAATGCAGATAATGTTAATTTGTAGTTTTCTAAGACAATAGGCATCTGAATTTGACTTTTGGATTTGACATCAGGGAAACTGAATCTGATTCTATACAACACCAACTGCAGGGTTTGAACCCTAAGGAAACCATTGGTAAGAAGAAAGCCCTCATATATACCAAAATATTTATAGCATTTTTTGGTGATAGCAAAGAACTGGAAACAGCTCAATAATACTGTGATATATTCATCATTTGCTCAGCCAATCCATGGGCATATAGTTTGGCTGCAATTTTTTGTTCCATCTTAGAATTGTCATTGCTGAAGGCCTGTAGCTCAGCATTTCACCATACGTAATCTTCTCTTGCCAATTCAACCGACATTTATAAAATACCTTGAGAAGGTGCCTTACCCCACTGGAATGACATTATTTAGCATTATTTTTTTATGTTGCATATAAATATGCCTCAGTAAATGCTCTCCAAGTAAATAACATGGAAATAATATAGTAATTTATACTTTGGGACATTTTAAGAAGCTTGGAGTTTATGGTCCTTTTTATAGCAGTTTCACAGATCCAAACATTACTAAGAAATCAGAGCATTTTAAAACAAACACTTTCCAACATAGTCCTATTGACATTAAAACAGAATATTATAGAACTTCTGCAAAACTCCAAACTACATCCATTCATCTTCTACATGAAACTAGCCATTAATTTTACTTTATAAGTTTGGAAGACTCATAAGTAATTTCCATTCAATGGACACTGAAGAAACTTCATAGTTGGTAGTATATTCTTCAATAGAGTAACTGTTAGCTAATGTCTGGACTTGATCAATGCAAAAACCTTTTTTCTCAAATTAATTTCTATATTTCTAAATGCATAACATTAAGAGAAAATTATTTTAACAATGCTTAAAGTGACATGGCAAAACCTCTCTCATCTGAAAATTCTACTATTTATTTATTTTGCAATTATCTGATACATCGACCATAGAGAGTAATGCCTCTGTCATACAAAAGCAAACAAAGTCATGTTACATTAATGATATGTCTGAGATCATGTAACTGACTGGCTATAATTCTATGCCCCCTTGCTATAAAAAACATGACCCTGGATCTCAACCAGCTTTAGAATAAAAGGCCCTGCAATTATGTTATGGTAACAAAGTTCACATTATTTACAACTTGACTAGTTCAATGTTCTTTGTCTATCCATTTTTATTTTAACTTTGATTTTTATACATGGTGGTAAAAAGTTAGTAGAAAATTCCCTCCTCTGCCTTTCAGAGGCATATTTCATTTTTCCCAGTGGAAAGAAGAGAACTATAGTTCACGGTTCTCATTCAATGAGAGAGGAACCTCTTTTTAGAAAGGATACTTGAGAGAAAAAATAACCATTTCATTCCTTCATTTAGCATTTACAAGTGCCAATTGTATATTCTATTATAATTAAAACACATTGGATTCAGAGTAACTAAAAGAGAAATATTGGTTTTTCAGTAATTAGTTATCGAGGAACTATAGAATAGAGAGATTGCCTGGGATAAAGAGATGACCTTGGAGTCAGGACAACCTAGTCCTATGATAAATAAGACAGACTTCTATGATCACAAAAAGTTTAAAATACAGGAGAATAGAAATGGAAGCCTATAAGTATAACTGGGATTGACTAGTATGTATCCAGAATTCCACTGACTTCACTCCCCCTATCACTTCCCCATGGAAGAGGCTGGGGAGCCTCCTTCTGGGACAGTTGTGATGAGCTATAATGGAAGTTCCTTACAGAGACCTTAGAGTCCCAGTGGTCCTCAAACTTTTTAAATAGAGGGCCAGTTTCCTGTCCCTCAGACTGTTGGAGGGCCGGACTATAGTAAAAACAAAAACTCACACTCTGTCTCCGCCCCTCAGCCCATTTGCCATAACCCAGCAGGCCACATAAACATCCTCAGTGGGCTGCATGTGGCAAGCAGGCCATAGTTTGAGAACCCCTGCTTAGACCATACATAGACATTCTGGAGTTGATTCCTGTGTCAGCTAATCACCTGGTGGATAGAAATTTCATTGAATGATTGCAGATGCTGAACTGAAATTTGGGGTTCCTTCAAAAGGCTTTAATCATCCTTAGCCTTTTTCTGAATATAATGTATAGCATGAATGCAGGCCTCAGTTCATTGACTGTATCAGAGTTCTCTTGTTTTAGGTGACAGAGATTAACCCCTGAGCTCTGAAAGGTCAAGATGTCCATCTGAGCATCTGAACATTGAAGAGTCTAGGAACTGAGGTCATCCCAAATTTTGCAGTCAGCAGAGCATTTTGCCCATATAACTGAAGAGTATCCTTTAGGGCCCTGTCCAATAGTAGCTGAGGTGGGAACGGAGCCAAGGACTCATCAGGCAATGATGCTCATTTTGGACCCAAATTTGATAGGAACAATGCTTTATAGAAATTGTGCTAAGATTAAGTTTTCCCAGAGACCAAGGTGATATGGGGAGGAGTATAACCCTGAGGGTTGAGGGTGTTCTTTATTCTTGATATCTCCAAATTAAATATTTGTAAACATTAACTGATGCTGATTAATTGCAAGCACGGGGAACTAGTCATTGATAGAAGAGAAACATACCTGGGATGGACTTTAAGCTGAAGGTATTGGAATACTAGTCACTGGTGGAAGGAAACATACCTGGGATGGGGTTTCAGTTGAAGACAAGTAGGGAAGAGATACTCTAACTAACCCCTTCAAAAGTTTCCTTAGAATATTAGTGACATCTAAAACTTGGTTCTGGGATAATGAACCAGAGGATAATACAATTAGAATACAATGAGTGGAATCATTGAAGAGTAGGTTCAATTTCCAGCTGTTTCTTCCCATTTTTGTAACTTTGGATAATTAATTTAATTTCTGGGTTTTACATCAGGGAGTTGAACTAGGCTTCTAAGTTGTTTTGTAGCTCTAAATCTATTATCTAATGACTCTCTGATCTTAAAAAAAGAATTGTCAGATGCCATGACTGCAGATAAAAGAGAAATAATTTCTTACTAGAGAGGAATCAGGAAAGCTTCATAGAGGAGGTGATATTTAGGCTAAACCTGGTAAAAAGAGAGATAATGGGAGTGGGAGAGCATTCTAAAAACAGTATGTGGAACAGTGTAGACAAAGATAGAAAGTTGGAGTGTGTTCCAAGCAGAGACTATGTGACAGGAATAGTATGGAAAGAGGAAGGTCAGTTGGAGACAGATTATGAAAAACTTTTAATGACAAGCTGAATCATTGTATTTAGTCCTTTAGGATACAGGGAGTACTTATTTCTGAGCAAATGTACTTTATAGCATAGCCATACAACATCAGGTTTTTAAAGCTTTTACATACAATAAATGGTGTGGAGTTATGATTTCTTCAGCATGAGGAACTCTCTGTTATGGGAACTCCCATCCCTTAAGTAGATCATATGAGCAGACAACTCAATGAACAAGCAGACATCTATAAAGTGGCCACTCTGTGACATGTGCAGTGCTAGGTTCTGGGTATACAAACGCAAAAATGAAACAGCCCCTTGCCTTCATGGAGCTTATTCTTTAATTGAAGGAAATAAACTGCAGATAAATAAATCTATATGAAGCATTTATACATAAAGACAAGAGGTACATTAACAATTGGAAGGGTGAGAAAAGAAAGGGCTTTATATGAAAGGTATGTCCTTCAGAGGCATTTTTAAAGGAAATAAGGGATTCTAAATGAGGTGGGTGTGCATTCCAAGCCCAGTCAGGGAAAAGGTGTAGAGATAGAAGATGGGATTATGTGCCAGCAATTAAAAAATGCCAGTTTGACTGGATTGGAATGATCAGAAAATAGGATGGGGAGTAATATACAATAATATATGTATATAACAATATACATATAATATGAAAACTCTTTTGTGATTTAAAGTCTCACGAAGTTGTCTAGGGTATTGATAGACTAAATGACTTGACCAGAGTCAGAAAGCTAATGAGTCAGAATTAGCACCCAGGTCTGTCTTACTCCAAGGCAATCATCCCTCCATCCACATACCTCACTTTTTCACTTTATACTACTCAGTTACTTGAAACTATTATAACAGAAGTTCTGCTTATACAAACTTCTCCTCTGGCAATTACCAATGCAAAGTGTTTGGTGTTTTTTTGGGATGGGGAAAGCTATCTAGGACAAAAAGTGACTGGTGTTTTAAGAAAGTATTACTCTCAAAGAATACAGATGGGTTTTTCTTTTTCCTTTCTCATAAGGCAGAGTTCTTGTATACACTTTTGTCCTTTCTGTGAGTTATCAGGGTCTGGGGGGAGATTCTGCCAAGAAAGTTCCCACTGTTGCAACATGTCATCCAGTGCCCCCAACTTTTATCTTTTTCAACAAGTGTTTACAGAAAAGTGTTGATGCTTATTAATCTGTTTCTCGTCTTACAAATGTATTTGCGCATGATTGGTAGTAAAATTGGCATTTCTGACAGTTTTCAATGTAATCTACATAGTGGGTGAGGCTGTTACATTGAACAGATGTGGTTTGGGGTTGTTATTCTTTGTAATTATCATCATTAAGTGAAAGCATGTGTCAATCAGTGAGGTACTTTAAACATACCAGTCATTTTGGAGAAAAGTGCATTTTATTTCCTTTAAGTTGCCTGTGTGTGTTTGACATGTTTAGTGTGAGTATGTCTTTAAATACTAGGGAGATGAAATTTCCCCTAGTTATTGTTTCCCACTGGTTTGAATTAAAGTTTGAATCCGATTTTTTTAAAAGTGGTTAACAACATCAGAAGATGATATAGCTCATTGATAGTTTAATAAATAGGCTAATTTTAGACTCTTAATTCAAATTTTTTTTAATAAAGAAGGAAACTCCTGGCTTTCCTCCAAAAAAAGTATACTTCCACATAAGCTCTGATCACCAATGTTTCTTAACTATATAAATTCTAAAGCATATTTATCATATACTCAGTAGCATGTTGTAGGTTACCATGCAAAATGTTTTTTACATCAAGCTTCTAAAATATTTTCTACTTGTGACCCTTATTTTTGCCTGAGAAATTTTTATATGACCCAAGGCATATATATATATATATATATATATATATATATATATATATATATATATATATGTGTGTGTGTGTGTGTGTGTGTGTGTGTGTGTGTGTGTGTATAAAATAGGTATACAAATCAAAAATTTCCTGATAATTCATAATTTTGCATCTCTCTACATTCAGTTAAATCACCCATATGGAAATGTGACCTACAGTTTAAGAAACTTTGTTCTAGATACATCTTGATAATGTTTAATAAAAAAATCTAAATTTAGAACCTATATACAAGAGAGAGAGACCTTTTCACCTAGAATATCCTGAACTTTTGATAATAATAACTGACCTTATTGGAAATTGAATGGATACTCATCAGGTGGGGAAAGACTTATAGAACAATAATATTATATTCATAACCTAAGAAATGATGGGCAGACTGATTTCAGGGAAAAAAGCCTGGAAGGACTTACAGAAACTGATGCTAAGTGAAGTGAGAAGAACCAAGAGAACATTGTATACAGCAACAAGATTATGGGATGATCAACCTTAATGGACCTGGCTCTTTTCAAGGCAATTACAATAGATTTGTGATGGACAATGCCTTCAGCATCCAGAGAAAGAACTAAGGATTCTGAATGTGGCTCAAAACATAGTATTTTTATCTTTGTTGTTGTTTGTATATTTTTTATGCTTTTTTTCCTCATTATCTTATTTTTCTTGTGAGCATGACAAATATGGAAAACGTTTAGAAGAATTGCACAGGTTTAACCTGGATTGCTTGCTATCTAGGGGAGAGAGAGAAAAATTTGGAATAAGGTTTTGCAAGGTGAATGCTGCAATTTGGAAAAATAAAAAGTTATTATTAAAAAAAAGAATAACTGACCTTGTATGTTTTCTTTCACAACATGACTAATATGGAAATATGTTTTGCATGATTGAACATATATTAATCTGTATCAAAATGCTTATCATCTCAGGGAGAAGGGTGAGGAGAGAGGAATGAAGAGAATTTGAAACTGAAAAAAAATGTTAAAGTTTAAAAATTGTTTTTGTGTGTAATTGGGGATGCTATATTAATATAAAAATTTTTTAAAATTTGAAACAAAAAATTCAATCCTTATAATCTTGTGTGGTAGGTACACACAATATTTTCTTGTTTTAAAACAAGAATAGATAAAAAGTAGTCATTTTTTAATGGTCCTGGAGTTGATAATCTGATCAGATTTTACAGAATGGTCCTGGAGTTGATAATCTGATCAGATTATATAGGGAAGGCTTTTCCTCACTTTTGCCATTTGAGCATTCAGAGAGGGAGGATGGCTAAGAAGAAAGCAGATGTGGTGAGACCACCTGATGGAGGTTAATTGCAACAATCTATGTCTAGTCTCCCCATTGCCTAGAATAGCTAGATGGTGCAGAGTCTGGAGTCAGGTAGACTCATCTTCATGGATTCAAATCTATCCTCAGACACTCACTTGCTATGTGACCTTGGACGAGTCACTTAACCCTGTTTGCCTCGATTTCCCTATCTGTAACATGAGCTGGAGAAGGCAATCACAAACCACTTCAATATCCTTCCCAAAGAACCAGACATGACTGAAACAACTCCTATTACCAAGAAAAACTGAGATATGGAGATGAGATTTTAGGAAGCCTTCTCTCATTTGTTTTGAAGCCTCTCTTTTTCTAAGTCATATATTTATTTAATCCCACTAAAATCAGAGAAACAGTTGGCTTGGCTCAGGAAGACCTGGCTTCACGTTCCACCTCTCATCCTCACTAGTTGTGCAAGGCTAAGGTCCTTAACTTCAGATCGCCTCTTCTATAGGAGAGTTTGAGATTAGATAAGATGAAGATAAAGAAGTGTGTGAAAAGCACTTGGAAGTCCACTGTAGAAATGTGAGGTTTTTGCCAATTAAGTAAGCTGGGAGAGGTCTGAGAAGAAGAAACTTCAGATACATAGAAAAGCTTCAGGCTCAAAAGGCACCGGAAAGAAGAATGCTTATTAATGCACATCATGGGTTAGCTAAATTACAGCCAGAGTGTGGTAGAGTTCTGGATTCAACTTTTGCTTCAAGTTCTGATATTCTCAATCAGACACCATTTACTAAGTGCCTGTGCTAATCTCCAGGTAATTTTATTTTTTAGTCATTTGAGTCATGTCTGACTCCTCATGACTCCATATGGATTGAAGAAACAAAAGTCCCTGCTTTCAAGGAACTCCCAGTCCTAGAGGATTCAACTCTGGGCACAATTTGAAGGATACTTTTCTCAGATTAAAAAAAAATTCCTTTCTTTTTACAATGTGGCTATTATGGAAATGTTTTCTATAATTTCTTATCTATAAATGATATATTGTTTGCCTTCTCAGGGGATAGAGTAGGAAAGGGAGGGAGGGAGAGAGAGAATATGAAATTCAAAATTTTTAAAAAGAATAATAAATTAAAGTAAAAAAAATTCCCCCCAATCTTATAGCAACAAAAAACCCCACATATATGCAAACAAGTTATATACAGATAAATAGGAAATAATTAGCAAAGGTAAGATACTAGATAGAATTGAGGGATTAGGAAAGGCTTCCTGTTGAAGACAAGATTTTAGTTGGAGCTTAAAGCAAGGCAGTGCCCAGAAATGAGAAGGGAGACAAGTCACTTAAATTATCTGTGTCTCACTTTCCCCATCTGTAAAATAATTAAAGGGATAAACTTTAACAACTCTGAGGTTCAGTTTTAAATTTAGGATCCTCTGAGTTTATGAAAGCTGTATTACATAGAAGTAATTCAGGGGATTCGGAAGGTTTGATGCCATAGAAAGGAGGTATTTTATGGGCAGCATCTAAGGGAGCAATGGAGTCAAAATTTTCTATTGACTTGGGGGAAAATAGTCTATGGCCATGTACTTCCTGTGTGGTGTGGGGAGAAGTAATTCTGGCCTTGTGCTAGTGGTTGAGATAAGGATGAACTAGAAATGGAAATTGGAAATTAGCACAAAAGCCTGAACTAATCACCAAATCTTAATACTTTTTAGAGTTTGTATTATGGTAAAATAAAATCCTTTAAATGATTGAGTAAGCTACTATGTATGTTAGGGGGACATTATGAGAGGGAATCATAGATATGGTAATGGAAGCCAGAGCCTTTGTATTTGAAACAAACTCTGGATTTCCTGGGAAGTGATACTGGAAATTAAATATATTGCTGTTAAATTGGTGTATTATAAAAATAAATACTAGGATTATAAAACACAGATTCTTGAAGGGAGGAGAGTAACATTTTGAGGGACAGGAGGCACAGTGAATAGAGCACTGGCCCTGGAATCAAGACTATTTTCTTGAGTTCGAATCTGGTTTCAGACACTCAGTTGTGTGATCCTGACCTACTCATTTAACCCTGATGCCTCAGTTTCTTAATCTGTCAAATAAGAGAAGGCAATAGCACACTACTGCAGTTTCTTTGTCAAGAAAACCCCAAATAGGATTGCAAAGAGTCAGATATAATTGAACAACAAAATTATTTCTAATACTCGCTTTTACTTTATAACACTGGAAGTACACATCAACTTGCAGAAACCCCTGTTTATGGGGGTAATTTACTCAAGTAGGTAGAGCTCTTTGTGGTAGCAAATGTGGCTTATAATAGTTGCTACATCTGGAGAAGCCAGATGCTCAACCTACTCCAGTTTATTTATTTTATTATTCTATAATATTCTATTACTCTATGTGAGCAAACTCACATAAAAGTCTCAGCTTTACCAACTCATTTACTAGTGAAAGCCTCCCAATATCTTTTCCTCTAGTTCCCCTGGAATGATGCTTAACGTCTAGAGGAAAGAATTAAAACCAAACAAAAACCTAAGTCTTTGAACACTTTGCTCATAGTTATGATGACTTTTAATTCCCAATCTTCTCCCTTTTCAGAAAAGTTAATTCACTGAACATATAAACTAAATGCAATTTACTAACAATAAATTGAAAGCAAAATGTAATCACCTTAATAAATGTAATAACATATAAAGCAGTTCATTTGCCACTTTTTCTGCCAGCTAAATGACCAATTCCCCTTATTCTGTCTTCTGCACCCCTTACTTAAATCTACCCATAGGCTATTTGTAGAATGGTGTTTTCCACCATTCTCAACCTCAAGGGTCAAAAAAGGTTGGCTCTCTCAGAAGCAGTTGCCTGGGGCTCCTGGATGCTGGCCAGATAATATTCCAGAAGTCTGATATTTCTATGGGCTGGCCACAGAAAAGCCCCCAGTGGTCTCTTCCAGATATAAGTTTTTTTTCCTGAAAAGAAGCTGGTACACAACACTAGCAAGAGAGCAAATGCTACAAATCTCTGTATTTTGTCTTTTTAAAAATCCTGCCACATATTGTGACCAGCATGTAACCCATGGCGATTAGTGTTCCTGTAGCCCTCTCCCCCTCACTTCTGTCTTTGGTGTTTGGAATCTGGGAAATCCAGAAAAGACTGGCAAGCACAGGAGGCTGATTTGTAGGGATTACATTCAGTTTTATGGATGCTTTAAAAGAAGAAAAAATAATAGCCATGACTCTTTAACTCCACAAGTTCATTGAACCATTTCGTAACAAAAACATTTAAGCAAAATCATCAGAGTATCTAACATAGTTCTCCAACCCTTTGAGAGAAAGCAACTTTTCCCCCAAACCAGGGGTGTTCTCTTCCTCCAATATACTTAAGAGTCCATCAGGAAAAAATAGGAGATGGGAGGGAATATATTTCAGGAATGGGATACAGCTAATACAAAGGGATGGGATTGGGAAAAGGAATGGGGTGAACAACAGCAAGTAATCCAATTTACCTAGACTATAAAGAGAATTATGAGGCAGGGGTGAAGGATGCAATATGTAAGAAGTTTAGAAAAATATGAAGACACCATTTGTGAAATGCTTTACATGCAAAATTAGCTTTGTTTTGATCATGATAGGTCTAAGATGTAATGACGTACATAATGTTGGACTAGAGCTTGGAGGATGGTTTGAGGTTGGTATGTGCTTGGAGGATGGTTTGAGGTTGGTATGTATAGATCTGTATAGAATATAATATGTAGAGAGTCATTGGTACAGAGTTGATAATGGAACCAGTGGAGGCTTATGTCACTAGATGTAAAAAGAAAAGAGAGCAGGGCAATTGGAAAAAAGGAGAAAGAGAGAGAGCCAGCGCCAGAGAAGAGGGGGAGGGGAATTAAAAAAATGACAAAAGGCAGACCAAATAGAGAAAGAAGATGCTGTATATATAAAAAAAAGGAGAGAGTAGATAAAAGAGAGTAAGTTATCATAGAAAGTAGAGAAATGAAAGAGAAAGAAGATAAAGGAAATGTATATTTAACAAATTCTTAAATATATATATGGAAAATTGGATAAATCAAGAGCACATCCTTTATTTTCCAAAAAGGAAATAGAGAATTAGAAAAGAAAGGTATAGTTCAAGAGAAAAAGGGAGAGGTAGTAGAAAGAGAAAGCATTAAAGTCACTAAGGAAGGAGATAAAAGAGCTTCTTAATAGGAAGAATGGTAAAATAGCAACAATGATTCTGAGGCTCTTCATGCCATAAAACCTAATGTTTATTTTCTCTTTGTATTTTGACTTGTGTCAGCCATCCTCATGATATGGCATGTGACCGACTGGTTGTTGGTTATTTGAAAAGGTAGCTTTTCAGTGAAAAAGTCAACAGAAAAGACTTTCCTCCCATCTTGCCTGGAAGTATTTGTAACTTTTCAACAGACCCTCTCAAAAATGAAATTTGAGTTCTATTTTTTTCCTGCGGACATGGCATAGAACAAATGTCTTTTCAGCATATGTCAGAACGCTTATTATCAAGCTAATGAGTGCTTGTCAATGGGGAATTTTGACTGAGATGGTGGTTTGACTCTTGCTTTTTCTTAAGTCCATAACACCTGTGCAGAATCCACAGCTGCACCATGATCTTGGAGAATACCTGGTAGAACCTATTGGCCTAGAACAATGAGGGATTAAATGACTTGCCTAGCCAGGGTATTTCAAAGGCAGGACCTAAATCCAGGTCTTCCTGGCTCATTCTTTATCCACTATGCTATGCAACCTTTTTTTTTGGCAGGGAGGGGTGATAGTAGAGAGAACAGTAGAGTGCATAAGGGAAAGCTTTAGAGAGGAACTAGTCCCTAAGCCAAGTCCTGAGGAAGGAAAGGATGCTGAGAGGCAGTAAAGAATAGGAAGAGCATTTCTGTAGGATGGCACAGAGGTGAGAGAATCTGTCCATGCTGGAATTTTGCATAGCTCAGCAGCTATCCGTCTGTCTTCCATCAGGATGCTGGTAGCATAATGGATACTGGGAATGGAGTTAAGACTCTTCTAAGTTCAAATCCAGTCTCAGATACTTTTTGTGTGACTCTAGGCAAGTCATTTAACCTGTCTGCCTCAGTTCCTCAATTGTAAAATAAGGATGATAGGGTTATTGTGAAGATCAAATGACATATTTGCAAAGTGCTTAGCACAGTGGTTGGAACATAGTAGACACTTAATTTTTGTTCTCTTCTTTCTCCCCTCCCCCTTATATTATAGTTATTGCACAAATGTTTTATCTTCCTTACTAGACTGTCACATTCATCAGGGAACAGATTGAACCCTATTTATCTTTTTATTGTTCTCATGCTCAGCCAAGTGTCTTGCCTATAGGCTTAATAAACAAATGTGTTGAATTGAACTGAATGAAAAAGTGCAAACATATGTGGAGGGAAACATAGGACTACTCCAAGACAGACTGGAATTTCAATAAAAAATTTGTAAATAACCTCTCTGGATTAGAATTAGATAGAGTGTTCTGGAATGAGTCCTCTAACTCAGTCCTACCCTGGACTTCCAGTTCTGGATTTATTCTGGGGAGAGGGAGTATTTGCTCATTCACGCATGCATTCATCTGACAAGTATTTATTGTACATCAGATAAGTAAGTATCCAGCGCTGAAGAATCCCTGAGGAGCTAAAAGGCCTATATTCCATAGAGATTTTTAAAAGGAGGGGGGAGAAAAAATTCATATGTACCAAAATCTAGCAGTTTTGTTTTTTTTTATACAAAGAATCATAAATTAAGTAGGTATATAATAGTTGAGGAATTAAGGCAAGTGAATGTAATAGAATATAATTGTATCATAAGAAATGAAGAATGAGATATTTTCAGAGAAACCTGGGAAGACTTACATGAAATGATGCCGAGTAAAGTAAGTAGAACCAGGAAAATAATTTGTTCAATACAAACAACATACAATTTTAAAGATACAGGTCAAAGTGAGAATTTGTTTTGTTTGAATATTCTTTGATGCATATTTATTTATTTATTTTTGCATTCAGGAATTTTATTGTCCACATTATTGGAGATATATTGACATATCCAGTAGGAGACTAAAAAATTTGGGGTATTTTTACTTTGCATGATCAATAGTCCTCTATAGCTAGATTATACTACTTTGGCACTGTCTATATTAATCACTAGTTTTTTTTAATTATTATTTTAATTGGGGGGCGGAGCCAAGATGGCGGAGAAGAAACACACGACTCAGTGAACGTCCTCACTCCCTCACAACCAATTAGATAAATTAAGTCTCAAAATTAGCTCAGGACTGATAGATACCACAAGGACTGGAAGCACGACTTACCAGCTGAAGAGAATCTGGAGTTTCAACAGGAAAGGTCAGTTCTCAGGGGAGGAATAAGAAAGACCAGCACAGACGGTGGGGTAGGGGCACACTGCGCCCATTGCGCTGGGAGGGGCTCTGGGATCAGAGAAGCCACTGAGGTAAAGGAATCTGGCACAGGCTGTTAGCTCTTCTCTGCTAATTATTTAGCAGTTCAGAAGAGAAAGCCAAAATATTTTAAAACTCAGATTAAATTTTCCCCGGACCCTGGGGGTGACTCGGCACCAGGGGGTGTGGCCTCAGCTACCGCCTGAGAATAGTTAAGAGACTGACAAGTGGGTGGATACGGCCCAAGGCAACACACACTGCCTAGCTTAGCTGGAGGGAGTGGAACTCAGCTCCAGGAAGTCCCAGAGAAGCGGAACCTTTGAACTAGGGACCGTGGTTTCTGGCAGACACTTCCAGTTTGAGCACAGGGGCTTCTCACGTCACCTGCTGCAGACACCCACTCCCCACCCGGACACATAGCCTGGGCTTCCTGCAGTCTTCACTATTCTACGCCCTCGAAGCACAGCAGTGCTAATCACCTCTGAGGCACCTCCAGGGAGGGGGTGGGGAACTCTCTCCCAGAGCTCTCTCTTAGCGCGGGCGCAGGGGCCGCTGCATCCATCCCGTCTGGGAGGAAGCTGGTAAAGAAGTAAATAATTTCCTACCCCAGGGACAGACCCCAAAACATTTTTAAGTATGAGCAAAAAAGCTAGAAAAACCATAGATTCCTTCTATACAGAGAAAGAGCGGGTGTCCAACCCCGAGGAAGTTGACAGCAGAGAATCAGATAACAACCTAAAGGGGAACGATTCCTGCCCCACATCACATAACTCTCTCCTAGAAGAAGCTCTTAAGAAATTGAGGGAGATCGAAGAAAAATGGGGCAAGGAAAGGGAAGTTATGATAGAGAATAACAACGTCCTGAAATTGGAGTTGGAAAAAATAAAGAATTCACAGGAGATGCAGGGAAACAAAATTAGTGAATTAGAAAAGGTTAAAAAAACACAGGAAAGTAGGATTTCTGAATTGGAAAAGATAAAAAAGTCTCAAGAAAATAGAATTTCTGAATTGGAAAAAGAAAATAATTCTCAAAAAAAAAAAATTAGGGAAATGGAAAAAAATTCAATAGAGCAAAATAATTCATTTAAAAACGAAATTGGGCATTTACAAAAAGAACTAAAAACTGTGAAAGAAGAAAATAACTCCTTAAAAGTCAGGATGGAACAAATAGAAATGAATGATTCACAGAGAACCCAAGAATCAGTCAAACAAAACAAAAAAAATGAGAAGCTGGAGAACAACGTCAAATACTTACTGGGAAAATCTATAGACCTGGAAAATAGATCTAGGAGAGATAATCTGCGGATTATTGGACTTCCAGAAAACTATGACCAAAAAAAGAGCCTAGATTCTATTTTACAGGAAATTATCAAAGAGAACTGTCCAGAGATAATAGAAACAGAAGGGAAAGTAGATGTGGAAAGAATTCATCGAACTCCTTCTGAAATAGACCCTAAAAAAAGAACACCACGGAATATTGTGGCTAAGCTGCAGAATTACCACACAAAGGAGAAAATCCTGCAAGCAGCTAGAAAAAAACAATTTAAATACCAAGGTGCCACAATAAGGGTCACCCAAGATCTGGCTGCCTCCACATTAAAAGATAGAAGGGCCTGGAACCTGATATTCCGAAAGGCAAAAGATCAAGGCCTGCAACCAAGAATGAACTACCCAGCTAAGTTTAGCATCTTTTTCCATGGAAGAAGATGGTCATTCAATGAAACAGAGGAATTCTATATGTTTCTAAGAAAAAAACCAGACTTAAACAAAAAATTTGATCTACATCCACAAGACTGAAGAGAAACAGAAAAAGGTACACAGAACCCTTGAGAACTGTAACTTTGTTGTGGGTATATAAAAAATACTCAAGGATAATTTGATTTTACTGATATAAAAGAAAAAAAGGGGGGGTGTGGTAAAGGGAAGGAGGTCGGTTCAGAAAAAGGGGAAGGAGTGATAAAAAGAGGGAAACTACATCCCAGGAAGAGACATAGAAAATACACCATATCTGAGGGAACTTAGTGAGGGGGAGAATCATTGTGTGAATCTTACTCTCATCAGAAGAGGCTCAAAGAGTAAATAATTAACATATTTGTTTTTCAGAGAATTTTCTCTCACCTCATTAAAAGGGGGGAGAGGAAAAGGGAAAAGGAAAAGGGGAATAAGTGAAGGGACTTGGAGGGAGGGGGGAGGGATCCTAAAAAAAAAAAAATAAAAAAAAAAAAAAAAAAGAGGGAGGGTTGCGCGTCACAAGGGGGGTCTGTAAATTAAATATCGGGGAGGGGGATCAGGGGGGTCAAGGGAAAAAAGCATAATCTGGGGATAATACGATGGCAGGAAATACAGAATTAGTAATTTTAACTGTAAATGTAAATGGGATGAACGATCCCATCAAACGGAGACGGATAGTAGATTGGATCAAAAAGCAGAACCCTACAATATGTTGCCTACAGGAAACACACTTAAAGCAGGGAGATACATAGAGAGTAAAGGTAAAAGGTTGGAACAAAGCCTATTATGCTTCAGGTAAAGCCAAAAAAGCAGGGGTAGCTATCCTTATCTCAGATCAAGCAAAAGCAGAAGTAGATCTCGTTAAAAAAGATAAGGAAGGAAACTATATCCTGCTGAAAGGTAGCATAAATAATGAAGCCATATCAATACTAAACATATATGCACCAAGTGGTATAGCATCTAACTTTCTAAAGGAAAAGTTAAGAGAACTGCAAGAAGAAATAGACAGTAAAACTATAATAGTGGGAGATCTCAACCTTGCACTCTCAGATTTAGACAAATCAAACCACAAAACAAACAAGAAAGAAATTAAAAAAGTAAATAGAACATTAGAAAAACTAGGTATGATAGACCTTTGGAGAAAACTGAATGGCAATAGGAAGGAATATACTTTCTTCTCAGCAGTTCATGGATCCTATACAAAAATTGACCATATACTAGGACATAAAGATCTCAAAATTAAATGTAGGAAGGCAGAAATAATAAATGCCTTCTTCTCAGATCACAATGCAATAAAAGCTACATTCAGTAAAAAGTTAGGGGTAAATAGACCAAAAAGTAATTGGAAACTGAATAATCTCATCTTAAAGAATGACTGGGTGAAAGAGCAAATTATAGAAACAATTAACAATTTCACCCAAGATAATGATAATGATGAGACATCATATCAAAATCTTTGGGATGCAGCTAAAGCGGTAATAAGGGGAAATTTTATATCTTTAGAAGCTTATTTGAAGAAAATTGAGAAAGAGAAGATTAACGAATTGGGCTTACAACTTAAAAGGCTAGAAAAAGACCAAATTATAAACCCCCAACCAAAAATTAAACTCGAAATACAAAAATTAAAAGGAGAAATCAATAAAATTGAAAGTAAAAAAACTATTGAATTAATAAATAAAACCAAGAGTTGGTTTTATGAAAAAGCCAATAAAATAGATAAACCTTTGGTAAATTTGATCAAAAAAAAGAAAGAGGAAAATCAAATTGATAGTCTTACAAATGAAAAGGGGGATCTTTCCACCAATGAAGAGGAAATTAGAGAAATAATAAGGAGTTACTTTGCCCAACTTTATGCCAATAAATTTGATAACTTAAGTGAAATGGATGACTTCCTCCAAAAATATAGGCTCCCTAGATTAACAGAGGAGGAGATAAATTGCTTAAATAGTCCCATTTCAGAAAAAGAAATAGAACAAGCTATTAATCAACTCCCCAGGAAAAAATCCCCAGGGCCAGATGGATTCACATGTGAATTCTACCAAACATTTAAAGAACAATTAGCCCCAATGTTATATAAATTATTTGAAAAAATAGGGGATGAAGGAGTCCTACCAAATTCCTTTTATGACACAGACATGGTACTGATACCTAAACCTGGTAGATCGAAAACTGAGAAAGAAAATTATAGACCAATCTCCTTAATGAATATTGATGCTAAAATCTTAAATAAGATATTAGCAAAAAGACTTCAGAAAATCATCTCCAAGATAATACACTATGATCAAGTAGGATTTATTCCAGGAATGCAGGGCTGGTTTAATATTAGGAAAACTATTAATATAATTGACCATATTAATAATCAAATTAATAAGAACCATATGATCATCTCAATAGATGCAGAAAAAGCATTTGACAAAATCCAACATCCATTCCTACTAAAAACTCTTGAGAGTATAGGAATAAATGGATTATTCCTTAGAATAATCAGGAGTATATATTTAAGACCGTCAGTAAGCATAATATGCAATAGAAATAAACTGCAACCTTTCCCAGTAAGATCAGGAGTGAAACAAGGTTGCCCACTATCACCATTACTATTCAATATAGTACTAGAAACGCTAGCCTCGGCAATAAGAGCCGAGAAAGAGATTCAAGGAATTAGAGTAGGAAATGAGGAAATTAAACTATCACTTTTTGCAGATGACATGATGGTATACTTAGAGAACCCCAAAGACTCTGCTAAAAAGCTACTAGAAATAATTCAAAATTTCAGCAAAGTGGCAGGATACAAAATAAATCCACATAAATCCTCGGCATTTTTATATATCACTAACAAAATGCAACAGCAAGAGATACAAAGAGAAATTCCATTCCAAACAAATGTTGATAGTATAAAATATTTGGGAATCCATCTACCAAAGAAAAGTCAGGAATTATATGAGAAAAATTACAAAACACTTGCCACAAAAATAAAATCAGATTTAAATAATTGGAAAGACATTCAGTGCTCTTGGATAGGCCGAGCGAATATAATAAAGATGACAATACTCCCCAAACTAATCTATTTATTTAGTGCTATACCAATCAGACTCCCAAGAAACTATTTTAATGACCTAGAAAAAATAACAACAAAATTCATATGGAAGAATAAAAGGTCAAGAATTGCAAGGGAACTAATGAAAAAAAACTCAGAGGAAGGTGGTCTAAGTGTACCTGATCTAAAGCTATATTATATAGCAGCAGTCACCAAAACCATTTGGTATTGGCTAAGAAATAGACCGGTAGATCAGTGGAACAGATTAGATACAAAGGACAAAAAAGGGTACATCTATAGCAATCTAATCTTTGACAAACCCAAAGATTCCAACATTAGGGATAAAAATTCATTATTCGGAAAAAACTGTTGGGAAAACTGGAAATTAGTATGGCAGAAATTAGATATGGATCCACACTTAACACCATATACCAAGATAAGATCAAAATGGGTCCATGATTTAGGCATAAAGAGGGAGATAATAAATAGATTAGAGGAACAGAGGATAATCTACCTCTCAGACTTGTGGAGGAGGAAGGAATTTATGACCAGAGGAGAACTAGAGATCATTATTGATCACAAAATAGAAGATTTTGATTACATCAAACTAAAAAGTTTCTGTACAAATAATACTAATGCAAACAAGATTAGAAGGGAAGTAACAAATTGGGAAAATATTTTTAAAAACAAAGGTTCTGACAAAGGTCTCATTTCCAAAATATATAGAGAACTGACCATAATTTATAAGAAACCAAACCATTCTCCAATTGATAAATGGTCAAAGGATATGAACAGACAATTCTCAGAGGAAGAAATTGAAACTATATCCACTCACATGAAAGAGTGTTCCAAATCACTACTGATCAGAGAAATGCAAATTAAGACCACTCTGAGATACCACTACACACCTGTCAGATTGGCTAAGATGACAGGAACAAATAACGACAAATGTTGGAGGGGATGTGGGGAAATTGGGACACTAATACATTGCTGGTGGAGTTGTGAAAGAATCCAGCCATTCTGGAGAGCAATCTGGAATTATGCCCAAAAAGTTATCAAACTGTGCATACCCTTTGACCCAGCAGCGCTACTACTGGGATTATATCCCAAAGAAATACTAAAGAGCGGAAAGAGACATATATGTGCCAAAATGTTTGTGGCAGCTCTTTTTGTTGTAGCTAGAAACTGGAAGATGAATGGATGTCCATCAGTTGGAGAATGGTTGGGTAAATTGTGGTATATGAAAGTTATGGAATATTATTGCTCAGTAAGAAATGACCAGCAGGAGGAATACAGAGAGGGTTGGAGAGACTTAAATCAACTGATGCTGAGTGAAATGAGCAGAACCAGAAGATCACTGTATACTTCAACAACGATACTGTATGAGGATGTATTCTGATGGAAGTGGAAATCTTCAACATAAAGAAGATCCAACTCACTTCCAGTTGATCAATGATGGACAGAGGTAGATACACCCAGAGAAGAAACACTGGGAGGGGAATGTAAATTGTTAGCACTAATATCTGTCTGCCCAGGTTGCATGTACCTTCGGATTCTAATGTTTATTGTGCAACAAGAAAATGATATTCACACACATGTATTGTACTTAGACTATATTGTAACACATGTAAAATGTATGGTATTGCCTGTCATCGGGGGGAGGGAATAAGAGAGGGGGGGTAATTTGGAAAAATGAATACAAGGGATAATATTATAAAATATATATATATATATAATAAAAAAAATTAAAAAAAAAAATTATTATTTTAATTTACCAGATATATGCATGGGTAATTTTACAGCATTGACAATTGCCAAACCTTTTGTTCCAATTTTTCCCTTCTTTCCCCCCACTCCCTCCCCTAGATGGCAGGTTGACCAATACATTTTAAATATGTTAAAGTAGAAATTAAATACAATATATGTATACATATCCAAACAGTTATTTTGCTATGCAAAAAGAATCAAACTTTGAAATAGTGTACAATTAGTATTAGAAACGCTAGCCTCAGCAATAAGAGTCAAGAAAGAGATTAAAGGAATTAGAGTAGGTAATGAGGAAACCAAACTATCACTCTTTGTAGATGATATGATGGTATATTTAGAGAACCCCAGAGATTCTACGAAAAAAGCTATTAGAAATAATTCACAACTTTAGCAAAGTTGCAGGATACAAAATAAATCCACATAAATCCTCAGCATTTTTATACATCACCAACAAAATCCAACAGCAAGAGATACAAAGAGAAATTCCATTCAAAATAACTGTAGATAATATAAAATCTTTGGAAATCTACCAAAGGAAAGGCAGGAATTATATGAGCAAAATTACAGAACACTTGCCACAAAAATAAAGTCAGATTTAAATAATTGGAAAGACATTAAGTGCTCTTGGATAGGGCGAGCAAATATCAAGAGGACAATACTCTCTAATCTATTTATTTAGTGCTATACCAATCAGACTCCCAAGAAACTATTTTAATGACCTAGAAAAAATAACAACAAAATTCATATGGAAGAACAAAAGATCAAGAATTTCAAGGGAATTAATGAAAAAAAATCAAATGAAGGTGGCCTAGCTGTACCTGATCTAAAACTATATTATAAAGCAGCAGTCACCAAAACCATTTGGTACTGGCTAAGAAATAGACTAGTTGCTCAATGGAATAGGTTAGTTTCACAGGACAAAATAGTGAACAACTATAGCAATCTAGTGTTTGACAAACCCAAAGATCCCAACGTTTGGGATAAGAATTCATTATTTGTCCCAAGGAAACACTGAAGAATGGAAAGGGACCTGTATGTGCCAAAATGTTTGTGGCAGCCCTTTTCATAGTGGCTAGAAGCTGGAAGATGAATGGATGCCCATCAATTGGAGAATGGTTGGGTAAATTATGGTATATGAATGTTATGGAATATTATTGTCCTGTAAGAAATGACCAACAGGATGAATACAGAGAGGCTTGGAGAGACTTACATCAACTGATGCTGAGTGAAATGAGCAGAACTAGATCATTATACACTTCAACAACAATACTGTATGAGGACGCATTCTGATGGGAGTGGATATCTTCAACATAGAGAAGAGCTAATCCAATTCCAACTAATCAATGATGGACAGAATCAGCTACATCCAGAAAAGGAACACTGGGAAATAAGTGTAAACTGTTTTCATTTTTGTTTTTCTTCCCAGGTTATTTTTACCTTCTGAATCCAATTCTTCCTGTGCAACAAGAAATTCGGTTCTGCACAGATATATTGTATCTAGGATATACTATAACATATTTAACATGTATGGGATTGCCTGCCATCTAGGGGAGGGGGTGGAGGGAAGGAAAGGAAAATTCGAAACAGAAGTGAGTGCAAAGGATAATGTTGTAAAAAAATACCCATGCATATTATTGTCAAAAAAAAGTTATAATTATAAAATTAAAAAAAAATAAAAAAAAAAGAAGAAATAGTGTACAATTAGCCTGTGAAGGAAATAAAAAATGCAGGCAGACAAAAATAGAGGGATTGGGAATTCTATGTAGTGGTTCATAGTCTTGATGCATATTTATTACTAGAGTTTTGTTTTTCTTTGTTTTCTGAGTTGAAGTGGGAGCATTAAGAGGGAGAAAAAGTTGATGTTAATTGAAAAAAAAGGCATTGTCGATGATACAAAGGAAGTTAAGGAATTGAATTAAAGAAACAAATTATACAATCTCAAAATTAAAGGGCATAGGCCTGGGATTCAGAGGTCTTAAGTTTCTACTTAATGCCAGATAGTCTGAGTCAGTGGGCACACAGTGAGAAGCCCAAGATTAGTACATCCATAAGGAAACCCGAGGTGAGTGAGCCCTTGCACAACATAGGTTTCAAATATTCACTCTCTCTGTCCACCTTTATCTCACTATAATCTTGGATCCTCAGCTTTCAGAGCCTGAATCAGTGCTCACAGGTGAAGGATCGCTCCAAATGGTAACTGATTAGAAGCCAAGGGTTTGTGGGCTTCCTAAGACCATCAAGCCTGAATATGAACCAACTGCATAAGCCCCAGATATGGGCTGAACTCTAATCATTATAGACCTTTTTTCTGCCAAGGACCATTTGGATATTTATAACATCATGGACCATACAAAATTTTCAACTTATAGAATTCAAACAATGGCAGATTGCTGTACCTAACTTTTAGCCCATTATTACCTTAGCAAATGATTTCATGGACTTTGTATGCTTGTTCCCCATCCCTAGCTTAGCTCATTACTATAAGCCCTGTCATAGTAGAGTACCTATAGCAGGCACACTTAATACAGAAGACTAACATTCTTGTGCTATTTGGAGAAATATTTTTATCAATGTTTTGAGTCAGTCAACATGGCAGAGTGTAAGAAATATTATATAAGCTCTCTAAACAACTTTAAAAGAATGCCTCAAATCACATTCTGGAGTAGCAGAGCCACGGGTTGAGCCATTTTTTCCAATCCAAGACAATTTAGGAAGTTGGAAAGGGAGATGTGTGATACCGGAGAACCAGTTGGCCTAGAACTAACATGGTAGCAACACCAATTGCTATTGGCAATAGCAACAGCAGCAATAGCTTTAGTAGCTTTCAGCACAGAGATAGTAAAGGAATTGGAAAATTAGCAGACTTGGTCAAATGAGAGAAGAGGTTCAAAAGCTTACTGCAGAAAATAATTCCTTAAAAATTAAAATTAGGGAATCGGGGGAGCTAGTGACTTTATGAGACATTAAGAAACAATAAAACAAAAATCAAAAGAATGAAAAAAAAAAGAAAATGTGAAGTACTTTATCAGAAAACCATCTGATTTAGAAAAAGATCCAGGAGAAATAATTTAATAAGTAATGGACTACCTAAAAGCCATGATTAAAAAAAAAACTTCAACATCACATTTCAGGAAATTATAGAGGAAAATTGTTCCAATATCCTAGAACCAGAGGGTAAAATATTAATTTTAAAAATCCACTACTCATCTCCTGAAAGAGATCCCTAGAAGAAAACTCTCAGGAATATTAGTCAAATTTCCCAACTCCCTGGTCAAAAAGAAAATACTTCAAGCAGTCAGAAAGAAAGTATTCAAATATCATTATTCCTTCCACATTGCAATTTTCCCCATTATGGTTTTGATATATCATGAGTCAGTATAAGAAATCAAATGTGAATTTTTGGGAGTTTTGTAAAAGCCACAGATGACACACAAGTCAGCATATGACACAGAAAAAGTTCAGAAACACATAAAATATTCTAAGATTTCATAAGTTGGACAAAAAAAAATCAAGGAGAATAATACAATGTAAACCCCAAACTATGTAATTGTGTTCTGATACAGAATAAGAGCCTCAGTACTGGAAGGGACCTCAGAGATCATCTAGTTCAAACTATTCATCAGAATGACCCAAGGAGATTAAATGAATTTCCCAAAGTCACACAGATGACAAGGGTCAGAGATAGGATCTGAGACCATGTCCTCTGATCCCAGAGCCCAATAATATTGTGCTCTTCCAGTAAGAATCCCACTTCCCCTTCTTCCTAAGTGCTGAAATTGCCCCACTCTATCATTACTTATACAAATTTGTTGCTTGTTCACATAATTTACTATGAATGCGAAAATATTTAGGAAACTGCAGCATAAGGGGGAAACAAAATAGAAGGTGAAAGAGGTGATTAAATAATGATCATTGTTGTTGACTTGTGTAAGCAAAACGTTAAGGGAAAATCCCCACCCAATGCCATCTCCCTGGAACAGGTAGACCAAAAGTGCAAAATCAGCAGGCCCATGCCTTGATGTGGATCTTCAACTATTCAGAAAGCTGCAGAGATTTTACGCTTACACAAGCAAATCCTCTAAAAGAAGTAATTTTCTCTTTAGGAGTGTAACAGTAAAGAGATGGGACCAGCAGTAAATTCAATGTTTTACAAGAAGAAAAGCGAAAATCATATGAAAAGGAATAAGAATGCAATCAGAGTGGCCAAGCTCATATGACTTTAATGATACAGTGCTGCATATTTCTTTTTAAAGGAGGAACTTCTAATGTTAGGTCTCTATAGGATAAAGTGAAGAAGAGCTTAGGCAATTAAATTATTAATTCAAACAATATCATTGTTGGGCATTTTGACCTGCAATATTTAAATTGGCTATGTCCTAAACTATTTCTATAGTCACCCTATTTCCTATCAGCATTTTGAACTCAGTCTGTCTAAAGAAAAACTCATTACTTCCTGCCTCTATCTGACCATATATACCCTCCCTCCCAAAAAAATGAAAAACAACCCCTTCTTTTTCTTTTCCATTTCTGTGGGGGCACTAACATTTTTGATCATTAGGTTCTTTATTCTTCCCATTCTTTCACTCCCAATAGCCTGTCAGGTGCCAAGTGTTTAAATTCTTCCTGTACAACATCTCTTTTGCATCCTCCTTTCTCTTCAAGCATACTGCCTCTACCCTATCTTAGGCCTTTATTACCCTTCTCCTGGACTATAGCAATGGACTCTTTAAAAAAAAAAACCATTTATACATTGTTTACTTTTTCCCTCTCCCCCAAGAGCCAAGCCAGATATTTTTAAAAATATGAATAAGGAAGAAAAATTGAGCAAAACCAATAAACAATGAAAAAATGTGACAATATAAGTGTGGGTGGGGAGGGGGTATCTCATCTCTCCTCTTTAGATCCAAGCTTGGTCTTCATAATTTTGCAACTTACAGTTTTAGTTGTTTTGTGATGGTGGTTTGAAATAACCAAAAGTGAAATCTTTGTTCATTATTTCTTAAGCACAGTAATATTCCATTACATTCATGGATCACAATTTGTACACTCTCCAAATGATGACTTAGCTTTTCATAATTTTGTTACTTTAGTTTCAATTGTTTTGTGGTGATGGTTCTTTTCATTTATATTAATATAGTCTGTATTGCTTCCTGGATTCTTTATTACCTTTTGAATTAGCTCATTTGAGTCTTTTTTTTAACTTAATATTTTATTTTTCCAATTACATGTAAAGATAGGTTTCAATTTTCATTTGTTTTCAGATTTTGAGTCATAGAAATCTTTCAGTGCTTTAGGGCTGGCCTACATGTGAATCAGAAGCCCTGGAATAGCATCGGTCTAAGTTTCCACTGGATTCTGCCTTAGCCCTGATCTATTCTTTCAACATGACTTTGGGAATATGAAAATTTTTTTTTTTTTTTTTTTTTTTTTTTTTTGTTTTTTTTTTTTTTTTTTTACTATTTGTAAAGACTTTTTTTTTTTTTTTTTTTTTTTTTTTTTTTTTTTTTTTTTTTAATTTTTTATTTTATTTTATAATTATAACATTTTTTGACAGTACATATGCATGGGTAATTTTTTACAACATTATCCCTTGCACTTACTTCTATTCAGATTTTTTCCCTTCCTCCCCCAACCCCCTCCCCCTGATGGCAAGCAGTCTTATATATGTTAAATATATTACAGTATAATTTAGATACAATATATGTGTGTAGAACCGAATTTTTTTTGTTGCACAGGAAGAATTGGATTCAGAAGGTAAAAATAACAGTTTACATTCATTTCCCAGTCCTTTTCTGGATGTAGCTGGTTCTGTCCATCATTAATCAATTGGAATTGGATTAGCTCTTCTCTATGTTGAAGAAATCCACTTCCATCAGCATACATCCTCGTACAGTATCATTGTTGAAGTGTATAATGATCTTCTGGTTCTGCTCGTTTCACTCAGCATCAGTTGATGTAAGTCTCTCCAAGCCTCTCTGTATTTCTCCTGTTGGTCATTTCTTATAGAACAGTAATATTCCATAACATTCATATACCATAGTTTACCCAACCATTCTCCAATTGATGGACATCCATTCATCTTCCAGCTTCTAGCCACTATGAAAAGGGCTGCCACAAACATTTTGGCACATACAGGACCCTTTCCCTTCTCTAGTAGTTCCTTGGGGTATAAGCCCAGTAGTAGTATGGCTGGGTCAAAGGGTATGCACATTTTGATAACTTTTTGGGCATAATTCCAGATTGCTCTCCAGAATGGTTGGATTCTTTCACAACTCCACCAACAATGCATCAGTGTCCCAGTTTTCCCACAGCCCCTCCAACATTCATCGTTATTTGTTCCTGTCATTTTAGCCAATCTGACAGGTGTGTAATGATACCTCAGAGTTGTCTTAATTTGCATTTCTCTGATCAATAGTGATTTGGAACACTCTTTCATATGAGTGGAAATAGTTTTAATTTCATCCTCTGAAAATTGTCTGTTCATATCCTTTGACCATTTATCAATTGGAGAATGGCTTGATTTCTTATAAATTAAAGTCAATTCTCTGTATATTTTGGAGATGAGGCCTTTATCAGAACCTTTAACTGTAAAAATTTTTTCCCAATTTGTTACTTCCCTTCTAATCTTGTTTGCATTAGTTTTGTTTGTGCAGAAACTTTTTAATTTGGTGTAATCAAAATGTTCTATTTTGTGATCAATAATGGTCTCTAGTTCTCCCTTGGACACAAACTCCTTCCTCCTCCACAAGTCTGAGAGGTAAACCATCCCATGTTCCTCCAACTTATTTATGATTTCGTTCTTTATGCCTAAATCTTGTACCCATTTTGATCTAATCTTAGTATGTGGTGTTAAATGTGGGTCCATGCCTAGTTTCTGCCATACTAATTTCCAGTTTTCCCAGCAGTTTTTGTTAAATAATGAATTCTTATCCCAAAATTTGGGATCTTTGGGTTTGTCAAAGATTAGATTGCTATTTTTATTCACTATCTTGTCCTGTGAACCTAACCTATGCCACTGATCAACTAGTCTATTTCTTAGCCAATACCAAATGGTTTTGGTGACTGTTGCTTTATAATATAGCTTTAAATCAGGTACACTTAGACCACCTTCCTCTGACTTTTTTTTCATTAGTTCCCTTGCAATTCTCGACCTTTTATTCTTCCATATGAATTTTGTTGTTATTTTTTCTAGGTCATTAAAATAGTTTCTTGGGAGTCTGATTGGTATAGCACTAAATAAATAGATTAGTTTGGGGAGTATTGTCATCTTTATTATATTCGCTCGGCCTATCCAAGAACATTGAATGTCTTTCCAATTATTTAAATCTGACTTTATTTTTGTGGCAAGTGTTTTGTAATTTTGCTCATATAATTCCTGACTCTCCTTTGGTAGATATATTCCCAAATATTTGATACTATCGACTGTTATTTTGAATGGAATTTCTCTTTGTATCTCTTGCTGTTGGATTGTGTTGGTAATGTATAAGAATCCTGAGGATTTATGTGGATTTATTTTGTATCCTGCGACTTTGCTAAAATTCTGAATTATTTCTAATAGCTTTTTAGCAGAGTCTTTGGGGTTCTCTAAGTATACCATCATGTCATCTGCGAAAAGTGACAATTTGATTTCTTCATTTCCTACTCTAATTCCTTGGATCTCTTTCTCGGCTCTTATTGCCAAGGCTAGAGTTTCTAGTACTATATTGAATAGTAATGGTGATAGTGGGCAACCTTGTTTCACTCCTGATCTTACAGGGAAAGGTTCTAGTTTATCACCATTACATATGATGTTTACTGAAGGTTTTAAATATATGCTCCTTATTATTTTAAGGAATAGTCCATTTATTCCTATACTCTCAAGCGTTTTTAGTAGGAATGGATGTTGGATTTTATCAAATGCCTTTTCTGCATCTATTGAGATGATCATATGGTTTTTATTAATTTGATTATTAATATGGTCAATTATACTAATAGTTTTCCTAATATTAAACCAGCCCTGCATTCCTGGTATAAATCCCACTTGGTCATAGTGTATTATCCTGGGGATGATTTTCTGAAGTCTATTTGCTAATATCTTATTTAAGATTTTAGCATCAATATTCATTAAGGAAATTGGTCTATAGTTTTCTTTCTCAGTTTTCGATCTACCTGGTTTAGGTATCAGTACCATGTCTGTGTCATAGAAGGAATTTGGTAGGACTCCTTCAATCCCTATTTTTTCAAATAGTTTACATAGCATTGGAGTTAGTTGTTCTTTAAATGTTTGGTAGAATTCACCTGTAAATCCATCTGGTCCTGGGGACTTTTTCTTAGGAAGTTGGTTAATAGCTTGGTCTATTTCTTTTTCTGAGATGGGACTATTTAAACTACTTACTTCTTCCTCTGTTAATCTGGGCAAGCTATATTTTTGAAGGTATTCTTCCATTTCATTTAAGTTATCGAATTTATCGGCATAAAGTTGAGCAAAGTAGCTCCTAACTATTGTTCTAATTTCCTCTTCATTGGTGGTGAGTTCACCCTTTTCATTTTCAAGACTATCAATTTGCTTTTTCTCTTTCCTTTTTTTAATCAGGTTTACTAAGGGTTTGTCTATTTTGTTGGTTTTTTCATAAAACCAACTCTTAGTTTTATTAATTAATTCAATAGTTTTTTTACTTTCAATTTTATTAATCTCACCTTTTATTTTTTGAATTTCAAGTTTTGTGTTTGTCTGGGGGTTTTTAATTTGTTCCTTTTCTAGCAATTTTAGTTGTAAACCCAATTCGTTGGCCCTCTCTTTCTCTATTTTATGCAGGTAGGCCTGTAGAGATATAAAACTTCCCCTAATTACTGCTTTGGCTGTATCCCACACATTTTGGTATGATGTCTCATTATTGTCATTTTCTTGGGTGAAGTTATTAATTATGTCTATGATTTGCTGTTTTACCCAATCATTCTTTAGTATAAGATTATTTAGTTTCCAATTATTTTTTGGTCTATTTTCCCCTGGCTTTTTATTAAATGTTATTTTGATTGCATTATGGTCTGAAAAGGATGCATTTACTATTTCTGCCTTACTGCATTTGATTTTGAGGTTTTTATGCCCTAGTATATGATCAATTTTTGTATAGGTTCCATGAACTGCTGAGAAGAAAGTATATTCCTTTCTGTCTCCATTTAGCTTTCGCCAAAGATCTATCATATCAAACTTTTCTAGTATTCTATTTACCTCTTTGACTTCTTTCTTATTTATTTTGTGGTTTGATTTATCTAATTCTGAGAGTGCAAGGTTGAGATCTCCCGCTATTATAGTTTTGCTATCTATTTCCTCTTGCAGCTCTCTTAATTTCTCTTTTAAGAATTTAGATGCTGCACCACTTGGTGCATACATGTTTAATATTGATACTGCTTCACTATTGATGCTTCCCTTTAGCAGGATATAATGCCCTTCCTTATCTCTTTTAATTAGATCAATTTTTGTTTTTGCTTGATCTGAGATGAGGATGGCTACTCCTGCTTTTTTGGTTTTGCCTGAAGCATAATAGATTCTGCTCCACCCTTTTACTTTTAGTTTGAATGTCTCATCCTGTTTCAGGTGTGTTTCCTGTAAACAACATATAGTAGGATTCTGACTTTTAATCCAGTCTGCTAACTGCTTCCTCTTTATGAGGCAGTTTGCCCCATTCACATTTATCGTTAGAAGGACTAATTCTATATTGCTTGCCATCCTATTAACCCCTGCTTATGCTTTTCCCCTTTCCTTCCCTTTTACCCTCCTATCCAGTATTAAACTGGTAAACACCACTTGCTTTTCACAGCCCTCCCTTTTTAGGATCCCTCCCCCACCTTAAAGATCCTCCCCTTATTTTACCCCTTTTCCTCGAAATTACTGTATTCCCTTCCCCTTAGCTTACTCCTTCCCTTTCACTTTTCAATGAAGTGGAAGAAGTTTCACCATAAATCGAATATGTCTATTGATACACGCTATGTTCATCTCCCTCCTTTCTTTCTCTCAGATATAATAGGTTACCTTTGCCTCTTCATGAGATGTAGTACCACCACTTTGTACTTTTTTATGATATAATCTCCTTTCCACCTCTATTTTCTAAGACAAATTGTACATATGTTCTTTACATATTTTTTTGACAGAAGTATAGTTCTCAAGATTTCTTTTTACCTTTTTTAGAAGTCTCTTGAGTTCTGTATTTGAAGATCAAACCTCTTATGTAGGTCTGGTTTTTTCATCAAAAATAGATGGAATTCATTTATTTCGTTAAATGTCCATCTTCTTCCCTGGAAAACGATGCTCATTCTTGCTGGGTAAGTTATTCTTGGCTGCATACCAAGTTCCTTAGCCTTTCGGAATATCATGTTCCAGGCCCTGCGTTCTTTTAATGTGGATGCTGCTAGATCCTGTGTTATCCTTATTGTGGATCCTCCATATCTGAATTGTTTTTTTCTAGCAGCTTCCAATATCTTTTCCTTTGTCTGATGGTTCTTGAACTTGGCCACTATATTTCTTGGCGTTTTGATTTTAGGGTCCCTTTCAGTAGGTGATCGATGAATTTTCTCAATGTCTATTTTACCCTCTGTTTCCAAAACGTCTGGGCAGTTCTCTTTGATAATTTCCTTGAAAATGGTGTCCAAGCTCTTTTTTTCCTCCCATTTTTCAGGGAGTCCGATTATTCTCAAATTGTCTCTCCTGGATCTGTTTTCCAGGTCTGTTGTCTTTCTGGTAAGGTACTTGACAGTCTTTTCAATTGTTTCATTTCTCTGGTTTTGCTTGACTCCCTCTTGGTTTCTCCTTGAGTCATTCATTTCTACTTGTTCCAGTCTAATTTTCAATGATGTATTTTCTTCACTCACTTTTTTTATATCTCTTTGTAATTGTCCAATTGAGTTTTTATCTTCTATGGAATTTTTTTCCATTGTATTTTTTAGAGAGCTGATTTCTTTTTCCAGCTCACTAATCCTGTTTTCCTTGGAGTTGTTTACCTTTTCCAGCTCACTAATCTTGTTTCTCAATGATTTGATTTCTTTATCCATTCTGTCTTTGAATGCATGGGATGACTTCTCCAGGCTCTCTTGCCAAGCTTCCCTTTCCTTTTCCCATTTCTCTTCCAGCTCTCTTGTGAGAGCCTTTTTGATTTCCTCTATGAGGTTCTTTTGTATTGAGGAGCAGCTTATATCCCTCCCAGGGGATACATCTGGGGACATTCTGTTCCTAGTCTCCTCAGCATTTGAAGTCTGCTCCCTCTCCACACAAAAGCTGTCAATGGTTAGAGCCCTTTTGAATTTTTTATTCATTTTGTCAGAATCAAAGAAAACAAACTGACAAGAGAAGCAATTGGTCTGTTTTGCGGGGGATAGGGCTGGATGTTATTAATGGGCTTCCTCTACAGACTGGGGATAGGGCAGCAGAGAGCCACTAACAGAACAGCAATGACTGTACTGAGTCTGCGCTCTGAGGCTCCGAGAACGCACCGAGTCAGTCCAGGTAGGGGTTGGGGGTGGCCGGGCTCTGAGAGACGCTGGCTTTCTGGGGTTTTAATCTTCACCTCCGGTGTTTACACCCTCTCTGCTGCTCCTGGCTTGCTGCCAAGACGGAGCATCCACACTGGGGCAAAAGCCCTTTCGCAGAAACTGCAGAGATCACACCCCTCCCCCTCCGGTCTGAGCTGCGTGAGCTGCCTGTCTTGCTCTGGCTGTCTGCCCTCAGTCTGCGCCCAGTCTGATTGACCCTCCCCCGAACAAATACAGACCTTTTCTGGCGACTTTCAAGGATGTCTTCTCTTGGTGATTATTTGTGGATTTCTTTCTGGGTCAAGCATTAAGTCAGAGGCTTGTCATGAAGTAAGTTCTGAGAGAAAGCGAGGAGCTCAAGCAGCTGTCTGCCTCCACGCCGCCATCTTAGCCGGAAGTCCGGGAATATGAAAATTACCAATTCAGTCTGAGATCCCAGTGGTCAGTCACAGAACTAGAATACACTAGGATTTTTAATCTTTCTGTGTATTATAGACAATCTTTAAGAGCCTAGTGTAGCTTATTAACCTCTCAGAGCAATACTTTTAAAGGCACAAAACAAAATACATAGGTGCACAAAGAAAACCAACTATATTGAAATATACTTATCAAAATATTAAACAGCATAGAACCTAGATTAAGAACACTTAACTGTTAGATTATTAGAATTAAAAATATATCTTTGTAACTCTCTTCCCCCACATCACATTTTACAGATGAGACAAGGGTACAAGAGGAGAATATAATGAACTCATCATTATAGGGATAGTGCTTCTTAGAGGTGGAATTTGAATTCAGGTCTCTTAGCTTGACTCTGCTATGTGGGGCTGAATTTTATGACATACTGGCAACGAAGGGGGTATTTTATGTAGCCCCACCTTCCTGATTTGTATGTAGACAGTAGCTTACAAAGCTCACCAGGACTTATTAATATACCTGCATAAAATTCTTGAGCAACACAGATCTTACTCCATCATTTAATCAAACACTGTTCTTGTTCTCTAAGAACTTTACAACATTCTGAGAATCTCACACAAAAATTTATGGAGTGTTAGAGATGTGACAACATTAGAAACAAAAATGGAGAACAAGATAATATGAATTTGGAGAATACTAATCCCTTAAATACCGGGAGAATGAAGACTAGATTTGCAGTCTAATGACCTGGGTTTGAATCCTGGTTCTGTTACTTACTGTGTAATCTTAGTTAAGTCATCTATCGTTGCTGTGCCTCAGTTTCTTTCTCTGTAAAATAAGTAGCTAAATTAATTCTTAAGATCCTTCCAATTTTAAATCTATGATCATATGACTTGCCAACTTCCAATGGACAGCTGAAAAATTGAGTCAAAGGATGGGAACAGATACTGTTAAAAAAAAATTCAATCAATAATAATATAAAAAATACAGCAACTCACTAATAATTTATGCAAATTTAATCAATTCTGTGATTCTTCTTTATACCCATAATATTGGAAAAAAATAACCAAAAAAGAAAAATGAGACAAGTAGAAGCTGTGAGGGAAAGTTATGAATTGGTTTAGCTCTTCTGGAATATTTGGAACTATGCTCAAAATATCATTAAACTGTACATACCTTTTGACCAACTATACATACATACAAACACACACACACACACACATATATGTATATAAAGCTATAACCCAAAAAGATATCCAAAGGAAAAGAAAATGTACAGTCCTTGTTTGTAGCAGGTCAAGAACTAGAAACTGAATGTGACATAGCCAAAGCATCTTAGACATCCATTGCTATCCTTGTCAAACTTAGTGCTTCACTTTGGCACAGGAACTAGTTCCTAGACTCCAGGAGTTCTCACCTCCTGATGCTCACAAACTTCTGTCTACAATACTCTTTCACTCAAGGCTAGATAGAAGTATGGCAGTTGAAAGAAAAAAGAACTATGTTGAATAGATAATAGCAGCTAGCATTTATATAGAGACTATTGTGTGGTAGGCACGGTGCTATGTTTTACAAATATTTGATCTTCATAGAAACTCTGGGGTGCTATTATCTCTGTTTTTCACATGAGGAAATTGATGCAGACACTGAAATAAAGTGACTTGTCAAGGATCATGCAGCTAGTAAGAATATGAACTCAGGGCTTCTTGATTTCAGGTTCAGTGCTCTTTCCACAGTGTTATCTAGCTACATTTCAGGAGAATGATGAGCATAGACAATGACAATTTTCAGGCCAAATTATTAGGGATTCCTAAACCAAACTGACATATTCTGACACTGGACTGGAATGATGGTGAACAGGTAGTGTGTTGGCGATGGGGATATAGAACAGTGCCTGCCATAGATGCTACTCCTGTATCCCCAGGCTATTGGGACTTCCACTTGACTTTGGCAATTGGTATTGCATGACTTTGAGTTTAGACCCAACTATTCCAGGATCCTGGGGGCAAGGGGCTAGAAAATTGTATTCGATAGGAAAATTAATATTTCCTAAATCCATTGACTGAAAGGACTGATCTTTTAGCCTCCACTCCATTCTGTTACTGAAATGTTTCAAAAAGACCCAGTTGTTTAATAAGTGAGTTTACCCTAATAGTCATGATATAACGAGATGATGATTTCAGATTCCTCTGGACAACCTGAATCCTCATTCCTCTCCAGGCCTCATTCTCTAGACTTTCCCCACCATATCACAAGTCTTCTTGTCCTGGGTTCATTCTGCTTTGTGTACCTTCACCCAAATCCCTTTTTTTTTACCTGTGGTTTTCTCCCATGAGAATGTGAATTCCTTATTTTCTGCTTGTTCCTAGACTTCAGCCTAGGACTGGCATATAGTGTTGGTGTACTATTTGTTAACCTGAGATTAGTTCCAAGCTCTGCCACTTATTTACCTGTGTAGCTTTAGACAAGTGACATTGCTTCTTTGGGTCTCAATTTTCTCTCATCTGTAAAATTAGAAAGCTGGACTAGATGACTTCTGATATTCCTTCATATTATCCTATCATTCATATTACAAAACATAGATATTACTATTGCTAAGTTACTAAGGTCAAATTTAGTCTATCTTAATCAACACACAGGTTACACATAAAAATAGTCAATAGATTAAAGAGGTAAGAGCTGTTTTGAATGGATGATCTTATCATAGCAAATCAATAGTCTCAACTGTACTCAGAAAATTTTTTCTCTAATTTTTTCTAATTTCTAATTTTAATATTTTTCTCTTTGTGACTGTTATTTCTCTGCTCTTGAAACCACTTCAGAATTTTCTAGTTGTCTCATTTTCTTTTAATATTACACATTGATCAAATAGTACCGTAATACTGTTGCTGAGTTTTTTGCTCTTTTGTAATTTAAATATGAACCCAATGAAATAACCCTACTTTGTTAACTGTATTAAATTGTAATTACTTTTCTTTTGTATACTGATGTACAGTAAAACAGCTTACATTTACAAATAGCTTTATAGTTTCACATACATCATTTCAGTTGATCTTCATGACAACCCTGTGAAGCAGTGAAATTATCTTCATTTTATAAGTTACGGTAGCTCAAAGAAATTAAGGATTTTTTATCTGATGTCACTTGGTTAGTGAGGGGCAGCTCTGGGATCCAAAACAGCACTTGGAACTCAGAAACCAGAGCTCTCTCACTCCTCCACACCAACATCTCTTTTAAAATATTTAGCATAACAATATTTTTTCTTTGCATAACTGCATCAATGACAATTTATTCTAAAAATCAATAATGTTTGTTGGATCTTTTCAAGAAAAAAATAGCTTTTACTTCATTTCCCTCTCTTCTTTACTTCTTTCTTCTCTTTCCTCCCTTCTTCCTCTTTCCCTCTTTTCTTTCTTCTCTTCCTCCTCCCTTTTTTTTTTCTCCCTCCCTTTTTTTCAGCTCCCATCCTCCTTCCCTTCCTTTTCCTTCCTCTAGACCAACTTCTGACTTTTTTCCTCCCTCTCTTCTCCCCTTCCTTCCTCCTTTCCTTCCCTTTCTTTTTTTAAAGTACAGTTTTTGTTTCATCATCTCTAGCTAGCCTAAATGAGACAGACATTTGTTAATTATTTATTTTTCATTTGTTATTTCCATTTAGAACAAAAACCATCACCTTCAATTGATTGGATTTTTTCACTAGGTACTCACTTGGAGACTTAAGTTCACCTATTAGACATAGAAAACCTTCATTAATATTCAATCATCTTTTAAAAATATAAGTAGCAAACATATTCCTAAATCTATAAACAAAATATCTAGCTAATGAGCTTACCCCTCACTGTTGACAGCCAAAAGACAGTTATCATTAACCATAGGTAGGTATTGCTAATTTAGAATTCATAGGAAAAAAATAGACTTCACCCCTCAATGGGAGCAGATAAATCCTGAGGTCATTTTATGTTACATTATATATACTTCAGTGGAGTAAGAATATATTCCTTACCTTCCCACCCCGATCTGCCCCTGAAAATTCAAAGAAGAGTTTTTGATTTCCTGCTTGATTTTTTGAAGTAGAGGGAAAGATTAGTTTTAATTAGAAAAAAAAATGGACCTGAGTTCCAATCAAAGTTTTTCTGAGATTGAAGAGTCAGATTTATTTGTAAATTGATATTCCACTGAACCTTTTTCCTCTTGTCAGTGATTCATGTATAAATTAGTTTTGGATTCCTCATTAATTTATTTTTGCTGCTGTTCTTGGACTTTAAAAGCTTTGCATTCCTCAAGATAATCCTCTTCATAAATACTCCCATAGCATAAATTTCCACTTGGCATGATCATACAAGTCCTAATATTGAGTGATCTAATTAAACATTTTAAAATATGAATTTACTGACCTTCCCTCACCACATGGATTGAATTAAATCTGATGAAACAAAAACAAATTTGCTGTTACCAGTTAAAATGTTATCAATGCTCTGTAGCTTTCTTTTGCTTTAGTCACAAATGTATATAGGTAAAGTTTAATGTGGTCATTCTTCTAATGTGTGATTTTTATTCTTTTCTTACTTTATCATGTTTTTTCCACACACATGCAATTAGCTCCAACAATTCATATAAGCATTTTGCTTGAAGTTTTTTTTTTCTTTTCAAAAAAATCAACTGGGAGACACATCTTCCCTCTTATAAATCCCATTAGTGAAAGCCAGAGTCACCTTGCTGCAAAGAGCAATGTTCCTTAATGGAAACAACACATTATCCTGGGTAAGAAAGATCTAACTCTCATTCAGGTCTAATTAGTTGATTTTGACATGCTTGCCTTCCTTCCCTGTATGGTGTTGCTGAGAAAGAGAAAGAAAGAGAAAGAGAGAGAGAAAGAGAGGAAGGAAGGAAGGAAGGAAGGAAGGAAGGAAGGAAGGAAGGAAGGAAGGAAGGAAGGAAGGAAGGAAGGAAGGAAGGAAGGAAGGAAGGAAGGAAGGAAGGAAGGAAGGAAGGAAGGAAGGAAGGAAGGAAGGAAGGAAGGAAGGAAGGAAAGGGAAGAGGAAAGAAAGAAAGAAAGAAAGAAAGAAAGAAAGAAAGAAAGAAAGAAAGAAAGAAAGAAAGAAAGAAAGAAAGAAAGAAAGAAAGAAAGAAAGAAAGAAAGAAAGAAAGAAAGAAAGAAAGAAAGAAAGAAAGAAAGAAAGAAAGAAAGAAAGAAAGAAAGAAAGAAAGAAGGGAGGGAGAGAGGGAGGGAGAGAGGGAGGGAGGGAGGGAGGGAGGAAGGAAGGAAGGAAGGAAGGAAGGAAGGAAGGAAGGAAGGAAGGAAGGAAGGAAGGAAGGAAGGAAGGAAGGAAGGAAGGAAGGAAAGGGAAGAGGAAAGGAAGGAAGAAAAGAGAGGAAGAAAGGGAGAAAGAAAAGGGAGAAAGAAAAGGAGAAAGAAAAGGGAGAAAGAAAAGGAAGGAAGGAAGGAAGGATGGGAGGAAGAATGAAAGAGAAAGAAAAGATAAAGAAAATTTTAACATTATTTTGTCATAATGACATGTTTTCTCCAGCAATCAGGTCATTTATGAAAATTTTATTTAATATTAAACATAAAGTGTGACTGCATTTGTGGAGTAGCATTTAGCTAAAACAGCCTCAGTGGATAAATCAAATCCACCCCAGTTCTTTGTTACTTTTCTCATTATGATATCTTATGTTAAAAAGATATCATTTAAAATTTAACAAAACAATTGTAGCTGGGTATAATTGAACTTGACAATATCTTTAAGCATGGAGATAAAAATCACTATATTTAGAAAATAATGATTCTCCACCCTTCCCCTCTTTCCCCCCTCCAATCCCAACACAACCAGGCACGTATTCAGGTTAAATGTGTGCACATCCTGGTAGCTGGAACATCTGTTTCTAGCTTGTTGTTCCTCTTGGCTGCTTTTCAATTGGATTTCCTCAAGCAGGTCCCAAGCTTGTCACCTTAGCCAGGGTCTGTTAACTATCACCACTGGTCCCACATTAAGTAGGAGGTTCAGGGCTAAGCTAATAAGTCTCCTGCCTATCTGACGGATCGGAGGATCGGATCGCAGCACAGTGATTCTCCCAGTGGCTACTTATCATGCTGGGCTCCTTTGGGAGGGTCATCTTTTGTCTATACCTCTGGGTGGGACTGTTTGTGTTCTTTTCCGCCACCCCCTTCCCTTACTACATGTGGAAATGTGGAGAGTGTTGCTGCTGGTGTGTGATACAGTGTGGAGTCCTTCAATCTGAGTCTACACCAAGAAAGCCTTATGTAGAACAAGTGGATGATTAGGCAGCCTCTGAATTTCTGCTTGGGGGTACACCTCCCTTGTTACTGGGAGTCTAGCACATTAAGTGATTGCTGATAGCTCCTGCCACACTCAAAAGCATTAAGTCTCCTCCAGCTAGACACCTATTATCTAGGGACCACAAGGCTAGTCTTCTCACCTTTCAAGCTTTCCCTCTCCCAGCAACAACAAAGACTCCATCTCCGACTGAATCTTAAGGGAGAGAAGAGTGGCTTTGAGAATGAAATAGAACACTTTAAGATTCTGAGTTCTGGTCATGATTTGGCATAAAGGCATAGGATTTTAGAGGCTGTCTAGTCCAGCTCCTTCAATTTACAGAAAAGGTATAGTGGTACAATTTAAAGATGACTGGTCCTACAATCAAAGGTTCAAATCTTCCCTGAGTGATATTGGACAAGTCCCTTGACCTTCCTGATCCTGTTTTTTCATCTGTATAAAGAAGGTGTAGGATTCAAGGCCTTTGCCATCCCTTCTCTCTCTAGTTCTAAGATCTTATGAAATAGGGTCAGAGAGCAGTGATTTGCCCAAAGTCACACAGTAGCATATGTCCACGTCTCTGATTCCAGATCTAATGTTCTGTATTTTCTGCTTCAGAGTGAAGTAGATTCAACCTTTTTCTGGTGTCACTAGCTCTGGCAAGCTAGTGGAGTTTATGAATATCTCAGAAGGAAGTTTTAAAATTCATTAAATAAATTTATAAAGGAAATCAGTTCTATCAAAGTAAAAGTGTATTTTCCCCATCCAAATTCATGGAAATTCTGCACTATATTCCTGAACCCCTTTACGGTATGTGGATCCCCTATTAAGAACTTTTGATAGAGAAGAATCTACTAGAAGTACCTACAAATCAAAGACAAAAGCAGAAAACAATTCAGGGCAATATTTAAGCCAAGTAGTAAAGTCATCTGATTTCTATAGGAATTGAATGTCAGCTCCAGTGGAACTTTTGGAATGTTAATTACAGCTCCTCTAAGCAGTAATTCCCATGCACAAAAATAAGGGAAAAGGAGACTGCAATCTGAGAGTGTGATGATTTCTAATTTCTGCCTACTCTAGAGCTGTATGACCAGTTAGATGGCACAGTGGATAGATCTCTGGCCCAGGAATCAGGAGTTCAAGTCTGCCCTCAGACTTATTAACCGTATGACCCCAAGCAACAAATTTCATTCTATTTTGCCTCTGTTTCCTCCCCTGTAAAATGAACTGGAGAAGAAAATGGCAAAACCACTCTTGATAGTATCTCTGCCAAAAAAATCTCAATTGGTGTCATGAAGGGTCAGATATGATTGAACAGTACAAAAGAGGAACTCCTGTGTGCAAAGCAAGCCAGTTTGAAATGTAATTTCTGATTTTAATGGGCTGATGGTTTCATTAAGAGATAGAAATGAATAAACATGTATGATTCTTTAAATTAATATATGGCCTCCAGGAATCCCTATGTACTGTTTGATTCTGCATGAGTGTGGGGGTCAGAGGTGAACTTGAACCTCTTTCTTACTCATTCCCAGGACAGTTCTCTATCCATTATACAACATTGCCTCTTATGTTTACAAAGACATGAGAAATAAAACATTCTGATAAACATGGATATTTTTCTTAAACAAATAAATAAAAAATAATTATTCTGATCTTTGTCCTCTAAACCCATTGTGCCTCAGGCAGTATATATTGAAATGGCAAGCAATTAGTCTAAGTTCCTGTCTTCAGGATTTTCAGCATTTAGTTCAACACAATTGATTCAGGCTGCCACAGTGCTAGTTTTTTCTTCAAAAAACACAACTTCTGTTCTCTTGTAGAGGCTTATTTATAGTCAACTAATAAGATGGAAGTCATCTACAGATATATATAAACTCACGTTCAATTAGTATAGGATTAGGTGAGCATTCCAGACCCAGGTCCCCATCCCTAGGTTGTAACTCTGCAGCAAGTCAGAAACCCTGTTTTTATGAGGCTCTTTTTGATAATAATCTGCAGAAATGTATGACACTGATGAAATCTGGGCCTGAATGGCATGAGAGATTCAAAATGGGGGGTAGGGGTAGAGACTACCAATTAGAAGGAAAACAGGTGCCACTTCATGGAGCAAGAAAGAATTTCAACAGGTAACCTAGGAGAAGTAGATCCTAAACTCGTGTACAAAGGAGATCAAGTATGAAAAGTACAAACCTTAAAGTTATCATGTAAGGATGTTTATCATTATGATTTGCACAGGAAAATACATAGTGTGGGAAAGAACAGGCAGCAGAAGAGTAGTCCAGTTTGGCAGGCATACAGAGTGCCCTGAAGGAGATAGCGTGAAGCTAAGCCTAGAAAGCTGAGATTGTAAGGGACCTTGAATGCCAGGCCAAGGAATTTGTTTTTTCTTTGTTAATCAATGGGAAGATATTAGAAGTTTTGAGCAGGGAAGTGATATGATCAGAGATATGCATTTGAAAAATGCTTCTGCTAGTGGTGAGAAGGCTTTGCATCATCTCTGATTTTTCTCTCCCCAAAACAATGCCTTTGACATGTCAAATTATACCATACAGGTCACTTAATCTCTCTAAGCTTCAGTTGCCTTATCTGTAAAATAAAGGACTGGATGGCCACTGAAGTCCCTTCTAGCTCTGGTTCTAGGATCCTACATCTAATCAGTTTCTGAGAGCTGTTAATTTTACCTCTACAATATCTCTTGTCTCTGCTCTCATTGCTACTGCCTTAGATCAGATTCACATTGTCTTTTGTTTTAACATAAGGTGATTGGCCTGCCTCCCATCATGCTCTCCCCACATCCTTCACATTAATATCAAAGCAAACTTCCTAGGATTCAACTTTTAGAAACTGTAGACATGGAAACAATTTAGGTGACCACTAAAGCAAAAATTTTCATTTTCATAGAGGCTTAGGATTTTAAGAGGCAATGAATTCTTAGCAAGTTGAAGGAACTAGCATTTGTTAAATGCTTCCAACATGCTTTTCCTTTTATCTAACAGGAAAGGACAGAACATATAAAGGCTTTTCATTTGAAACTTTTCAAAAAGACTGAGTTATAACAGAAAACATCCAACAGTGTAAAACCATATGTATGTCTACTGCCTCAGGAAATCAGAGAGAATCTCTTTCCTCTATGTGTGTGCATGTGTGTATCTGTTTGTCTCTGTCTCTTGCCTCTGTCTGAATCTTGTCACACACACACACACACACACACACACACACACACACACACACACACTAATTAAAGGGAAACTTTAGGAATAGATACAAAAGTCCATAAATTGTTTTGCTAACACTGAGTTTGCAGGGATACTAGGGATACTAGAGTGGTTTGCCATTTGTTTTTCCAGGTCATTTTGCAGTTGAGAAAATTGAGGCAGACAGGATTAAGTGACTTTGACTTGCCCGGGGTTATACAGTTAGTAAATGTCTAAGGCTGTATTTGAATTCAGCAAAATGACTCTTCGTGGCTGCCCAGCACTCTATCCACTTTGCCATTTAACATAACATCCACTCTTTATAACATTTCTCAAATATGCCTTCTCAGTTCTGCCACCATCTAGGTACAATTCTTCATTAGCCTATATCTGATTGCAATCACCTGCTGGTTTGTCTGCTGGTCACAAGTCTTTCCTCCTTCTATCAACCTGATCTTCCTAAAATACAGTTCTCACCCTGTTGCCTTCTCTATTCAATTAATCTCAATGGCTCCCTATTACCTCCAAGAGCACAAATAAATCTCTGTTTTTGGTTTTTTATACTTATCACCAGCTCCTGACTTTCTCAGTCTTCTCACACTTTGCTCCCTTCCATGTGACACAAGATAATCCTTCTTCTCATTCAGCCTTTTCACTGGCTGTCCTTCTAATCTGGTATTCTCTTCCCCCTCTCCTCTGCTTCCTGGGAGTCTTAGGCAAGTTCCATCTTCTGTAAAAAGCCCATCCTACTCCTCCCTAATCTTAGGATCTTCTCTACGATCTACAATGTATACAATATGTATCTTATTTGTATGGAGTTCCTTACATTCTATTTTCCATTAGTCTGTGAGTTCCTTGAGAGAAGGCATGATGATTATTATGATTATTATTATTTTGCCTTTGTAATTCCAGTGAGTGCCTGGTGCATATGAGGCATTTAATAATAAATGCTTATTGACTGACTGGAAAAAAAAAGTTGCCCAACTTTCCTTTTTCTTTTCTCCTTAAAATCACTTTAATTTCCTTGATATTTAACCAGAGGATGTGTCCTTTTTCCTCTTTTGATCGTTTAGGAAGTGGCACAGTGTTGTCTCAGTGTAGAAAATATTTGGAATTTGTAGTGAATTAGACCTGAATTCAAATTCTGCTTCATCATTTGTCAGCTATGTGAACATGGACATATCACTTAACCCAGCTTGTTGACTAATCTCTCTCAACTTGAGTTTCTTTCTCTGTAAAATGGGCATAGAAATAGAATCTAACTCTTAGGATTGTTGTGAGGGTCAAATGAAATGGTTTATGTAAGACTCTTTGCAATTCTAAAATATTACACATATGCTAGCTATTATTAACAGTAATGATAGAAAATTTGTTTAAGATTGTTTAAACAACTTTCCAAATGTGCGTCTTAAAAATAGCTACACTACTTGCTTAAGTCTCACTTACCTTGTTCTCTTTCTCACATTATTCTGGTTGAGACAGCTTTTTTAGAACCTCATCATATGTGCAGACTTCTTTGGCTTCTTCCCACACCAGGTTTTTATGAGCAATGTTCATGTTCACTGAATACATACGAGAATATTCTCAAGTCCTTGCTAAGAAGCTTTTTTGACTAGAAATTACTTGAAAAAAATAACTAGAATTCCTTAATTTTTCAAGAACCAAAACAACACATTTTCAGAAATAAAAGTACTATCTTTAAAGCAGCCAAAGGGATAGAATCACATTTATTTATCTGTGGGAGAAAAATCTGATTACTTCAGAAGTTTGACATTGGACGAGGAGAGCTTAGATTTCTACAACAGTTAATTCACTCATCTGACCTCGGAGAAGGAACAAAATTTACAAAACAAAACAGTAGAGTTGTTCCAGGGATTAGTTAGTAACTCAAAACTTATAACCATAAAATTGAACTCAAGAGGAAAATTCCAAAATCCTTGGCAGATGCCATTCTAACCCTTTATATTCAATATTTAAATTGTTTTGCAGAATCAAATTTACTTTTTGACCCATCTCCACACACCAATAAATTTGGTCTCTGACTGTCTTGGGGAAGTGGGAGGGGGTCCAGAGGAAGAGCAAAACAGAGAAGGGATATTAATAGGTCTGTAATGGTATAAAATTTATTCTAGGGGTGAGGTAAAACTTAATGGTTCATAAATAGCAAATTCATTATGTTTTTAATACTTGGGTTATATTAACACCATATAACATCTTTATAGTACCATTAGTACCATTTAAATCCTAGAACAACTTAGAAAATAAACATTTCCAACTCTTATCCATGAAACCATTGGTCAAATAAAATGTATTAATAAATTTGATTGGATTAGAACATGGTTGGTTAAGTCATAAACTGTTTTATAAATGTTTTATGTTGTCTGTTCTGCCACATTCTTAAATGCTAACAAATTAATTTATTTTAAAGGCCGCATCAAGGTGAAAACACCTTGCTTTCATGGGGGCATTAGCTAGCAGGCCAATACATCATGCAACCTTTTTTTATTCAGTCAAAGTAGTAGCAGAAGAAATGTTAAGACATAAAACGTGATATGGTTTGTTAAATATTCATTTATAATTTGCATTCATTATTAAATTATGTGTTAGCACTAATCTTTAATCTTAAAAATACATTCGGTGTCATAAAGCTCTCTGAATACATAATAAATATTTTATAGTTTAGTGTTGCTTTAAGTGTTGACGGGAAGACACACAAATGTTTGCTACTAATGATATTTAATTATTCCAAGGAGATTTGATCTGCATTGGTATTGATTTCAATAATTCATTCAAGCCTTCGGGTCACTAAGAGAAATATCTGTTTGGGGATGCAGTCTCTTCCATGATTAATGATGATTCAGCTCCCTCTCCTCCTCGTAGTAACACTGTCATTTCTTGCCTGAAACCATCCCAGTGTAATGCAATGACTTTGAGAGGCTTATTTCCAACTAGTCTGAAGTTTCCTCCATGACTATAACAATGAAGTTTACCTCTCTAAATATGTCAGTGTGCTAAATTGAGATCTGGAAGGATGAAAATTTCTGAGGTCCCAGCCTTTTAAAAGGCTAAAAGAAAACAATACAAAAGACAACAGATAGAGTGAATTTCCAGGCCAAGTTGCTTCACAGACTCTGGAGAGCCTCAAAGTGGATCAGTTCCTGTAGTGGTGGTGTCCAAAGTGCAATGTATAAACTGATAAAGTAAGGCCATCATTGAGAAAGCAGAATGTGACAAGAGTAGTGATTTGTATTGGGGAGCTTGGTACTGCCCAATGAACCATGTAAAAACAGTTCATTAAAATGTTTATGTGCTTGACTGGTTAATGCAAAGAAAGCTTTATTGCAGCCTTATAAAAACCTTGGTAACTTCAGATTGAAGGTAGATCAATGTATTGTAATAATTCAGAAGCATTCTGCTTTTCTTCTGGTTTAAGGAAAAAGATGGGGAGATACTTTTTGAAATTTACTTTTTCTATTTTCTTAAAAAGCTTATCTGATTCTCTATATTTTTTAGATTATCTATCTTATACCAATACAATATTATACCAATATAGTTTAAACTACTATATATTTTTAAAACATTAAAACACTGAGTATTATTATAATATGATAATATCAATAACTAGTATTTATATAGCTCTTTAAAGTTTGCAAAGCATTTTATATATTCCTTTGATTTTCACACTAAATCTATGAGATAGGTGCTATTTTACCCTAATTTTAGAGATAGACACATCAATTTTTAATAACTATTTCTTTAAAACTATTTTTTTGAAAAAACATTCTATTTGCTGTCTCTCAAGATTTTACCTTTATGGAATTAAGCCTCAACTCAAATATACAGCAAATAGAAACCAAGGTGACTAGAGATTTAAATTAAAAAACCAAAATGTCAGTTTTCTTCTGGTTAGTTCTTCCCTCTGATGCCTACATGTTTTAGAAAATAAAAGTTACAGTGAACTGTGATCGTGAGAATCTGGCTGCTTGAGTTATCGAGACAATTTGGTCATGTCCTTGTTGGTATTTTTAAAAGGATTTTTAAAAAGCACTTGGCTCTGACATGGAAAAGAGTAGACATGCCCTCTTTTTTTTTTTTTAACAACAACAACAACAACAACAACAAGAAAAACAATCAGTAAAATTTGCTATTACATCTTTAGGATTATACAGCATCTATTCAAACTCTGATCTGCAGGGTCTTTCAACAACATAAATGTGGGGTTTGTCCATTAGCTGAGGCTGTTGGAATTGCCTCAAATGATATTTAGAGAAAGAAAAAAAATACTGTTTTTTTTTAGAATAAAAAAAGTCCAGAAAATATTATGAAGAAAGATACTTTGATGGATTTTGACTCTTTTCTCCAGCACACCTTCCTCTCTTTTATGTCAATAGAATCCAGGACCCCAAGCCTGTGTGGACCATCCAGTTAATGTTTAGCCTGCAGATGTCAATTAAAATGGATACTGCCCTCCACATACAACAGTCCACTTGGGAATTTTTGAAATCATCTGTTTGCCAGTCAAGTTCATTAGACTCGATCTTAATGTGCCATAATCCATTCCTCCAGGTCTAGTTTCTTAAATTGCTGGGGTTCCTGGTTGTGGTTAAGGATGCCACTGCTGCCCCCTACTGGCATCTGGATGCTAAAAATCCATCAGACACCATTCCAGTCCTCAATCAAGAATTAGTCCAAAACTAAAGAAAGATGAAGTCCATTCAAATAAACTGGCATTTTGAAGAGGTGGAAAGTTATGGTTCTCTTCAAATTCTTTTCAAATTTCTTTTGAAATTAAATGAGTCAAATTTAAAATTTATTGTCTCATTTTCTTGCCTTAAGGAGTTATCATCATCATCACCACCAACACCATCATCATCACCACCATTATTATTATTATTTTTAGCCCAGAGCTGTTTCTGAGTAGCAGGAATGTCAGGGAGTAGACTGGGGAGTAGATTCCAAACGACCACATTTTGACCTGCTTTGGAGTCATTCCTGCCACATTAGTCTTGAATCTAGCTTTAGAATACAGTATGAAAATAGACCAATAAAATCTTTTAAATAATAGAATGTAGTAAGGTGTAGGATTGAGGCCCTTAACTATACCACTTCAATGCTCCCAATTGACCAAATGTCTTTCATCCATTTCAGAGTGTACAACCAATCCATTTTCCGGTAAGATGAAAATGATGTAAAGCAGGGATGTAGCTTCCTATGCATTATCTCCCACTTGTGATTACAGATAGAGCCTTTATGTGCATTGACCCACATCTCATCCCAACATTGTAGTCATCACTTTATCAATTCAGGTCACTTTCTTAGAATTGTATTAGGTCCTATTGTAGGTTAGGAGCCATTTTCTTTTGAAAGAAAGATCATTTTTTGGCCATGATCTAAATGAGTAGAGGCTATATCTAAGTGTCAGTTGAGGTTGAAGTGTTTAAGAAACAAAGAGGAAAAAAAGAAATGAGGGAAATTAGATGTGGCCCTCGAATGTAAACTTTCTATCATGCTTTTCTTCTGGAGTGTCAGAATACTCAGAAAAAGATGAAAAGAGATCTCCAGCTGAGTTTTGCATTTCTTGGGAGTTTAATGAAAGAATGGATGGAGCGGAGAGGGGAAGTTTTTGCTCCCTCTGTGAGTCTCCTCAAACTCTCACAGATTTAATTGTGAGTTTAAATGTCTCCCCAGGCCTGCAGCATATCAGTTTGATGTGCATAATTGATAAGCAAACATTTTTTACAGGTTGTTAAATGGTAAGGCCTCAATGTAATATATATAATGTTGATTAAAGTGGTTTTTTGGTACAAAAAGGTCAGAGACATTAACAAGTTAAAAGAAGTGTGAACTGTGTTGTTATACTTTTAACCTTTGTGCCTTCCCTTTCCCATAATTGACACCATATGTTTACTGTGCGTACTTTGGACAAATTTCAGATTACAAACACTAAATATATATTTATTCTGCAATAAGCTTAATACAAGACACTTTGCAATGCATCCATCAGTGTGGGCTGCTGTTACTATCATTGTAATAGTTAGGAAGAGAACAATTTAAACAACCACAGTAGCGTGTCCAACCCATAAAAATGCCATAGGTGTAAAGTAACAGTAACTCTGAAAAGGATTAAGATGGACATCTAAATGATAATTACTGGGTAATTTTGTTTTGGTTATAATTTGTGGTGTTATTTTTATAACTGACATGAGCCATAATATGTTTTTTAGAGTTCTCCTAGAGTTAAGAAACAAATGGAATCTGTCAGGAAGTATTTGCAGGTCCTGTTAGAAGAAAGCTGTAATGCTGCTGAAATGCTACCCAGACTGAACATTTTGCAATCTTTATATCAGCAGAATACTTTGCTAGCAAGGTAATGACTGTAGACATCTGGGGCATAATAAAGGCCTCTTTCCTGACCTTTAAAGAGATTCATATTCTCACTTAAAAGAGAAGCTGGCAAGATAGCATTTCAGGATTTATCGAATAAGTTTTATGCAGTAGTTCTCCTTTCATGAGACTGCATTTGAAGGACTTGGGAGTTCTGGGGCTTGGAGTCAGAGGAATTGAATTCGGATTTTGGTTCACCATGTCCTTCCTGTGTGACCTTGAACAAGCTCTATAACCTCTTTGCAGAATGAGGTAGTTGAACTAGAAGATCTCCAAAGTTTCTTTCTGTTTTAAATCTATGATTTAGTGAAGTTTTCCTCTTAAGAACAGGAGGGAACAATAAAAAATAAGTTTGTTTCTACACTAATTTTGAGAGGCATAGGAAAATAAAATTTCTTTCCTCTCCTTTAGTCTTTGGCATCCCATAATTAAGACTGAAACAACTTAATGGGTGCATCAGAAAATGTTGGCTCCATTTCATAACAATTCATTTCCATAAACATCTCTTAATCATCTACCTTAAGGTACAAGACATTGGGCTAGTCATTGAGGATATAGAGATAAAAAAACATAACAATTCTTGCCCTCAAATGACTTACATTACATTGAAAAATAAAATATCATATGCAAAGAAATCATACAATATAATTTGGAAGCAGTAGAGAGGTAAGACTATAACAATCTAAATCTCTGTATGTCAATATCATTCTACTAATAGCCTATGTCAACCTGGCACCCAAACACCCATATTCTGAGAAAAGGCAATAAATGGGAAACAATATAAAATAAAACCTTTTCCCCTCCCAATTCCATTTAGCTTGATAGACACATTTCTTTCTTATATGGATTATCCAGTTAAACCATGACAGGTAAATGATGTCTTCTGTGGAAAACATAGGCAATTTTTCAAAAGAAAGAAGAAATGGGAAGGAAGTGAGTGGAGGAGAGTGAAGGAAAAAGAAGAGAGGAAAGGAGAGGACAAGAGAGGAGAGGAGAGGAAAGAAAGAAGGAAATATTTAATGAAGATTAGTAAGTATATGAGTTAGCAGGAAAGATAAACAGTGAAAACTGAATTCTTAACAAAAAAAAAAAATCTAAAGATATGACATCTACTTTTTCTGAAAAGAGAATGGCAATTTATTGCCTCTTCTGGACCCCAGTGAGCTTATTTTTCCTTGAGGCTACCTAGAATTCCAAACACCTGGGAAAGAAAGAGACTTTTGGTTTCTCTTCTAAACATCAGAAGTTTAACAGTCTAGCCACTGATACTCATATAGGAAGCGAGAAGAAACAGGGTTACTTTTTTACCCTGGAAAATAGGAAGTAGGAAAATAGAAAAGGGCAAACCAAAAGAATCCTGTCTTCTGTTCTGTTGTCTATTGGCCAGAACAAATAGACAGACCTAAGAGGTGGAACAACCTTTGCAGAATATCTAGTCTTGACTCCCTCATCTAAGGTCAGTTTTTTTCCTATCTTGATTGTTTGGACATTTGGCATGCATAAGCTATTTTATTTTCTAACTAAAGCACAGAGATGACAAAATTGTAAAATATATATCTCACTAACAATAGTCTCTGTTGTGATGTTAGAACAGTACATAGAAATAGCCCCATTTATAGGTAGATATTATTTTTTTGAGCATTTTCACATGATACCTTTCTCAGTGCGCTTATCATAACTTGTTTTTTTAGTGATTTTTGTCCATCTTTTGCCCACCTATCGTTTTAAAGTTCCTGGACAATGGGAAGGATTTCACCTACTTCTTATAATATCTATCAATGTTTTGCATAATATGTTGCACAGAAAATATTTGTTAAATGAATGAAGAAATGAAATTTCAGACCAATGATGTAGAAGTACTACTGTCCTGTGACTCGTCCACAGAAGCTGTTTGCGGCTAAATGGTTAGAGCACTAGGCCTAGAATCAGTATGACCCAAGTTTAAACCCAGGCTCAGATATTTAGAAAGTGACCATCTCTGCCTCAGTTTCTTCAACTGTAAAGTGGGGATAATGATAGTATTTACCTCACAGGACTGTGAGAAACAAATGAGATATTTGTAATGCTTAGCATAGTGAACAGCCCATAATAGGAGCTTAATAAATGCTTTTTCCCTCTCACTTTCCTCTCTTGTCAATCTGTCCTTTTTTCTAGGTGAGTAGCATTGGAAAGGTTTCTACAATTTATTCTTACCACAGATTGGAAATCAAGATGTGTTCTCATCCCGACTATCTCCTCCTCCCAGTATGGTAGGAAATAGCTATAGTGCCCTGCCAGGTCAGTATAAAGTTGAAGGAATTATAATGATCTTTGAACTCCAATCTGAGGATGACACATTTTGTTGAGAGTAGTTAGGGATTGAAATAATAACAGTGGAATGACACTAGTTTACCTTAAGCAACTTTGATTTTCATTTACCCAAAAACTATACTTCAAAGCATTAAAATTTAGAGGTAACTGAGAAGTAGAATGCCTTTTACCTAGAGGCTGACCTTACTAATCTATGCCAGTGAATCAATTCTCCTATAGAAGAGATAAAAGAGATACTCACTGTCTATAGATTCAAGTATTAGAACACATTTAATTTTTCCAACAGTGAAAAACTGAAGTCATGCTTTCTGTGACTGATGGAAATTTTTAGTAAATATATTGGAAGCTAAATAACTATGGTTCTTTTGGGACTGTTTTGGGTTCCCTCATTTTTCTTGAATATCTTATTAGTCATACATAATCAATTTACATAAGAAAGAAATAATGTTTATCAATTAAATGGAATGGGGGGGAAGATTTTATTGTAAATAAATAATATTTTAATATTTCCCAATTATTGTTCTTTCTCAGAAAATAGATCTTTGAGACCCAGGTTGTATTTTCACTTTTTAATTTTGATCTTTGTTTGTTTTAAATTAATGTTTATGGAAAATACATCATTTTCCATTCCAAACCCCATTAATTGAATAAAATGATTCTGGTATACAAGAGGAGATACAAGAATAGTGAAGTTGGAAACCTGTTTGTGTCTTTTTTTTCCCATGACTAACCCATGTCTATTCTCTATGAAATTGATGTCAAAAAAGTATTATATATTTTCAGTGGGAAATAGAAGGCTGCCCTCTACTATCCTTGTCAGGACGTCGTATCCCTTTAATCATACTTTTCATTTCAGTACATTGAAATTTCCGTTACCAAGGACAACATCATAAATAAAAGTGTTTGTGAAATTTTTACCTGCAGCTTCCTAACTTTGTGCATTAAGCATGAGACGAACAGAGAGGTGGTCAAATGTGAAAATTTATAATCATTTATTACGTACGGCTGAGGCGAGAGGGGAATAAAAGCGTGAAGGCATACATCTATAAACTGGAGCAGAAAAGCTTAAATGAAAAGTAAAGTGAATTTCTGTGTCTTGTCATAAAGTAATGAGAAGCTAGAGCTTTTATTCATAGCAACCCAAGATGCATTTACTCTCAATCTAGCTTTAGCAGTAAACGCTTCCCTGATGTATTGCTTTGAACTTACAAAGAAATATTTGTGCTCTACATAATAGTATAGTTAGGAGAATTACTGCATGGTTGAGAGGATTCTATAAAGGTTTATAGCTGGTGGTGTTACTGTAATTTAATCACAATGTAGCTAATGTAGTGCTTTAATATCTCAGGTTACTTTTTTTATTTACCATTTATTAGTAACTGACAGAGTCAATCATTGCTACATCATAAACAAATCACAGAGGGATTCTATAAAAACCTGAAATTTTCCAAAGAGATGTACTGGAACTGTTTTACACTAGCTGCATGCCCTATAATGAGTTAAACATCAAATTATTATTTGATGGGATAAGTCAGGGTTCTTGTTCTCAGGTCATCATCCAAAGAAAACCAGGTGAATATTTGGGAACATGAATACAATTAGTATTGTACACAGAAATAAGTCATCAGTTAGTATTTAGTAAATCTGGGAGATGATTTGAATAAAGACTTTGAATAAAGAATGTTTCTTTTGATGGTCTACACAAGTAGTGTTAAACTGCTAGAATTGGGGCTGATAAACAATATATAAAGATCCCAGAAGGCCACATATTGACTTAGAAAAGCATGTGTTAACATTATCCATGTTCTATTGTATTTTTATTTATTTTGTTAAGTATTGCCCAATTACATTTTAATCTGGTTTGCTACACTTGGGAGTGTTGCTAGCCCATTCAGCCCTAGTCAGTGTTGTCCTAATGAAATACTTTATTCTAATGATGAGCCTGATTTAGACCCTTCCTTTTGGCACACTTTTTACAACATATTTCTATCTTTATATCTCTCTGAAAAACTGAGTGCAGTGGTGACTACTACCTTGGAGAATGTTGTTTATTATAGTACATTTCCTTCAGCACAAACAGTGGGAACAATTTTTATAATGATGACTGGTTGTTGCATAAATCGATTCTTCAAAACTTGTCACTAAAATAACAGATGATTCTAAGAAAATTGAAACCCTGAACATCTAATACTATTTAACCACAACAACTAAGATAATTTATTCTCTCCCAACCTATCCTCCATCTTCATAATAGGTACTTGACAAATATTTTGTGAATTGGCCTGGTTTTTCTTGATTTTTTTTATTACTGTGAACTTATGGGTCTAATTTTAAAAGATCACCCCAACCACTTAAATGTAATTGTAATGATTTCATATATAGAATACAATCTACTCCCTATTTGCAGGGTGTTGGTCCCCACCCTTAGTCCTGTTGATGCTCAGTGAGATCCTGAGCCACTGACTCAGTCAAAAAGGGATCACATGGGTCTAAAGCTGGAAGGGATCTCAGAGACCTTCTAGTCCAACCTCTGCATTTTACAGTTGAGGAAACTGAAGCCCAGAGAATCTAAATGACTTGACCAAAGTCAAGACTTGCACAAAAGTATTACAGGTCTTCTGATTCGAGAACTAGCCTTCCTTCTATTGTTTCATGCTTCTTCTTTGGAAATGGATCTAAGGGGGATGTAGAAGGATGGTCCATACTTCTGACCTATCCATGACTTCATTTCTATGTTACTGTTTTTATGTTCTGTGTTATTTCTACTGCTTTCTGCTCCACAACCTTATTAAGAATATTTGTCATGTACAGAGCATCATTTTAGAGGCAGATGGGGATGCAAAAATGACCAGTAGATCGAGTCCTAAAAGAGTTTATGATCAGTCAATCAGCATTTATTAAACATCTATTATGTGCCAGGCACTGTACTAAGCACTGAAAATGCAAAGAGAGACAAAAGACAGATTAATTTAATTGGAGAGACAACATGCAAATATATACATATATATATATTACAAACACACACATACATATATATATATATATATATACAAACACATACACACACACACACACACATATATATATATATATATGTATATATATATATATGGAAAATCAACAAACAGAAGGCAATAGAATTAGGATAGGTTGGGGAAGGATTCCGGTAAAAAATAGGGTTTTAATTGGAATTTAAAGAAACCCAAGGAAGTTCATAAAAAAGAAGCATTCCAGGCAGGGAGACAGTCAGAGAAAATACCATGAATGGAGAGATAGAAATATCTTGTTCATGGAACAAGCAGACCACCAATATCACTGTTGAAAAGTATGCGTCAGGATGGAAGAGGAAAGAAGACTGGAAAGGTAGAAGGAAGCTGACAATAGCCAGAATTTATACGGTGCTTTAATATTTATTAAGCACTTTACATATAGCACAATATCTTGAGGCAGGTGCTATTTATAATGTCTACTTTACAAATAAGGATCCTTTGGCACACAGAAGTCTGAGTGAGTCACATACACAGTAAATATATGAAGTGGGAATTGACCCCAAATCTTTTAGATTCCAAATTCAGCCTTCTATCCATTATGCTTCACTGCAGAGATAATATAATGCTGGAGAAACTGAGACAAGATAGAAATTAGAGAGTTTCTAATATTTTATTTGAATTTCTGAGAGGGAGAGTTTTTTGGGGACAGTGCAGAATCCATTTTGTCCCCAGGGCTGAATTGGATTTTTGTCTCAAAGAATTCAGCATTAAATGTGAGATTCCAATGATTTTTATAGGGTCTAGTGATCAGGGAAGACAAAGGCAAGGGGTGAAGTCTGAACACTGGTGAGCAGGAATTTCTAGGAATGGACCATAAATCCGGTTCTGACAGGAAGGATCATAAATTTCTATAAGTTGGGAGTGAAGTAGGTAATGAAGCTAGAGACAGGAAGTCTGGAAGGAGAGAAAAAAGGTGCCAGCTAGGTATCTGAGATGCTAGGTATCTGCTCTTTTGGAATGCTAATGGTCAGGGCTTCCAGCCCTAATTTATATCAGTTCTAATGGTCAGGAAAGGGGAATTTCAATGAGGGGGAATGAGGCAGAACAACTAAGGGAAACTGAGGCAGAACAATTTAGACAAATGAGGCAGAACAATTTAAGGAAACTGAGGCAGAACAATTTAGGGAAATTGAGGCATGACAATTCAGGGAAAATGAGGCAGAATAATAAAAGGAAATAGTGGCACAACAATAATATGGATACATAAATATTCATAATCCTTAAACCTAACACAATACCTGGTGCATAGTAGGTACTTAATAAATATTTAGTTCCTAAATATATGATCTTCTTAAGTCTTACTTCTGATCTTATATGGCAGGAAAAGTAGGAAGAGTAATCAATCATTACCGTCAAGAGTATCCAGGCATATCCTGTTCTGTAAAGTTATAGCAGAGTTTTAGACTTATCTATATGTATATATATATATATATATTTATAAGTTTTCTTGGCTTCTTCCTTTCATTAGCAAAAAAAAATCTGAGTAACAAGTAAAAAGTTTTTTATTAAGAGACTACAATGTGATCTAAACCTGGCTGGAGATTTTGGAGAATAAAATAAGAAATGTAAGTCCTGATGCTTGCCTTAGGGGATCTGATGAAGTACTTGGAGCCACAAGATATATATACATACAAAATCTGATCATAATATATATATAATATAATATATATTCCAATAATTTTCTTTTTCTTTTCTTTCAGTGGTGGGAAATAAGATTTTGTCCATTAAAAATGCACAAAATTATATTTAAAAAACCTGAGGTTCACATAAATTTTGATTATACATATAATTATAATTGTTTACAAACTTCCTCTTTTCTCATCCTGCTACCCAACTTCAACACTAAGACAAGGTTCTGCCACTCCAAAGATGCATATGTTCTGTTAATGTTTTTTTTTTTTTTTAATGAACTTATTGGATGGAAATTCAATAAAAGTAAATGTTCTCAGTTTTGGAAGATCAAGGCCTAAGAAAATAGAAGGGTACCACTAAGGCTATTTTATGATCCATTTCTCATAAGTTACTAGGTTCCAATGGGGAGAGTGCTCATCAAGTAGAAACCACAAGTGTCAAACCAAGCAGTGGCCAACCCTCTGCGAGAAGTGGGATTGAGATATAGCTTTTACGACAAAAAGCAAAACCAAACAATTGAGCTCTGGTGCAAGGCCATGAAAGGAATGGGATTGTAATTCCCTTTCTATTTTCTGGTTTTGACCTATGGTTTTATATCCCAAAAGCAAGCTCCTACTCCAGATCAGAGTAGTTGCTGTGTCACTTCAGGTCTAGAAGAATTACCTGGGGCACTAAGAGATGAAGTCAGGAAATTAGTCAATAAGCACTTATTAAGCACCCAGACCCGTATTAAGCCCTTAGGGTTACAAAGAAAGGCTAAGTGACTGACTTGCTTAGAATCTCCCCCGCAGTAAATGTCAGAGGGAAGATTGGAAAGGCAGGCCAGCTCTCCATTCACCCCATCTGCCTGTCTGTTTCTGTTACCACTTAGTGATATATACATGTGCTCAACCAAATCAAGCCAAATATCCACTGGATTTCTACTAATGGCCACCTAACTGACCTCTAGCCTCTGAGCTCAAAGACCTCCCACATTGCCTCTAATTCTACTCTGAGGTCTTAGAGGAAAAAAAGCTAGGAGCTTTTGGGGGTAATTTTAACCAGCATCCACTTGAGGGCAATACCAGAAAACATAAGTAATTTGCTGTCCAGCAACACAGGCACAAACATTACTATCAGAATCACCATTTACCGACCCCATCAAAACTGATTATTCAAGTTATTTTGAACCTTCCATTTAAAATGCCAAAGGATGTATTGATCTGAGGGAATCCCTTTCAAGACATGAAGCTTTAACTATTCATATGCTACAAAATTCACTCTAATGTGTTTTTGTCCTATTCTGGTGCTTTATTGTGGGATGGAGCTGTGCCAGCAAAACACCTGGAAAGACCTTGGCAATGGGTCATGACTGCTTCCCAGTAACCAGCAGAAGTAACTCTGGAAAAAACTTATCACTAGATCTAGATGAGGTAGCCCACCAAACAGGTAGGATTGGTTTACTGTGTATTTGTATCCTTAATACTAAACACAGTGCTTGGCACATTATAAGTATGTGTGTAATAAATGTTTATTGATTGTTTGCCTGCAATTTCATTGATGTCATAATCTCCCCTATGGTACTATCTGTACCTATCTGCTATCTGCAGCCCACCTATATTTCTACATAATATCATCATTTTAGGGCTGCAGAGGACCTAACTAGTTATCTAATCCAACCCCGTAATTTTTACAAATAAGGCAACTGAGCCTCATTTGTTAACTTGCCCACAGAGAATAATGACAGGACTGGGAAATGAATCCATCCATGTCCCTTCTCATCCTGTGTAACTCTAACCCTTGGACTTCAGAAATTGCCTCCCAGCTTTACTAATTACCGACTGATGACATTTCTATGTTCAAAAGATGTGCAATAATCACTGTATTCATGACCCCAAATGCTGGTCTGGTTTTCTTTGGCTGATGACCTGAGTACAAGAACCCTGACTTAGCTCATCAGACATTATTGACTTAGAAAGCCACGTGTTAACATTATCTATGTTCTATTGTGTTTTTATTTATTTTGTTAAATATTGCCCAATTACATTTTAATCTGATTTGCTTTACTTGGAAGTGTTGTTGGCCCCATTTAGCCCTGATTTATATTGTTCTAATGAAGTTCTTTATTCTAATGAGCCTGATTTAGACCTTTTTGACACATTTTATGACATATTTCTATCTTTACATCTCTCTAAAAAACTGAGTGCAGTGGTGACTACTACCTTGGAAAATGATGTTTATTGTAGGTACATTTCCTTCAGCACAAACAGTGAGAACAATTTTTATAATGATGACTGGTTGTTGCATAAATTGATTCTTCAAAACTGTCACTAAAATAGCAGATGATTCTAAGAAAATTGAAACCCTGAACATCTAATACTATTTAGTCACAACAACTAAAATAATTTATTCTCTCCCACTTCCCATCTTCATAGTAGGTACTTGACAAATATTTTATGGATTGGCTTGGTTTTCTTAACTATTAATTTCAATACTCTATATCCACTACTCCTATTACCTGGGGCAGCTAAGTGATTCAGTAGATAAGAGTGCTGAGTCTTGAGTCAAGAAGACTCCTCTTTGTGAGTTCAAATTTGGCCTCAGATACTGTGATCCTGGGCAAATCATTTAACACTGTTTGCCTCAGTTTCCTCATCTGTAAAATGAGCTGGAGAAGGACATGGCTAACTACTCCAGTATCTCTGCCAAGAAAACCCCAAATGAGGTCATGAAGGGTTTAACATGACTGAAAATATTGAAAAACAACAATAAATAATGAAAAGGACAACTTCATAGAAACTTAGGAAGACATATGAACTAATACAAAGTGAAACAAGAAGAAACAGAAGAATTATTTCTATCATGAAACTCTGCAAATGAAAACAAATTTGTAATACTTTTAAGAGCTCTGCAATTTGGAACTATGCCCAAAGGACATAAAACTGTGCACATCCTTTGATCCAACATAGTCTCTACTGGTTCTATATCTCAATGAGATCATATAAGAGGAGAAAAGGACCCACATGTGTAGCAGCCCTTTTTGTAGTGGCAAGAAATTGGAAATTGAGTGGATGCCCATCAGTTGGAGAATGGCTGAATAAGTTATGGTATATGGTTGTAATGAAATATTGTTGTTCTATAAAAAAATGATAAGCAGGCTGATTTCAGAAAAGCCTGGAAAGAATTATATGAATTAATGCTAAATGAAGTTACCAGAACTAAGAGAACATTGTACACAGCAACAAGAAGATTCTGTGATGATCAACTGTAATGGGCTTGGCTCTTCTAAAGAATGCTGTGATTCAGAGCAATTCAATATCCAGAGAGAGAACTCTGTAGATCAAAGCATAATTGTTGTTGGATTTTTATTTTTTTTTGGCTTTTTTCTTTTTGGTTTCTCGCGGTTTTCCCCTTTGATCTGATTATTCTTATGTAGTATGATGAATATAGAAATATGTTTAGAAGAGTTGTATGGTTAACCTATATTGGATTGCTTGATATCTTGGAGAAGGAGGAGGAGAGGAAAAAGAGAGAGAGAGAGAGAGAGAGAGAGAGAGAGAGAGAGAGAGAGAGAGAGAGAGAGAGAGAGAGAGAGAGAGAGAAAGAGAGAGAGAGAGAGAGAGAAATTGGAACACAAGATTTTACAAAGGTAAATAGTGAACACTATATTTGCATGTATTTGGAAAAATAATATACTATTTTTTAAAAAAAGACTTAAGAGTTTTGATCAGTTAACAGATCAATCACAACTTCAGAATATTAAAAATGAGTCATGCCTCCTACCTCTTAATAAGTCAAATATGTTCAAACATGATAAATACAACATACATAGAAAGAGAGAAAGAGAAACCTTTGCATCAACTTCCTTATTATGATGAAGCAATAGAGAATTTTGTACAGATGAAATATAAAAAATGCAAATTAGTCCTTAATCCCATGTGATCACATTTCACTGTTGTTACTTTAGTAACAGAATAATAATAAAGAGCAAATTAAAATTCAAATACTATTTAGACTATATACAAACAGTTTCAGAATGACAGCTTATGCATGAGAAATATTATAAAAGACATATATGTACATATTAAATATGTATATAAATATATATGTATATCCTTGTCCAATGACCTGTGAGTTGATACAGTCTTATAAAAACTGAATTATATAAAGTATTGACATTTTTGCTATAAATGAAATTGTATGGCGTAAAAATGTTATGACTAAATGGAAATACGGCTTCTAGGTGTCCTTAAAGAGAGGGAAAGGAAGGAGCTATCAAAGTTGATTTCATTAAAAAGAGTACAAGTGCAATACTTAGAGTCAGGAAAAATTATCAGTTAATAAAAATTTATTAAGCATCTTCTATATGCCAGACACTGTTCTAAGTGTGAAAGATACAAAAAAAAAAAAAAGAAAAAGAAAAAAAGAAAAAAAGAAAACAGTTCTTGTTTTCAACAAGCTATCTGCCTCTGACACATATGAAACCTCTGAATCTCAATTCCTAATCTATGAATGGGGATTTTAATATTTTGTAACTGCTTAACTCATGAAGCTCTTATGGGGATCAAATGATGAATGTACAGTGATTTATGAATCTTGAAGGACTATTTAAATATCAACTATTATTATTATTATTTAGACAAGACGCATCATTTCATAATACGCTTGGTCATTTCAGTTTTCAATCCTTATGATGGGACCACCATGAATATAAAAACAATTTATCCATCAATATTTGTTGCAAAGAATGAAGAATTGAGAAATTCTACAAAGAACAGTACAAGAAACTCCAAACCAAGTAAACATCTACTATGATGCTCAAAGAATCTCTATATCAAGGTAGGTTCAGAGGAGAATGTGGGGGGATATGTTGGAAAGCATGATTTTGGAATAAAAGAAGAAAAAGGGCAAAGGTTTATAGAGACTCCTCGGATGCCTGATGTCTCTATAGTCTGAACATTTCTTCAGAAGAATTGAAAAATGATGGATATTGTGTGAGAACTGAACACAATCATAAAAATATAATTAACCATTTTAACACAGGACATATTTAGTTACAACAAAGAAATAATTTCAGAATCAGCTTTCTATGTGTAGTTGGATCATCAGTTGGTTAGAAGGCGACAAAATGTCTCTGAACAACATTCCCAAATAAGACATAAGAGGGAAACATTTACTTGCTAAAAGTGTTTGTGATTGTTACATTGGATATCCTGTATAAAGTCACAGAGAATTCAATAAATGATTAGAAACTGAGCCACTGGAATGTACAAAGCTTCTGCCCAGATATAGCCAGTTACTTCAGAATGACAGCTTATGCATGAGAAATGTAAAAGACATTATATATATACATATATAAATATACATATTTATATATGTATATATATATATATAAAATCAAAAAAGAGATGATATTTCACTCCAATAATGGGAGTGAAAAATAGAAAACTTGAAGCTTTGCACTGATATTGGTCAAATAGCAAAAGACATGGAGAAAGGGCTTCATGACATTGTATAGATCTTCTATGGAATATTTATTGAATGTCATAATCAAGAATTATATTTTTCTGCAAAAAAGTCACCAGGGACTTGTACTCAACTAATGGGGAAGGGTTTAAAAATCTATCAAAATATCAAAGTAACAAGATTTTTTAGAATTTATTATATAATTCTTTTTTTTTTTTTAAACCATGTAATTACTTTATTTTGGAAGTCTTTGAATTTTGGCTACAAACAAAATTCTGACACACTCTTATCTGAGCTGACCTGCTTTGTACATTTGCCTCTAGTAAGGCACAGAAAAAAAAATGAAGATCCAGTACCCTATCTGGACCTTTAGTTAGGGAGAGCTTTGCAGAGGAGGAAATAACAAGGTGATTTGCAAATGAAAGTTGACTTTATTTTAAAAACTACACAAAAGGCAGGATAAGAACTCTAAGCTTAAATTGTTTTTGTTCTAATTACTCCCTCTCACCAAAAGTATCCCTTCTATGAGGCAAGGAAATGTAAACTTATAGGAAAACAGCAGTCTGTATAAGAAACAAGAAGATCAAATATCACAGCCTCCTAACAAGTTAAGCTTAGTTACAACGCATACATTTGACCACTAGGTGGCACAGTGAGTAGAGAGCTAGACTTGGAGACAGGATTCTGAATTCAAATTCTAAGTCAGATACATAACTAGCTATGTGACTCAGTGCAAGACACAGAGCCTTCCTTAAGCCTCAATTTCAAAATCCATAAAATGGGGGAAATAGTTCCTCTCTTACAAATCATTGTAGCTAATTTCTTATACTATTTTTGTTACTTATTATAGCTAACTTTATATATGCATGTAATATACATATATAAAGTTAGCTATAATAATAATTTGGTATCTGAGCTGCACTCTGTGCAATTATATTTGCCATGCATTGTTTATTGAAGTCCCACTGTGTTCTTAAGTATCAAGTACTTGAATATTTGATGAAGCAACTATTTTCAATCTCTTTTGAAGGTTTTTTTGTTTGTTTTTTAATAATGGTCTTCGGAAAAGAAGTCTTGGATGTGAAACATTTTGAGGATGGCTGGCAAAAACTACCAATAGCTTCAGAACTAGTTAAAGGATAATCTTTAGCTATTCTATGCAAAATAATTTATATACCAAAGCTAATCTGTTCAGCTAAAAGGAATGAGCCAGTGACTTGGTATCTGAGATAACTCTCTAAAGATTAGAAAATAAGATAATTTTGAAAGGTTTATACAGAACAAAGTCCTCTAGCCTGTATTTTTTATCCATTTTTTTCCTTCTGAGAGGAAAAGAAAAAACAAAGCAATTGGGAATATAGGCAATAAATTGTAACAAAATTTGGCAAGATGCTAAAAATTTCACTAAACTGTACATATTCTTCACCCCAATGATCTCATTTTTAGGTATATAACTCAAGGGGGTCAAAGACAAAGAGTAAGGTCCCATATATTCAAAAATATCTATAGCGGCACTTGTAATGTCCAAGAACTGGAAATAAAGTGGGTGTTCATTGACTGAGGAATCCATGGCACACAGATATAATGGGGGAATTTTTGCTTACAAGGAGCAACAAACATGAAGATTTTAGGAAACTTGAAACGACTAACCTGAACTGCTACAAACTTGAAGTGAGCAGAACTAATAAAATATTCACAGCGACTGTGTATTGTAAAGGAAAATAATGTTAAAATACATCAACAGAAAAGGAGAAGGAGGTGAAGAAGAAGAAAAAGAAGAAAGGAAGAAAGGAAGAAAGGAAGAAAGAAAGAAAGGAAGAAAAGAAAGAAAGAAAGAAAGAAAGAAAGAAAGGAAGGAAGGAAGGAAGGAAGGAAGGAAGGAAGGAAGGAAGGAAGGAAGGAAGGAAGGAAGGAAGGAAGGAAGGAAGGAAGGAGAAAGAAGTAGTATTTTCTTATTTGATCTTCCCAGTAACCCAGGGAAATAGAGGTTGATCTCTACAATGTACTAATTTATTTGCTTAGGGGTACATTATAAATACTATTGGGAATCATTGGGAAATGTCAACCATGTAAAAGAATAGCATCAATAAAACCTTTTCCTTAAAACTAAAAGAAAGGGAAGGGAAAAAATGGAAAATAGTTTTAAACCTTCACTAAAATCAGCAAGATAATTCTTTCGAGAGAGAGATTGGCGAACAGGCTGGAGAAAATTGAGAAGCAGCTAGCAATTGCAGTAATAAAAATCATTTGCTGATTGCAAGGAAAAAGCCCTGGAGGGCAAGAAGGAACACTGTGAATTGGTCCATGCAGTTTTCAGGCACCTAAACTCCAAATAGGAGAAAGGGGAGGGGGGGGTTTTCCTTCTTTCTTCAAAGTGAAGAATAAATTAAGTACTGTTTCATAGTAATTGAAATTTAGTGTGAGAAAGTACTAATTCTGTACCAAGTTTGTGTTTCTTTAAAAATAGAAACTATCTTGCTTTCAATTTATTAAAACACTCTGAGTAAAGTAAATAATTTATGCTATTTATTTGTCTTATTTTAAAAATATTTTATAATTTAAAATTTTACTTTTATGACTTTTAATATTTTAAACAATTGGTTAGATTATATAGCTGAATGCTCTAAAATTCAGTCATGCCTGGAAAATGCTTTTTGGCTCCTCGGCTACACTGTAATCTGGTGACAATCAATCAAACAATAAACATTTAGTAAGTCTCTGCAATGCACAGGCACTGTGCTTACTTCCAGGAAATAAAAAAGAAGTAGAGAGTCTCAGTCTTCTAGGAGTTTACAATTTAATTGTAGTTACCTAAATTACAGGAATGGTACTTAGAAGGTGCTAACTAGTTGCTATAGGGATTTACTTTGCAAATGTAAACTTACAAATAAAGGAATGGAAAATTTCAGATACACATTATCAAGACAAATCTCTTCATTGTGTCTAGCACACTTGTTCTCTCATCTGCTGTCCATTAATCTTCCTACAAGATCTAACTCAATCAATCAAACAAATTTCTCTTAAACATTTATGTGCAAGACCAATGCTTGGCCCTTGGAATATAAAGACAAAAACAAAAATAATTTCAGCCTTGAAAAGAGTGGGCTTAAGGGCGGTGTTGGAAATGACCCCCAAGAAGCCCTTCTTGACTAATTATATCATTGCAGCTGGATTTCCTTACGATGGCAAGCAGTTGCTCACATTCTACTTAATTTTTTCCTTCCTTCTAATGTTTATGTGTTGGTGCTTTTTTTTCAATTAAAATAAAATCATAGACACATAGAATCTTGCTGCTAGAAGGGACAATGAGTGATTAAATCATGTGATTTAGAGCTAGAAGGTAATTCAGAGGCCATTTAGTATAATCCCATCATTTTATAGATGGAGAAACTGGAGAAGTTAATCTGATTTGTCCAAGGTCTCACAGGGCAACTGAATCATCTACTAGGATATACACTCTTTAAAGGTAGTAACATTTTTTTTTTTTTTTGGTCTCTCTTTGTATCAGCAGAGGTTACTATAGTAACAGGCATACTCATGGGGGCAGGTGGATGATGGAGGAGATATAGTGCCAAGTCTGGAGTCAGGAAGATTCATCCAGACTTCAAATCTGACCTCAGATACTTACTAGCTGTGTGACCCTGGCCAAGTCATTTAATCTTATTTCTCAATTTCCTCCTCTGTAAAATGAGTTGAAGAAGAAAATGGCAAACCACTCCACTATCTCTGCCAGAAAATCCTCAAATGGAATCACAAAGAGTTGGACGTGACTGAAAAACAACTGAACAACAACATAGGCTATATAGGTAATAAGCATCTGAGGCAGGATTTAAATGGAGGTCCTTAATTCCCACTCCCCCCCATACTTTTTTTTTTTCTGATTTTTCCCCAATTGTGGGGATTGTGATTTTCTACCAATGCCTTTATCTCAACAAACCATTCACTATCCCACTGAGAGAAATCCACTCATCTCTAGCCAAAATGGTTAGATATCTACTAGACAGACTGTGAAGCCCCTACCATGGTGAAAAAATATCTTCAAACATAACTGCTTCAATAATCTTCCTAAAGCATTGATTTGACCTTGTCATTCCTTTGCTTAAAAGTTCCCAGGGACTTTCCATTGCCTTTCGGATAAGCAGGAGCTCATGGGGCAGGACAAGTAAAAACTCGGCTCTAGCACATTTGTTCAGTCTTATTTCACATTACGGCTCCTTCAGGCACTACCCATTCCAGCCAAACTCCCTTCCTACTGTTTCCAGAACTTGACTTCCCATCTCCCCTTTTCGAGTCTCTTTACTGACTCCCCCAATCCTGGAATGGACTTTCTCCTTCATCGTTAAGGCTCAGATCCTTAGACTTCTTCACGATGGAGATAAGTAGTTACTTCCTACTAAAACTTTCCTGATTCCCTCCTAGCTATACCATTTCTCTCCCTCACTCCCTCTCTCCTTCTTCTCCCTCCCTCTTTCCCTCCCTGCCTCTTTCCCTCTTTCTCTCCCTCCACCTCCCCCTTCTTTCTCTCTCCCCCTTCTCCCTCCCTCTTACCCCACTCTGTTCCCCTTTTTCTCACCTTCCTCCTCTCCTGTTTGTCTGTATCTTTTTCTTTCTGCCCCCTCTCTTTCTCTTTTTTGCACCCCTCCTCCTTCCCCTTTCCACCTTCCTCTTCCTCTTTCTCCTCTTCCTCTTTTCCTTTCTCTCATTCCTTTCTTCAGTCTCCCTCCCCCTACTCAACTATCTCCTACTTATCTATTTGCATATTCTATATCCTAATAGAACATTAAGTTCTTTGATTTTGCTTTTTAAATTTTATTCCCAGCCCCTCACATGGTGCTGTGTATAACAGAGGCGCTTAATAAACATTTATTTAATTGAATTAGAGAACAAAGATTATGTGATGTGACATAAACACTTTGAAATCTGGGATGTTGTTCAAGCTCTAATTCAGTTGAAGCAGCTGCTTGGAATGTGTCTATTTGGTTATTTGTTCCCATTTTCATAGAGAACAAATGACATCTTGATATTGGGCTAAAATACTGGATGATGGATGATATCTTGACTTGCTTGTGAACTGTATTTAAGTGAAAAAAGTGTCAGCCTCACTTTAAAAAAATTTCAATAGTATTTTTCCAATTACATGTAAACATTAATTTTTTTAAGATCGTGAGTTCCAAATTTTTTCCCCTCCCTCACCTCCCCATTTCCCAAGATGGCAAGCAATCTGATATAGGTTATACAAATGTATAATCATTTTAAATACATTTCTCTATTAGTCATGTTGTGAAAGAAAAATCAAAAGAGAAAAGCCACAAGAAAAAAAAGCAAACAAATAAAAAAGGTAAAAATAATAAGCTTTGATCTGCATTCAGACTCCATGCAAATGGCACTTACCACCACAATTCTATTGGAACTGTCTTGGGTTACTTTATTTCTGAGAAGAGCTAAGTTTATCATAGTCTGTCATCACACAGTGTTGCTGTTATTTTGTACAGTGTTTTCCTGATTCTGCTCTCTTCACTCATCATTAGTTCATGTACATCTTTCTAGGTCAGCTTCACTTTTTCTTCCAGAAACATAGAAGGTCAGTGGCAGAGCAAAAATGAAGCTGACTGGTGATGGCCCAGAATGCAGTGAATGATCCTGGAATGTTCAATGTCCGACCAAGTTCTAAATGATCCTCAGAATCTGCTTCAGCTGCCTCCATGATTGTTGGAACAAATTGTTCTCATCTACCTATTCTGTTGCCAGACTCTCCCCATCCTTGAGGTAGACATCTTCCTAGTTCACTAATGGATTTGAGGCCTGTTGGTTACCTCCAACCTGGTTTAAGTTCTTCTGTTGAAACTCTTACTTGGCTTGGCTGATGTGCATGCTACCACTTCTTGGAGCCATAGGTAAGAGTCAGATGGACACCAAAGGTGAATAAACTGCATTTGGCTCCCTGGGTTCTCATACCAGAGGTCCCACTTTTCCTTAAACATCTCAGAGAATTTCCTGCTTATAACTCCTATATCTACCCCCAACAAAGAGGAAAAAGCAAGATTTTTTTTTCTTCTACACTCTCATCTTGTGGTTTTGTGGTTTTTCTGGTTATATATAAATAATGTTTGTGGCACTGGAATATACTCCCAATCACTAAAATTGTGGACTCATTTTTAAAAATCACATTAATTTGTGTTTACTTGTTGTCTTGCATATTTAACAACCATTACTTCTATGAAAAAGAAAGCTATCAAAAATATTAACAGAAAACCCTACACATAATTTTCCAAAGATAAACTTTCTCTTATAAAGACTGTCATAGGAAAAGGGCAAATTGGTGATTGTTAGGTTCTTATTAAGTGCTAAAAGTCAGTACTTAACAATTCTCTAGCTCAGAATTCACACCTTTGGTTCACACCTTTAAAAGAGTTTACACCTTTAAGGGAGCTAGCTCATTGGTTCTGTAAAGAGTTCCCACAAGCCCCTGGAGTATCCACAAGCCCATTCTCTGGGAGGATAAAAGGAGCCAACATCGAGTGGGTAAGACAGGCTGGAAGGAGTCAGTCTGGAAAGAGGCAGTCTGGAAGAGGTTACAGTCTGGAAGAAGTCAGTCTGGAGTGAGTCAAGGGAAGGACTTCCCACGAGAACTTCAGGAAAGCTCGAGGAGATTCAGAGCCAGGATTCAGGAAGAAGAAGAAGGGGATTCAAGATTCTACCTTCGTGCTGACTGGAGGCTTTGGATTCAGAGGGAGCTAGAGACTGAAGCCGGCTGGAGAAATTCTGACAGGAAAAGATTCAAGACTTTGAAAGACACAATACAGAATTAAAACCAAGGCTGCCTCCCCAGAAGCTCCATCAAGAGATCTCCTCCCAGAGAATGATTAACAACTGAGAGACAATAGGACATTACATTTTACAGGTGATTACATTTACAGGTGATAACACACTTCTGTTACTATTCATATTGCCAGTCTCCAGGCTGAAATTTAGACTCTCTGACACATGCTTTTATTTGGTAAAGATTCTACTGTCAATAAAAAAAAAAAATTGTCTAACACCAGTGTTGTATATAGGTGAAAGTACAATGTTACACCAGATAGACCATATCTGGAAAAAAAAATGTTTGATAAGATTAGGAAAAATGAAAAGGGTTAGAATGAACAGGGTCTGAGGATCTGTAAAATGAGAAAGTTGTATTAGTTGGCCTCAAGATCCCTTCCAATCCTTTGCTATCTTAGGATATTATGAAATGATATCTTCTATCCTTGGAGGAGATAAGAATTAACTATGTAAGAATTAAGCCATAGAAAATAATGGAATGGAGAGCTTGAGAATAAATTGGTAAATTTTGCATGAACTGATGCAGAGGGAAATAAATAGAACCAAAAGAATTATTTGCACTATAAATACAAAATTTAAAGAAAAACAACTAAAAACAAAAAACAACTGTAAAGAAATTATGCTTTGTCTATCATAGGAGATCATTATTCTTTAATTTAGATTTCCAGTATAATATAATTCAGTTTAAAATTCAACTTTATTGGATAGCTGTTTTTTTTTTCTCTTATGTTATTCAGATAGAGACTTAAGAGTTTCTTTACAATTGTTTTTGTTTATTAAAGATTTTACATTATCAGGTATGTACAACCATGAGACCAAAGAATGTCAAAAGAATCTAAGTTCTATGGTACCTAGTAGGGACAATATAATGAATTCAGCTTTGTATCTTATAAGTAAAATGAATGACACTCTTCTTTTAATAAAAAAGAAACCAGGGGATTTTGCTGAAGTTACTTTCAAAATCAGAGTGGTCCATGCTGACATTAAGGGAAGAATAAAGATTACAAGGTTTAGTTTCTATATGAGAGCTTTGGGGAGTTTCCAGTTAAAAGTGATATTTACTAGTACTGCAAAAGCATGCCAAAAATATCTCTACAGATTTACTGAGAGATAATTAGGTTAAGCTGCTCTTAACTCAAAGGAAAAAAAGAATCACTCGACTTCCCATCTCTAAGCCTTTGGCTAGTACTTTGGTTTGTCTCCAACAATTCACACTTGGGAATACATCCTAAGCAGAGTTCCTTCAGGTGTAGTATCAAAGCACCACTCACAAGGCAGCCAAAAGTAACCTTTTCTTTTTCCTTCTCAAAATAAACCAAAAAACTTCCTATTTAGGTGGTAGCACTGTGATACAATTTAGTTTTTTGAATAGGAAGACCTGAATTTAAAAGCTGTCTTCTGCATTTACTATGACAACCTTAAAATTTTATTTTCCTCAGTTGTAAAATGAAAATAGCATTTACCTCACAAAATTGCTATGATGATCATCAGGATAATCTACATATAAAGTGTTTTGTGAACTTTAAAACTATGTAAATATTAGGTATTGTTATTTGTAGGAGTTATCACTAAAATGAACCTTTATGTACCTTTGAATTTCTATAGTATATTTCATAACAATCTAGGTATCCTTTGTTCTGCAATAAACTGTTGTGGAATTTCTTATCCTATGGAACTTAAAAGGGGAGAAAATATTTGATCCTTCAAGAATGGCATTCAGGGGCAGCTAGATGGTGCAGTGGATAGAATTCGGCTCTGAAGTCAGGAGGACCTGATCAGGTCTCAAACACTTAATACTTCCTAGTTGTGCAACCCTGGGTAAGTCATGTAAACCTAATTGCCTCAGGAAAAAAAATAAATAAAAGAAAAAAGAGAAAGAAAGAAAAGAATGACATTCAATGTACAAAGCAAATCAAATATAGGGCAGCTAATTATTTCATTCACAACAGAAGAAATGCTTAAAACACAAAAACCTCACAAATAGTGATAAATACTTTTAAAATTATTAAGTTCTCCATTCTTTTTATACCACACTAGTAGGTTAAAAAAAAAAAACTCCTGGGAGACTCATGGAACTCCTAAAAAGATATTTCATTTTTGCTTCTGACTCGTTCTACCTGCTTAATTTAGTACTCTCAATCTCCTAGCAAGCCATATCTTAAGTCTTATTTCTTTCCTCAGTAGTATTCTCCTGCCAGGGGTTATATACTCTATTCTAAGTTGTCACAGAGATCATCATCTCTTCTGGATAACCCCAACTTATACCCAGGAGTCCCCAACCTCTTGAACCCTTAAAATTGTTGACAAGACTAAAAAATACTCATATCATTATCACTATGTGGTCACTTGGGCTTATGCAAAGAAACAAAGCAGAAGAGTGGGTCAAGGACTGGAAATCTAGACCCAGTCTCACTCAGATAAGCCACACATATTATTATTGGTATCCTTACTGCTAGAGTAAGGGAAGGATCTACCTGAATCCTAAGTGACATGCTCCAAAGAATCTACTTGATTCCTAAGTGACATGCTCCAAAGAAAGGAAAAGAGAGTAAAAGTGAGTAGAATCATTTTTCTTAAAGCCTCAGGAATCAGGTGGTCTCAGTAGCATATTTTCTTTGGCACAGTTCTCCTTGATTATTGTCACAGGATTATTAACTGGGTAGAATATATCCTTTAGTAAGAATCCTGACCACTAGAAGGGGCTCAGCTCCATGGGAAGAAACCTATTACAGGAAGTCAAAGAAGTTTCTATTACTTCCATTACACTGAAAAAAAGAAAAAAAAATCTAACGGACCTAATCAGAGAAATTTTCACAATGGACTAGACTAGACAATACTTTCAGATAGAATATAGAGGAAAATAATGAGAAGTACTGACATAAACAATCAGATCAAAAGGGGAAAATTTATAAGAAACAAACCAAAAAGAAAAAAAAAAAAGGTGAAAATACTATGCTTCAATCCATATTCAATCTCTATAGTTCTCTCCTTGTATGCAGATGGCATTGTCTATCCAGAGTCTATTGGAATTGCCTTTGAATCACTGCATTGTTGAGAAGAGCAAAGTCCATCACAGTTGTTCATATAATCTTATTACAGTATACAATGTTCTCTTGGTTCTATATGCAATGATTTTTGAAAGAATTTACTCCCAAATTAAACATTCTGAAAACAGCCATATTTATTGTCTGAAAGCTGAACTTGCTTCAAAAACAAAACTCAAAAGAATTTTCTAACAAAAAGCTGACTAAAGAGATCCCTTCAAAAAGGAGAAAAGAAAATCTAAATTGACTGAATAAGTGACTAACAATAGTAATTTACATTAAGCCTATCATTACTGTCAATTAATATTTAATATAAATATACACATAAGAATAAGTTATCTAATCTTGTCTAATAGAAATGATGAAATTATAATTTAGGATACCAATGTCTATTATAATGATAAACACAAAAGGATAAAATAAAAAAAAATAAATAAAAAAAACCAACCTGATAAAAATCCATCTCTCTTAGGCATTTAACACTTTTTTTCCCCCCTGAGGCTGGGGTTAAGTGACTTGCCCAGGGTCACACAGCTAGGAAGTGTTAACTGTCTGAGACCATATTTGAACTCGGGTCCTCCTGAATTCAAAGCTGGTGCTCTATCCACTGCACCACTTAGCTGCCTCCAGGCATTTAACACTTAAGAAATGATAACAACACTACTAAAAACAAAAACCTAGATAAAACAGGTTAAGAGTAACTAGGTAAAGTAATCAACAACTCTATAAAGCAAAGCTCTTCTCCTTAGGCTTAAAAGGCTTTCTAGACCCCAGAGAAGTATAACAACTAAAAGTTAAAAAAAATATAAATATAACTTGTTTTCTTTTCAAGTTCTAATAGTTGAAAGAATTACTAAAGATTAAGAGAGATTATAATTCCTTTAAAGGATAAGTGACTTATTTATAGTTATATCAACATGATAGAGCTAGGACCTAAACCCCAGGTTCTCTTAACTCCAAGGTTGGTCTTCTGTACAGCATGCTGCCTTTTGTAATTTGAATTAAAGGATTTAAAATGTAATTACCTAGAGTTAAATTTATATATGTACGCATGCACACACATGCTTCTCTCTCTCTCTCTCTCTCTTTTTTTTTTTTTCCAATTTCCTTTTGTATTATCATCCCATCCCTTTCTGTCTCCTAAGGTTTTATCCTGGGACTTCTTTTATTTCTCCATTTTCTCTCTATTGGTGATCTCAGCAACTCTCCTGGGTTCAATTATTATCCTTTGCTGATGATTCCAAAATCTATATATCCAGCTCTGATTTCCCTCCTGAACTCCAGTTACTAGCTTCCTTTTGACTAAGGAGTGAATAAGAAAATTAGTTTGGCAATTATGTGAAGGATGTATTGAAGGGAAAATCTTGAGACAGGGACACAAAGCATCTTGGCTTTTGTAGTAGACTAGGCCCAGGTATTAAAGATTTGAACTAGGACAGTGGAAAGAAGGAAAGGTATACAAGAAATGTTGCAGTGTAGAAATGGCAAGATTTAGCGAGGGATTGGTTAGTGAAAAGAATCAAAGATGAAATTGACATTATAAACTGGAGTGACTGTTAGGATGATGGTGTCCTCGGTGGTAATAAGGAAATTTGGAAGAGGAGTGGAGGATGGAAGGAGATAACAATTTCTATCTTAGACTTGTTGAATTTGAGATGACAATTAATAAATGTCAATAAGGAAAAAAAATCCACATCTTGCCAAATATATCTTTTGCTTTCATTCAAGCAGAAATAGTTAAGCGTATTGATTATTGGAGATTTCTGTTGATGGCAATAAGGGAATCTAAATCTCAATATGTGGTACTATCAGTAAGTTACCACACCAAAGGAGGAGATCAGGTTGGTCTAACACGATTTCTTTGTTATTAAGCTACACTTATTAGTCAGTGTTCCATTCTGTTCTGCTGTAAATATTTACCAGTCAATTGCTGATGACTTTTTCTCTTAGTTTAGAAAGCTTAGAAATATAGAAATGAGTGTGTACTCATTCCATATATTATTGAAAAATTAAATCTAAAGTGAAAAAAGGATTAAGCATGCACTCCTACTTTTTTTTTGACTATGATATTTTTATATTTTGTCAATAATAAAAAATGAGAAAAAATCAAGAAAATACTAATTGTTTTTTACAAGAAAATAGAAAACAACAACGCTGAGCTATACCACTGCTAGTGATAAGAACACATTTAAGCCCTTTGGAGGTTTAGGAATTAGGACACTTCAGTAATAGTCCTAATTATGCTACCAAGCAAACTGTTTGATTCTGGACAATAACATTATAGGATCATCATATATTTATAGCTGGAAGGAATTAACCTGTAAAATCATCCCTCTTTCTGATCCCCCTTTTTAGATGAAACAACTTAAGTCTCCAAGATATAAATGTTTTGCTAAGAATCAAATCAATCAAATACCAAGCATTTATTAAATGCTAACTATGTACCAGAACTTGTGCTATAAACATTAAGGATATGAAGAAAAAGTGGATATCACCCATGTCCACAAGTAGCTAATATTCTAATGCAGGAGGACAATATGCATGCATATATGTATTACATACAAATATATGTGTATTATGTTCAAGCATCTATGCCTATGTATATTGCACACATATATCCACATTATCTGCAAGGTCGAACAAATCATAGTGTAATTTTAAATTATTAAAGTTTAAAACTATACTCAAATCTTCTGGGACTCTGTGTGTGTATGTGTATGTGTATGTGTGTGTGTGTGTGTGTGTGTGTGTATGTGTGTGTGTGTGCTTGTGTGTGTTTATGTGTGTAAAATACCTCTACAGTAACTCTGTATCTAGTTCATATATATCTTACATCTGCTTTATATATGTATATGGTTATATATATTATATATGTATATGAAAATGTATATATGCAAATATAATGTCCATATATTTCTCTTTAAGTGTTTAATAGAATTTGCTTATAAATTCAACTGATCTTGAGGTTTTTCCTTTGGGAGTTTATTTATGGCTTGTTCAATTTGTTTATTTTTGGGGGGAAATATATTAAGTTTTCTATTGTTCTGTTAATGTGAACATTTTATAAATTTGTAAGTATTAATCCATTTCATTTAAGTCCTTAGTTTTACTGGCATATAATTAGGCAAATTATGTTCTAATAATTTCCCTTATTTCTTCTTAATATTTTGTGAATTCATGTTTTTCTTTTTCTTTTTCTTTTGCTGAGGCAATTGGGATTAAGTGACTTGCTCAGGATCACACAGCCAGGAAATGTTAAGTGTTTGAGGTTGGATTTGAACTGGGGTCCTCCTGACTTCAGGGCTAGTGCTCTATCCACTGTGCCACCTAGTTGCCATGTTTTTCATTTCTAATATTGGTAATTTTGTTTTCTTTTCTTTTTTTTTTAGTTAAAGGTTAAGCCATTTCATTGAGGTTTTTAAAAAAAATCTCCTAGTTTTAACTCAATGGTGGAAGGTGGGAAGGTGCTTTCAATTTTTGTCAAATATATTCCTTAATATTCAGAATTTTTATTTTGGTGTTTAAATATGATTTTAAAATCTGTCAATTTCCTAGTTATTTTAGTTCCATACCCAATTCATTTATCAGATTTTTCTTTCTTTTTCATTTAGCAAAGTATTTAGGGTTGTAAATTTTCTCTTAGGGCTTCTCTGGATGCATACCAAAACTTTTAGCATGTCTCATTGTTAGCATTATTCTTAATGAAATTCTTTTATTTTTTTTTTTATTTGTTTTTATACCTATCCATTCTTTGGTCTCCATTTAATTTTAATCCATTTTTTTGGTGGAGCTTGATTGAATATAATTTTATTTACATTGAAATCATTAAAAGATATTTAATATTTCTACTTTTTTTTGTATTTTTTGCGATGTTTTAATGCCTTACTATACAATTTTTGTAAAAATGTCAAGTACACCTGAGAGAAATATATACAATTCTTTGTTACTATTTAATCTTTTCAAACTCTTTTAAAATTCTTTTCATATCTCTAAATTCCTTTTTATTTTATTATTGTTGTTTTTTTCAATTATACTTATCTACATCTGAAAGGCATATGCTAAGGCCCTGATTAATAGAATATGAAACAGAGGACTTAAATAGTGTAGTTTTACTCTCTCTCCCTGTAACTCATTTAACTTTTCCTTTAAACATTTGGATGCTATGCCATTTAGTGCCTACGTTTAGCATTGGTATTAATTCGCTGTATGATATTTTTCAGCAAAAGGCAGCTTCCTTATTTATAATTTTTTATCTGTGCTTGCTATTGACCTGTCTGAGATTATGAATTAGTCAACAAACACCTACTATTTGACAAGCATTGTGTGAAATGCTAAGGAAACAAACCAGAAAAAGGGCAGAAAAGACAGTCTTTTCTTACCATCTAAAGGAGAACATAACATGTAAAAACTATGCAAAGCAACCTATATACAAGATAAATAGGAAATAATTAACAAAGAGAAAGAAAGCATGGGAATTGGGGAAGGCTTTGTATAGAAAATGGGATTTTAGTTGGGACTTACAAGGGGAGGCCTTTGAATGCCAAATAAGACATTTTATATTTGCTCTTATATAGTCAATAGGAATCCACTGGAGTTTCTTAAGTAGGAGATAAATATAATGAGATGTGCACTTTAGAAAAATTATTTTAGTTGCTGGATGGAGGATGGATTAGAATTGGAGGAAATTTGAGGTGGGCAGACCCATCAGCAGGCTTTTGGTAGTAGTCTAGACTGAGGTGATGAGGGCCTACACTAAAAGGGGGCAGTATCAGAGAAGAAAAGGGTACATATTTAAGAGATGATTTCAAATATGAAATCATCAGATCTTGGTAATAAGATTGGATATTGTGAAAAGAAGGAGATAATTATGAATCTAGGATTACTCCTAGGTTGTGAGCCTCAGGGACTGGGAACATGGTGTTCTTTAAAGTAAGATAGAGAGTGGAGGATTTAAGGGGAGACTTGATTCAATGTGATTTTTTTTCTTTGATTTCCTGATCAAAGATTTGGCCTGATACATTTTCTAAGGCTTTATAAAATCAATTAGTATTAGCTGTACTGCTTCCTCCTACTCTTCCATCTTGGCTGTTCTCCCTATTGATACCTTAATTTGAGTTAAAATATGTGGTTGGAAGCCAGATTGCAAAGGGTTCAGGAGAGAATGAGAGAAAATGAAGTGGAAACACCAAGTATTGACAGCTTCATCAAAGAGTTTGGATGAGAAAGGAGAGGAGATTTCGAATATAGCTTGCTGGTATGGCTATATTCCCATAAACCTAAAAAGGATGGGGAGAGGTTATATATTTGTATAAACTGGGTAAGAAACATGTAGCTAGAAAGAGAATAAAGATTAGACAGATATAGCAAGTAGCAAAGCTAAGGTTTGAATGCAGGTCAATTAATCAATCAACCAACAAACATTTATTAAATACTTACTGTATATAAAATGCTAGGAATGCAAATACTAAACAATGAAACAATTCCTACTCATGAGGAGCTTTCATTGCTCAGGTCTGAATTCTTCTATCTTTTATCAACATACTATGATACCTTTCTATATGATCTAACCTTGCTGGAACTCCGGCTTCTCATCTGTAAAATGAGGTTGGATTAGATGACTTTTATCTTTAAATCTGGGATCCTATGATCCTCTAGTCCTGGACATCTCTAACTTCTCATGACTAAGTCTGGAACTACCAGAAAATCAATTTTGGATTGTGGATACCAGTAAATTGTGATGGTAGAGAAGAAAACTAGAACTAAGATATTGAATACAAAGTTAATAACAAAAATCAGAGGTTTAGCATGAAAACCAAGAGGGTAAGGAGAAGAGGAAGGGGATAAATATTTGATCTAGTGCCTACTACATAATCAGTACTGATTATATAACCAGGCAGTAGCTATGTAAATATATTTACATAAATATATTTATACACATGTACACATATATGTACACATACACACATATAATATAGATGGATATGCATTTTTATGAATATTATATTATTTGATGCTCAGCACAACCCTGCAAAGGGTGCTATCCTCATTTTAAAATTGAGGAAATTGAGACAGTGATTTAAGTGATTTGCCCAGCGTGCCACGGCTATAAGGTATCTAAGGCCAAATTTGAACTAGGTTTTCCTGACTTCATCCTCTGAATCATTAGCTGCCTGCCAAGTAGTTATTATACAGTATGAATTCTGAGGTAAAGCATTCTTTTATTATTTTAAAAGTCTCATGCACACTTACCAGCTAATTGAAAGCATTATTTTTCCTCAAGACATTGTTGAGAGGGATAGTCAACTGGAGAAGTGGGCATATAGAAGAATCATGTCATAGGAAACCTTAGGTAGGAAGTGCTAGAGGTCTTTTGGTATTGTATTTGCTGGACCACATGAGTCTTTCACAGGTCATTCAGATTCCCTTTGAAGAGATGATAAAACTTCAGTACTTAACCAAGAGAACATCAAAAGCATACTTTCCCAGCAGGATACCATCTAAATAGATAGTTCCACACCACCAGTCTAGTGAATTCTAGATGTCATTTGTAAATGTTCAGAAAACCACAGGTACATAAGCTTTCAAACAAGTAGGAGAGATGTGTTAACTAGATGTTAGTATAGTGAGGTGTATATGAATGATTAGACCCTAAAATTCACAGTTAGTGTTAACAGATCAATATCCACTGGAAAAATTCCTCAAGGACTATTCCAGGGATCTATCTGGACTGCCTAACATTTTTATCAATGAGTTGGACAGGCAGAGCTGTTTTGCTTTATCTTATTTGTGGATGACACAAAAGTTGGGAGAGGGCAGCTAACATAGTATATTACATAGTCCAAAATCCAAAAAGATCTCAACAAGCCAAATCTAACATGATGAAGGAACTCAATTTCTAGAGTTCTCATCCAAGAATATATTAATCTTTAATCAAGAAGTATTGACAGAAAAGATCAGAGAAGATCATGATCTCCTCCAATTGGACATTTTACTTGGATAGGTCATTGAGCCCTTTCTAAAACCATCATGACGCCCTTTTGCATCTTCAAATCCCTTGTCATATGAATTGTATAGCTCTGAAGGATATTAAAATTGGGGGGTAAGTTGAGGGGTAAGCTGGAACTCTGATACATATGCCTGAGCCAGGAATGTAGTCAAGATCTGCCCTTAAACATATTCTACTTTTACTTGAAGATTGCCCTAAGATATGCCCTAAGAATAGCAAGAAATATCTGAGCTTTACTAGATTAGAAGGTGCTTCATTTCAAGATTTCTGTGTTACTTCTTGTTTTCTTTCTGAGTGTATTCCTGATCGTGACCTACAATATGATTATACTCCTTAGTTCCTAAAAATATAGATGTCAATCTGGCCCATTACCAGCCTATAAATCCTAGAATTCTTTATGAGTTTTCAGAAATGATGGTCAATATTCCTGTAAAAATTTAGATTGAATCTTTAGTCTTAGAATACCAATTTTTCGTGTACAGATTCTAATCTACCCACCCTCCTACAAGTTGTTTTGAATATTCAGGTTTTTAAATTATAACTTGAATATTTTTATAAGGATAGTGCTAAAATAACATTTTCAAATATGCCTTTTGACATTAATTTTCTTTCCCTCTCCAAGATAGCTTTTTGCCTAATCTTTTATTCACATTGGATTTAAATAATACTTTTAAATTTCTTTTTATACTATTTGATAATTATGTTGCAACAAAAATTGTTTTGGTATCAGTTTTTTGGCAGCACAAACCTTACCTGAATGAATGGGGTTCATCATTTTGTCCCTTAAGTAAGACTCTTTATCCACCTTGGTTGATGCTCTCAAGGAATATTCCTTCTGATTCTTCACTCTAAATATGGAAATACAAATTTCTGTGGTCTGGAAGACAATTAAATTTGAATTAAATTGTTCAAGGAGCTGGTAACTTAGAATACTAGAGAAAGTTTTTTCAAGTTGTTATGGTATTTGAAATGTTATGGTATTTGAAAATCACCGAATGATTCACAATTGATATTCTTTAGAGAGGAGCTTCAAGTGACTCTAAATGGAAAAGGTAAATTTTGGTTGAATATTTAAAATAAAATTAGAAAGTATTCTAATTATGTGTGTATGTATATATATAAAATATATACATATAAAATAATATATTTATTATATTAATATATCAATTGATTAATATTATTAATTATAATGGTTAATAATATTTTAATTTACTATATTATATATATGAATATATACATGTATATATGATTTATGTGTATTCATTTATATTCAAATTATTTGGTCAAACAAATTATACTATAGATTGTAAGTTATACTATTCATTTGCTAATGGGCACAAGCTTTAGCCTCTGCAAATAAGAAGAATATATTATCCTCACAGTGGATTGTTAAAGATCTTCTGCTATTCCATGTGTTTCTCATAGGTGACATTGATAATCGGACAACATGGATAACAACAGAATATAAAATTATTTGATGATGAGTTGAAATAGTGAAATTGAAAACAGGACCAAATGCCAGGAGATCATTATATACTTCAACAACAATACTATACTGATGATCAATTCTGATGGGCGTGGCCCTCTTCGACAATGAGATGAACCAAATCAGTTCCAACAGAGCAGTAATGAACTGAACCAGCTACACCCAGGGAAAGAACTCTGGGAGATGACTATGGACCACTACATAGACTTCCCAGTCCCCTAATTTTGTCCACCTGAATTTTGGATTTCCTTCACAGGCTAATTGTACACTATTTCAAAGTCCGATTTTTTTTGTACAGCAAAATAACTGTATGGACATGTATACATATATTGTATTTGACTTATACTTTAACATATTTAACATGTATTAGTAAACCTGACATCTGGGGGAGGGGGTAGGAGGAAAAGAGGGGAAAAGTTGGAACAAAAGGTTTTGCAATTGTCAATGCTGAAAAATTACCCATGCATATATCTTGTAAATAAAAAACCTATAATAAGAAAAGAAAACAGGACCAAATGAAAGAACACTGTACCGAAGGAGAAAAAACAGAAGCAAAAAAACTCTTAACTCTGTGCAAGTTTTATCTTATTTCCTGCTTTAGTATTTCTGATCTCAAGCTTATAAGCTTTGGGTTCCTTAGTCATCTTATATTTTGAATTTATTTTTTAAGAAGCAGTCACGCAAAATACTTGATTAGTCATCAGGGAATGTAGCATTAATTTCTGGCTATGAAACATTTCCTCTATGAGTTTGAGCAAGTTATTTAAGATATAGGTTTTTCATTGTCTATATAACAGAAAATGTCTCCTCAACTTCAAGATAAGGATAATAATTAAATTTACTTTAATAGGGTTATTGCAGGAGGTCAGATGATTTAACATTAGTACCTAGCACACTGCCTGGCAAAATAGTAAGGACTTAATAAATGCCTTTTGATTGAGTGATAATGGCAGTGTGCTAGGAAACTGAGGCAGAAGGTAAATGACCAGGGTCATACAACTGTTGTCTGAGTTCAAATTTGAACTCAGGTCTTCCTGACTCTAGGCCTGGGTCTCCATCATGAATCCCCAGCTGCCTATTACTAGTATAGTTATTATACCACCATGGATGTGGAAATAAAGTATTCTCTAATTATTTTAAAAGTTTCATGGGCACTATTCAGCTAATAGAAAACATGATTTTCTACAGGAAAATATTAGTAATAGTAGTAGTCTTGAGAAATGGGAATATAGAATAATTATCAAGTCATGTGAGATCCAGGAGATTCTAGAGGTCTTTTGGGGTGTGTGTGTGTGTGTGTGTGTGTGTGTGTGTGAGAGAGAGAGAGAGAGAGAGAGAGAGAGAGAGAGAGAGAGAGAGAGAGAGAGAGAGAGAGAAAGAGAGAGAGAGAGAGAGTGTCTTGCTTGTTTGTATTTGTATCCCCAGTACTTCCTATTATATAATAAATTCTTTACCATCTATCTTACCTATCTATCTGTCCCTCTGTTTATCTACCTATCTTCTTTTTTTGTTTGTTTAAGGAAATTTATGATCGTCAAGGATATATCAGACTGCTTCCCCTACCTCTAGAACTTTGACTGTTGGTTGTCCTTCAGCTTAAGAGAACTGAGGTTCAAACTGATACAACCATCACCACCATCCTCTTCCTCTCCCCATCCTTTTCTATCACCACTTTTTAGAGACAAGGGCCAAAAGAAAAACTTCCTAATTGCTTTGAAATATCACCAAAATAATCTACTGAGTCTTGGTGGAGGAAGAGGGCACTGGGCTCTGTTTCTGACTCCCATCTTCCACAAAAGAAATTTACAGAATTAGGGAGGAAAAGAAAAGGAAAGTTGGCACCTAAAGACTGTGAGCACAATTTACCCTTTCTTCTTCTTCTGTGGAGCAAAACAGGAAATGGAGACTTAACTACTCTCTTCCAGAAACCTCCAAAAATAGTTCTTGAAAGTTAGAACAGGGGCAGCTAGATGGCACAGAGGAAAGAGCATCGGCCCTGGAGTCAAGAGGACCTGAATTCAAATCTGATTTCAGACATAAACTTACTAGCTGAGTGATCTCAGGCAAGTCATTTAATCTCTACTGCCTTGCAGAAAAGAAAAAAAAAGTCAGTTCAAAGACATTACCAAACTGGTAAAATCAGGAACTAAAATCCCTTCTTTTCTCAAGGAAGAGTCTTCTTAATTCTAAGATCTTCCCTTATCAAATTATTTCTTGTTTTTCCTATATATAGCGTCTTTGTACATATCTATTTGCTTGTCATCTCACTACTTAGTATAGTGCCTGGCACAAAATAGGCACTTAATAAATTTTTATTTACTGACTGATAATAGAATCTGCTTAAATCTCCTATCTCCAAAGCAGCCCTTACAATATGTGCTCCATAAGCAATTTTTCACTGGCTGCCCCCCATGTCTGGAATTCTGTCTTATCTCATCTCTGCCTCCTAACTTCCTTGATTTCCTTCAACTAATGCACCATCTTCTACAACAAAGCTTTAAAAAAATCTCCCTTGATCTTTAACTTTTCTCTGAGATTAGCCCCAATTGATCATGTATGTAATTTGTTTGTACATAGTTGTTTGCATATTGTCTTCCCCATTAGACTGTGAGATTCTTGAAATTAGGAATTACATTTTGCTTTTCTTTTTATCTGAGTGCCTAGAACTAAGAGTGACATGTAGTGAGAGCTTAATAAATGCATAAGCTCATAACTCTATGCCCTTATCATTCTTAGCAAATGATTTTGCTTCCCACTTTCTTGTAGAAAATTAAGACTATCTGAAGTGAATGTCTTAATTTTCCCCCCTCAAATTATTAATTTCATTACCTCTCTTCTCTTCCTTCTAGTCTCTGAAGTAATAAAATTAGCCTTCCTCATTGTCAAAGTTAGTTTCTTCGACCTGTAACACTTTATCCCATTTTCCTCTAATTTTAGCCATGGCTTTGTTTGGTAAGTCACTACATATTCTTATATCCTTTATATCTCTTTCCCTCTCCCTCTCTCTTCCTCTCCTTCCTGTCTCTGTTTTTCTCTTTCTTTCTCTCTCTCTCTCTCTCTCTCTCTCTCTCTCTCTCTCTCTCTCTCTCTCTCTCTCTCTCTCTCTCTCTCTCTCTCTCTCTCTCTTTGTCTCTCTATCTCTACCCCCTTTTAAGTTTATAAACCTGGAAGAATTAAGATGAACTAGATTCATAGCTCTGCAAGGAACCTGGCAAAAACAAAAACAAAATTATATCATGTCTAAAGGAAAATTCTTGAATACTCCACTAGATAAGTCAAAAAGACTTCTAGCAACCAGAAGTTACAAGTGCTTTGTAAGACTGAACTCACTTTTCTCATGGACCTGTATGTACTTATAGGAAAGTGTGCCATAGACTTTGTGGATGATATTTTATACCAATTATTCTTATTATACTATTTTAATAAAAATATAGTTTTCTAAAAGGCACTTAAAGCTGGCAGATGAAAATAATTTTTAATAATGCTAATACAAACTAGTTGGGGAGAGTCAGTGACATTAAGGAGAAATTCCTTAGGGGTACCCTAGCACCTGAGAGAGAAATTCAGCCTTCTTCTTAGGGCCTGAGATTCATGTTATTCTGTTGTTCATCTCGTATCAACCTCCTTACTTAATAGGAATTAGGATAGAGATCTCATAAACTTAGAGCAGTGGGCCTGGAGCCAAGAAGATCTAGATTCAAAACAGCCTCAGACATTTACAAGCCATTTAATTTTTGTAGTAGTTTCTTCAATTGTAAAATGGAGATAATATTCGTAAATATATCATAGGACTGTTTTCATATCAAATGAAATGATATTTCTAATGTGCTTAAGCATGGCACCTAGCACATAGTAGGTGCTCTATAAATACTAGCTTTATTATGATTATTATTACATTTCTTAGAATTTTTTATCTGCAAGTATTTATCTTTTCCTTTGTAAAAATATAAATGAATTAATATTACTTGTTAGAGAACATATAGATAGGGTTTTTTCCTCTTTAACATTAATATTATTGTAGAAATTTCATCCTCCTGATAGAATCTGACTTGGCATTGATACTTAGAATCCTGAAAGAGAGCGGTGAGTATGTCCACTGGTCATTTGATGCTTCCTTTCAGAGAACATCTGACATCTTTCTGGAGTCCTCTTGAATTCCCTAGAGGATGATTGATTCATGCTTATAGCAACTGACTCTCTCTGTAACCTCTCCTGTAACTTTTAATTGTTGATTGCTTTCTTTTGCTTTCATATCTAAAACCATGGAAGGACTTTTCCTCTTTTCTAAATTAGAACTTATAGAGAAGCATACATTTGGGTCTAAATGTTCCTCTTGCATCTGGTATGAAAGATTATCATAAGTCTTGTATGTAGATTTTTTTTCCCATCTCTAGAGCAAAAACTGAGCTACTACATAATCTTTGGAGTGGAATCCTTCTCTTTAAAAAAAAAAAAACAAAAACAAACTCCTTTAAATTAGAGAGCTCTCATTAAAATTGTAGTGATAATTGGCCCTAAGTTGTAGCTTGAGATCAGGAAAGGCTTTGTGTAGAAGGGGTTAGCTGAACTTTGAAGGAAACTAGGAAACAGAGGTGAGAAGAGAAAGCTTTCCAAGATATGGAAAAGCAAGTGCTGAAGCATACAGATAAAAGAAAGTTTTATTTGACAAACAGTAAGATGATCCAGAGTTTACATAAAGAAGGGGAATATAAATTAAGATTAGAAAATATAGTCAAGGCAACAACATTATTGAGCACTTACCATGTGCTAAGCATTGGAAATACAGATGCAGCATGCAGCCCTTACCTTAAAGCTTTCATTCTAACAGGGGAAGACAATATATAACAGGAAGCTTGGTGGAGAGGGAGAGAGAATGGAGGCACCACTGCAGAGCATTTAGGATACAGCCTAAGAAGGAATGCAGTCACAGGAAGCCTGGGTATCCTTCTTAAAATGGAGATTCTGGATGAGTCAGCTAATCAGAGGGAGAAACTATAGGGGCAAAGGGTACATGTGTGAAGATCCAGGAGTACAATTTGGAGCATTAATGAAAATGTTGGGACTAGGAGGAGAAGGACTTTAAATTTGAAAAAGAAATTTATATTTGATCCTGGAGATAATAGGGAGAAATATGGGTTTACTGAGTGGTGGAATGACATTGTCAGATTTGTGCTTTAGGAAAATCAATTTGGCATCTTTATGGAAAATGTATTAGAGCTGGCAAAAAGGAGATCAATTGAGAGGCTATTGCAATAGTTCAAGTGAGAGATACTGGAGCCCTGAATTAAGGTGATAGCTATGGAAACAGAACATAGAAGATATAAATAAGAAATGTTGTGGAGGTACATATACTTATATTTGGCAACTGATTGGATATGTGGACTAAGAGTGAGGGCTCTAGGATGACAATGATACTGTGAATCTAGGTGACTAGAAGGATGATAGTATCCTTTACAGAAATTAAAGAGTTTGGAAAAGGGGTAGGGTTTTTTTTTTTGTTTGTTGGGTTTTTTTTTTTGAGGGGAGCATAATAAATTCTGTTTTAGATTATGTTAAGCTTAAAATTCCTATAGGATATCTACTTTGAAATTCCAATAGACAGTTAGTGATATGTGACTGGAACTCAGAGCCACTATGGCTCAATTTGTAGATATTGAAGTCATTAAAAAAGAAATAATACTTAAACTCATGTGAGCAAATGAGTTTACTGGGAGAGTAAAGAAAGAAAAGGGCCCAGGACCCAGCCTTAGAGTATGTCAACAGCTAAAGAATCTCATATGGATGATGAGGTAGCAAAAGAATTTGAGGAATAGTTTAAAAACAAAAGGTAGGGGAGGAACCAAGAAAAAAAACTGTATTATGAAAATTCAGAAAGGAGAGAATATCCAGGTATAGAATGATCAATAATGTCACAAGCTGACCAGAGGATAAAAGGGATGAAAACTGGAAAAAGATCATTAGATTTGAACCATATCTTTAGTAACTTTGAAAAAAAAAAAAAGACTTTCAAAAGAAATGATGGAGATTTTTTTTTAAAAACCTGGAAAGATATTTATGAACTTATACAAAATAAAATGAACAAAACTAGAACAATTTACATAGTAATAGCAATATTGTAAAGATCATCAATCAATTTTGAAACACTTAATCCTGATCAACACAATGATCAACTAAAGAACTGAAGATGAAGCATTATCCAACTCCATATTTTCTTCTCTTTCCTTTTGTCTTCTTTTGGACATGGATAATGTTTGTTTTACAAGACTATACATACCTGTAATAAGTTTTGCTTATCTTATTGTCTTAATGTGTGGGAAGGTAGAAAGAGATGGGAAGTTGTTTGGAACTGAAAATAAAATAAAATTAAACTAGTAGGAAAAAAAATTAAAAATTTAAAAAAAAAGAAAAAAGACAAAAAAGCAGCTTCAGTTGAATGATGACAAAAGACAGACTACAAAGGGTTTAGAAAAAATGGGAAGAGAAAAAGTGAAAGAAAGAAATGTAGATATCTTTTTTCACAAGTCTGACTGAGAATGGGAGGAAATATATGGAAATAAAAGACAAAAAGCTTTAGAGGATGGTAAGATTTTAGAGGAACTGAGTGTATTTGTAGAAAGCAGCAGAACCAACAGAAAGGATGAAATGAAGATTAGGGAAAGAGAATGAATGATACTCAAGGCAACAGGAGGAGATGGAGTTGGCTTTAGAGAGAAGTTGACTTTGGTGAGGAGAAAGACAATCTTCTTCATCAGAATCTTGAAAAAAAAAGGAAGGAATAGTAGTTTGTAGATCTTTTCATATCTTTCTCTTCAAAAATACTTAATGGCTACTTACTAAATAAAATTCAATTTTTTTTTCTTGGAATTCAAGACCCATAGGAGTCTGGTTCCATCTTGCCTTTCCAACCTTGTTGCATGCCACTTTTTCATGCAGTCTGTCTCTCAGAGGGCAACTAGGTAGCTCAGTGGATGGAATGCTGGGCCTAGAGTCAGGAAAACTTCAATTAAAATTCACCCTCAGATACTTATTAGCTATATGACCCTGAGAAAGTCCCTTAATCCTGTAGGGGTTAAGTTAAAAACTGGAAATGTTTTCTGTAATATTTCTGCCAAGAAAAGTCTGTGGTTCCATAAGGCCACAAACAGTTGGACATGGCTGAATGATTAAATGACAGAGGACCAATGACATTAGAGTGATATCTGAGTTAGATTTTTTGCTTTTGTTTTTGTTTTTTGTTTTTTACAATTGGGGTTAAGTGACTTGCCCAGAGTCACACAGCTAGGAAGTATTAAGTGTCTGAGGCCAAATTTGAACTCAGGTCCTCCTGATTTCAGGGCTAGTGCTCTATCTTCTGTGCTACCTTAACTGTCCCCAAGTTAGATTTAAGTGAGACAGAGTTACACAAAGTCATCCGCAATTATGTTTCTGATAATAGGTAGTATTCTCAGATTCATCCTTGAATTGTTACTGCTTTCTTACTTCCCAAACTGGATTCTCCTCCAAAAATCTCACATCTGCTCTCCCCTTTCTACCACCACCACCCTACTTCAGACCCTTGTTTCTTCTCACTGAGATGATGTCATAAAATTATAGCTGCTCTTCTATCGCTGTCTATATTGTACCCCATCCATTCCACTTTTTACATGATCATCTGAATAATATTCCTCATCCACTGCTCTAATCATATCATTCAGAAAACTTTTGATGGATCCTCATTACCCACCAAACAAAGCATAAATTCTTAACCTTGTCATTCATGGCCCTTCACAGTCTGGTTCCAATTTACCTTTATGTCATCTTTTGTCATCTCCTGTGCATTTACTCTCTCTTTTAGCCAAATTGGATTACCTTCACTTCCCTGTTTTCATTCTCCCCTTTCCCAGTTCTACATCTTTGCCTACAGAATAAGCTCCTTTCACATTTTCATCAGTTAATGTCCTTCCCCACCTTCAAAACTGAACTCAAGTGCTACTTTTCCCATGAGGCCTTCCCTAACTTCCCCAAACTAAAAATTATATTTTCTTCTCATATTTGTGTGCATTATATGTAAAATATGTATCCACCTCTTATTTCTCTATTATAAGCACCTTGAGAACAAGTTTATATCACATGTTTCTTTGTACATCACACACTTAGCATGCCTTGAATGTAGGAAGCCCTCTATAGCTGTTAAGTGAACAAAAGCACTTTAAGAAAAACAAAATGCCAGCATATTCCAATACTTTTTTACTCTTTTATATGTGCTTTTCAGTGTAAACAACTGAAAGTAAATGAGCACAAAATACTTCAAAACTTCAATAGAACTGTGATTTCATTTATGTGGTTACTTCCTTTGTGATACAGACTGCCACCTTTGATGCTTTCTCATTAAGTGTGAGATAATATTCTTCTATAGCATGTCCATAAGGATTTACCCAGTATATTAGAAGTCTTCCTCTAAGTTGTTTTATGTTTGGAGAGGGGCTAGGATACAATAGGAAAATACTTGATAGTTTCATGCCTCATGCCTTGCTCTTACACATGATACCTCCTTTTCTAATCAATCAGTCAATAAACATTTATTAAGTGCCTACTATGTGCCAAGTACTGCTCTAAATGCTAGGGATTACCCAGCGAAAGAACTCTGAGAAATGACTATGAACCACTACATAGAATTCCCAATCCCTCTATTTTTGTCCTCCTGCATTTTGTATTTCCTTCACAGGCTAATTGTTCACTATTTCAAAGTCCGATTCTTTTTGTACAGCAAAATAAGTGTTTGGACATGCATATATATGTATAGTATTTAATTTATACTTTAACATATGTAACATATATTGGTCAACCTGCCATCTGGGGGAGGGGGTGGGGGAAGGAGGGGAAAAATTGTAACAAAAGATTTTGCAATTGTCAATGCTGAAAAATTACCCATGCATATAACTTGTAAATAAAAAGCTATAATAAAAAAAGCAAATAAACAACCAATGGTGAAAAAAATGCTAGGAATTAAAAAAAAAGATGCAAAAGGCAGTTTCTGTTCTTAGGGGAGATAACATGCAAACAAATATATACAAAGCAAGCAATAAAGAGGAATTAATTAAAAGAAAGAAAGCATTGGAAATAAAAGCAGTTAGAACAAGCTTCCTGTAGAAGGTGGAATTTTTGTTTGCACTTAAAGCCAGGGAGGGAAGAACATTCATAGTATAGAGGATAGAGAATACACTGAAGGAAAAAAAAAAGTTATGGAAAATTTAAATGCATAAAAGGAAATAGAAAAATGCTTTTTTTTCTGGTAATATAATCTATGTCCTTGTACACATAGTTATAATGTTAGAATTGACTAATTGTTGAAGATCAATAGGTGAATGCAGGGCCTGGAATCAGGAAGCTCTGAGTTTAAATTTAGCCTCAGACATTTACTAGCTGTGTGACCCTGGGCAAATTACTTCAGAGTTGTCTGCCTCAGTAAAATGGGGATAATAGCAACTACCTCCCAGGGTTGTTGTGAAGATTAAATGAGACAATATTTATCACTATTTAGCAGCATCTGAAGCAGAGAAGGCACTGAGAAAACTGAGATCTAAAGTTATATAACATACAAGTAGCAGAGCTGGGACTAGAATTAAGTCTTGACTCCCAACCCAATGATATTTATATTATGCCATATTATTTGCAATTATATATATTATCTTTCTTGAAAGAATTTGATGTATCATAATCATTAATATTCAGGATACTATGTGAGGCAATGGACAGAAACATTACAGAGAAAAACTGAGGCAAAGAGTGGTCATTTTATGTGCTCCAAAAGTGATCTGATCCAACATTTGACCTGGGAAGAGAACCTAGATAGGACTGGCAGTGAACTCTGCTTTTAAGTCTAGTGTTTAGAGAGATCATTTCTTATCACCACAAAGGTAATGAAGGTTTTTAGTTACACCAAATCTCAAAAACCATCTAATGAGGCATGGATGAGAGGAAATTAATAGAGGAAGTAAGCATACAATTGAAGAAATATGGAAGGCTATATAGAGTTTATAATGGTAATTTCCAAATCTTTTGGGAGGAAATCTTGCTTCAAATACTCTAGGAATGTGTGATCTAATCAATGAGTGTTCCCTTTGTCCTACTTGCTGCTTCATTTGCTTATCTATACTCCTCTTTTTTAAAAACTAAACCCTAGATTACTTCTATCTGCAGTTTAGGCTCCAATGCAACTGAATCAAGTTGTACAGTCCTGCTCTGTCCACTATACATTTGTTACCCATTCTTAACTGGGCCCTTGACACTGTATGTCAATCCTTTTCACTGCTCAGTTATCACACTCCCACACAATCAAAGAATTTGAGAATTAATAAGTATCTCAATGGCCAATCATAGTTGAAAGGAATCTTAGTATAATATATCTGACAAATAGTTATCGGATACTACTTGAAGAGCTCTAATGAGGGGAAAGCCCTTAAAACAGTCCGCTGCATTTTTTTGGCCTGACAGAGACAGAAAGAAATAAACACACGGAGATATTAAGCACTTATTATGTACCAGGTATTATGCACAGGGAATAGAAATACAAGTAAACAAGACAGTTCCTATCTTCAAGAGCTATATTCCAAAAAGGGAAGATAACAAGAGCTAGAACAGTTGCAAGGAGAGGAAAGGATACCCTCAAGGGCAAGGCTGCTGGTAAAAAGGTGAAAGGTGAGAGAGAGTATTGAGCCAGGAGTAAAATGAGCTTGGGTGGGGCCCCTCATGAAATAGTGGTCCTGCTTATTAAGCTGGGTTTTTTTTGTTTGTTTGTTTGTTTTTGTTTTTGGTTTTGTGGGTTTTTTTTGATAGGTTGAAATGTACCTTTTAGCTTCTTTGGCCTGGCTTGTTCTGGCAAGAGGGGATCAAACAGAAGTCGTCTAATCCCTATTTCAATGACAATCCATCAGTTATTTGAATACAACTATTCTGTTCCATCTGAATCTTTTCTCCATGATAAAAATTCCCAGTTTTTTCAATTGATCTTTATATGGCATGGCCTTCTTTATCTTAATTGCCCTTTTCTGGATGATTTCCAATTTATTATCATGTGGCTTATAAATTGCGGATCATAGAACTGAATACAATATGAATGTGGCTTGACTAGAGCAAAATACATCAAATCGTTTTACCTTAGCTATGCCTCTCTTAATGAAGTTCACATTTTCTTATTTTGCTGTCACATCACGCTGTTTACCTATAATTACTTTGTAGGCCACTAAATCCCTTTTTTTCAGACAAATATGCTTTTATTTATGAAGTTGATTTTTTTTAACTAGTCTAAAGCTACATTTATCCTTATTGAATTTCATCTTTAACGTTAGATTCAGCCCACTGTTTTAATCTAACCTATCTGGAAAATTTTGGACCCCTTCACAGTCATTCAATGTAATAGCTATCACTTCTAGGATTTGTATAATTTTTATAAAAATGTGATGAGCATATTCAGCTTGTTAAAGAATATAGTGCGTACAGATCCTGGGACATTGCATATAGAAAGTTGACATTAAACCATTAATAATAATTTTGAGTCTGACCATTGAACCAATTCCAAATTCATCCAATTATATTGTCTATTCCAAATATCTCCATGTTTTCCACAAAATGCTTAATAAGATGCTTTTGTTACAATTCAGGCAAACTATCTCAACATTCTTTTAATCTATCAGTTTAGTAACCCTGTTTAAAAAAAGAAAGAAGCAGAGTCAAAATGGTGGAATAAAGGCAGGGACTCACCCAAGCTCTCCCCCAAAGCCTCCAAATTCCTTTAAATAATGACTATAGGGGACAGCTAGGTGGCACAGTGGATTGAGCACCAGCCCTGAAGTCAGGAGGACTTGAGTTCAAATAGGACCTCAGACAAGTAACCCTTTCTAGCTATGTGACCCTGGGCAAGTCACTTAACCCCAATTGCCTCAGCAAAATAATGACGACTAAAATAAATTTTAGAGAGTCAAAACACATAAAAAGACAAAGTGGAACAATTTTCCAGCTAAAGACAATTTGGAAGGTCTGCAGGAAAGATCTATTGCACCAGGTAGGAAGTCCAGCGCAGTCCTGGTGCAGGCTATACCAGCACAATCTTAATCTAATATCAGCAAAGCAGGAACAAGACTTTGAGCCTCTGAATTAGTGGCAGTCCTGGCAGTTTCCAGATCTCTTAAGTCCAGAGACACCAAGGACAACTTGGAAGATCAGCAGGGAAGCTTTGTCTCAAATAGGGAGAGGGCTTGGGGAAACCGACACACCAGGAGTGGTAGTAGTAGTGGTGGTGGGAGCCTCTGGGAAGGCTCAGCTTACAGGAGGTCTCTTTACTAGCACTGAAAAAGGACTCTTCTTCAGATCACTAGAACTTTCAGTCCCAGTAGAGTAGGGACTCTCCTCATGGCTCCAGTGCAGAAAAAAGTGCTTGAGATCAGGTCCCTTGAAGAATTTCTGAAAACAATTGCACAAAACCCTTGAAGCCCTACTTTAACAAAGAGGTACAAGCTAAGTAATAGGATGGAGGAAAGATTCTGACCATAGAAAGTTACTATGGTGACAAGGAAGATCAAAACAAGAAGATAACAAACTCAAAGCTCCTACTTGCATCTAAATCCTCCAAGAAAAATAAAGATTGGTCTCAGGCCATGGAAGAGCTCAGAGAGATTTTGCAAATCAAGAGAGAGAGAGAGAGAGAGAGAGAGAGAGAGAGAGAGAGAGAGAGAGAGAGAGAGAGAGAGGAAAAATTGGGAAGAGAAATTGAAATGTTGAAAAAGGAAATACAAAAAGATGAGGAGAAGAATGCCTTAAAAAGCAAAATTGACCAAATGGGAAAAACTCACTAAGGAAAATAGTATCTTGAAAATTAGAATTGAGCAAATGGAAGTTAATGAATTTATGAGAAATCAAGTTACAATAAAGCAAAATCAAAAGAATGAAAGAATTAGAAAACAATGTGAACTATCTCATTTGAAAAACAACTGACTCAGAAAAATAAATCCAGGAGAGATTTAAAAGTTATTGGTCTACTTGAAAACAATGATCAAAAAAGAGCCTAGAAATCTTCTTTCAAGAAATTATCAAAAAAAAAAAAAAACTGTCCAGATACTCTGAAACTAGAGGGTAAACCAGGAATTGAAAGAGATTCCAAAGATGAAAACTCCCAGGAATATTATAGCCTAATTCTGGAAATCCCAGGTCAAGGAGAAAATATTGCATGCATCCAGAAAGAAACAAATCAAATCTAGTGGAGCCACAATCGGGATAACATATATATAGCAGCTTCTACCTGAAAGGATTGGAGGGGTTGGAGTATGATGTTCTAGAAAGCAATGGAGCTAGGATTACAACCAAGAATTCCCTACCCAGCAAAACTGAGTATAATCTTTCAGGGGAAAATGTGAATATTCAATGAAATAGTGGACTTCTAAGCATTCATGATGAAAAGAGCAGAGCTGAATAGAAAATAAAGTTTATCTTTTTACATTCTTACATGAAAGGATGATACTTGTAATTCTTAAGAACTTTCTCATTATTATGTCAGTTAAAGTCTAGATAGAGTGCACAAATATGAATTGTATATGAAGGGATAATATCTAAAAAAATAATAAAATTAAGGGGTGAGAGAAGAATGTACTGGGAGAATGGGAAAAATGGGGTGGAATGGTGTAAATTATCTGCCATAAAAGAAGCAAGAAAAACCTTTTATAGTGGAGGGGGTAAGAGGAAAGGAAAGGAGAGTGCATAAACTTTACTTTCATCAGAATTGGCTCAAAGAGGAAATATAAAGACTCAATATAGATATAGAAATCTATATAATTCTATAGTAAAGTAAGAGGGAAAGATGATACAAAAAGGGGGAAGAGTGATAGAAGAGAGGGTATCTTGGAAGAGATGATGATCAGGAGCAAAACACTTTTGAGGTCAGTTTGGGTGAAAGGAGAGAGAGAAAATTGAATAAATAGGGGGGAATACAGTTAGCAATAGTGATTGTGAGAAGAATTTTGAAGCAAATTTCTCTAATGAAGACCTTATTTCTCTAATAAATTTATTTATTCTTAATTTTTACTTATTGATTTCATATATTTAACATAAACAATATATTTAATTTATTAACAAAATTTATTTAGAGTCATTATTTAAAGGAATTTGGAGGGATTTGGGGGAAGAGGTTGGGTGAGTCCCTACCTTTATTCTATCATTTTGGTTCTGCTTTTTTCTTTTTTAAAATAAGTTACTAAACTGATAGATTAAAAGAATGTTGGGCTGTGTGACCTGGGCAAGTCACTTAACCCCAATTGTGTCAGGGGAAAAAAAAAAGAATGTTGGGACATAGTTTTCCTGCATTGTAACAAAGCATTTTATTAAACATCTTGTGGAAAAACATGGAGATATTTGGAATAGATAATATTAGTAGATGAATCTGGAATTGGTTCAATGGACAGACTCAAAATAATTATTAATGGTTCAATGTCAATGAAGTGTTTCAGGGATCTATACTTAGCCCTGTGATCTTTTATAAATTACAGGGAATAGAGTCAAATTTATAATAAAAAAGAACCACTTCCTAATTGATAAATGATTAAAAGATATGAACTTTGCCCAAAGAACTATAAAATCATACATATCATTTGACCTAACAGTATTACTACTAGGCATATATCCCAAAATGGATTTTAAAAAAATAAAAGGGCCTAAATGTACAAAAATATTTATAGCAGCTCTCTTCCCAAGGCAAAGAATTGGAAATTGAGAGGATACCCATCAATTGAGGAATAGCTGAATAAATTATGGTGTGATTATGATGGAATATTATTGTTCTATAGAAAATGATGAACAAGATGCTCTCAAAAAAACCTGGAAAGTCCTCCATGAACCAAAGCAAAGTGAAATGTACGTATAAAATAATAGCAATGTTATGGGATGATCTGTATTTAGTTATACTTGGTTCTTTCTCTGAATATAGATAGCATTTTTCATCATAACTCTTTTTCATAAATCCTTCAGAGCATTCTTGGATCATTGAATTGTTGACATTAGCAAAGTCATTTATGTCTGATCATCCCACAACTTTTTTTTATTAAACTTTATTTTTATTGAGGTTTTTTTTGGGGGGAGGGAGAGCCACGTGACTTTTATGGGAATGTTTTGCATAACTTCACATATGCCATCTTAATGGGGAATGGGGATGGGAAGGATGAGAGAGAATCTGGAATTCAAAGTTTTAAAAACAAATATAAAAATTGTTTTATGTGAAACTAAGGAAAAATAAAATATTTTTTTAAAATGCCCTTTTTAAAAAGGAAATGTGAATTTGGCATTTCTTGTTCTTGATGAAATCATACTGGGTCTTTGTAATCACTGCTTCTTTTTCTAAATTAAACCAAACCTCTCTTTAATGATCCCTATATGTTTTCCAGAATTTTAAGTCAAGCTCCAGGTTCCACTGAACTTTAATTTCCCCAATTCACTTCCCTTTTTTGAAAAGTGAAACATCTACTCTTCCATTTCTCTTTCATATTTCAAGTATTACCAACAATAGCTTGGCAAACATGTTCCCCAGATCTGTACTATCTTCTAAGTCATCAGCTCTCATGATTTCAGCTATCATTTCTGCACATATGATAACTAGATTTATATATCCAGTATTAATCTGTCTCCTGAACTTTTTTTTTTACATTGTTCCATTCATTTCCAGCAGAGCTGCTGTCCCTTCTTCCATCTTTCTTTTCCTCCAATTTAATCTTTAAAACTTTTTCTTTTTGTTGTCCTCAATTTTGTTAATAAGTTTCAGCTTATCATATGCTCTAGCCCTCCAGACATTTTTTTTTTAACAGTGCTTTTATTCCCTGAGACCTACTCTTATTTTCCTCAGCTGTAGAATTTTTAAGGAAAATCCCAAATTGTTTGATTGGTTCTCTATTAAGCTATGACAGTCTTTTTGGACAATTCCTATTTCCATTTTTTCATTGTAATTATAGTTTTGGGTTTTTTTTTTAAGAATTTCATCCTTTAGATCAACCCCCTTAGGCTGCTTGTTCCTACAGAATATTAACACATAGGATACTACTTAGCTGTCCTTTGAACACATAAATACTTGCTTTCTTAAAGTCTAGAATAGCCTATAAAAGTAAAGTCATCCTTGGGCCCTAAAGAAAGGCTATATTTCCCCTCCAAGGTTTTAGGGATATCCCTAAGGAGTAAGGAATAAATACTTGATGATGATGATGATGATGATGATGATGATGATGATATCTATCATTTGCATAGAGCTTTAAGGTTTGCAAAGCACTTTACAAATATTTCCTCACTTTATCCTCACAAATAGGAGGAAAGAAAACTGAAGCAGACTGAGGTTAAATCACTTGCCTAGGGTCACATAACTAGCAAGGATTTGAGGTCAAATTTGGCCTACCCATTGTTCCACTTAGCTAATGCTAATTATACTGGCTCAAATATTCATTGATGAGCTTTGCCCCAAAATTATCAATTTAAAGTCATTTAAATCAGGTTATTGCTTAGATTTCTTCTCCTTTTCTATTACATATTCTGATAAACTAATTCTTCCTTGTTAGTAAATTAGTAAAGCAGAATTTTTCGTTGTGGTTGTTCTACCTTTCACTGGATGAAATTATCATTAAGACCAGTTAAGAAATTATTAGCTGCTACATTTAGCAAAAGAACTTTAGGACATGACTATGAACCATTACATAGAATTCCCAATCCCTCTAATTTTGTCCGCCTGCATTTTGGATTTCCTTCACAGGCTAATTGTACACTATTTCAAAGTCCAATTCTTTTTGTACAGCAAAACAACTGTTTGGACATGTATACATGTCCATATGTATACATATATTGTATTTAATTTATATTTTAACATATTTAACATGTATTGGTCAACCTGCCATCTGGGGGGGAGGGGAAGGAGGGGAAAACTTAGAACAAAAGGTTTGGCAATTGTCAGTGTTGTAAAATTGCCCATGCATATATCTGGTAAACAAAAACTATTAAATTATATATATATATATATATATATATATATATATATATATATATATATATATATATATATATATATATATATATATTAGCTGTTATGCTTTTGGCAGAGATAGAATTCAGTCAGTTATTTGGGTAATTGAAGTCCTACACCACTACTGATCTTGTCAGTATACAAAGTTTATGATGTATTTTCCAAACACCACATTCATTTCCTTTTTGTTCAAGTGATCGATAGTATACTTTAGTGACAAAAATAACTTTTTCTTCTTCCATTTACCTTCACCCAAATATTCTCTACTATTTTTCTCTTTTCTGGTTCCTAGATTTCCTCACATAAGTATTCCTTTTAATTTACAAAGATACCCTACTCTTGCCTTTAACACTATCTTCTTTTTTTTGAACAAAGTACTGCTTTCCAGAGCTATATTCCAATTATGAATTTTATCATTACAAGTCAACATGCTATTTTAGAAGTCAAATTTGCCTCCTTTCTTTAGATTCTACATCCACCTGCTTGTTGCCTAAACTTTGGACATTGGTATGTAGGCTTCTGAGGCCAAAGATTCTACTATTGGGTTTTGTCCCCTACAAATTTAGGTATCTCAATATTTTTTCCTTCATTGTAGAGTTTCTCTCTAGTATCTATTTGATAAATGTATATGAGTAGTCTTTTCCTTCCCTTATCCTTTTTTTTAAAGCTTTTAATTAGATTCACAAGGCACTTGAGAAAAGGTTATTAACTACCAGTCTTTGTTAGGTATACTTCATTGCTAGCCAAGAATATATCATCCTTATATTTTAAGCTATGGTCCAAAAGTTCAAGTCCTCTTTTTCAAATCTTTGTTGTTAGCCTTCCAAATCAGTTTTTCTCTCCTGAATCTTATCTTTAATGAACAATAGAGAAGAAATAGAATCTAGGCTCCAATGGTCTTTAGTTTCTTGTCAAGACTTTGTAATCTTGGGCATTAATATCATGTAGTTCCTTCTGACACTAAGGACTTTTAATTTCCTCCTCATAAGACCCATTCCAAACAAACGGTGGTTCTTTAAACAGATGGCTCTTTAAGCCACTCCCCTCTATCTCAGTAAAGGATCTACATCATAATTAACTGAAAGACATCTCTCATAAGCTCTCCTTTTATCATTTCTAGATTTCAGATATGATGAGCATCCCATTTATTCTCACTTCCTTTCCTCCGGCATAGGAGGAAGAGGTGAGCCCTGTATTTGTGCTCTTTACCTATTCTTTCTCAACAACTTTGACAGATTTTCTGTTTCATCATTCCTCCTTGACTTTTTGAACTTTTCTTTATCACAAATATAACAATGATAAGCAAACAAAATTATAATATATAAGAGGACTTTATAAGATACTAAGAATTCCTGTATTGCTTCAATATGTGATATATCATATAAAGCCATATTAATATAAAATCATGTGTATTATAATATCAATATATAAACTAAATAATACAATAAACAAAATTGTAACATAATTAACCTTTCATCTGAGCCAGCTGGAGGGTTCAGGGGATAGAGCACTGGGTCAGAAAAACTATAGTTCAAATGCTCCTACTTGCATGACCCTGGCTTATTTAATCTCTCTCTGCTTAAATTTCATCATTTCTAGGAAGAGGATTATAATAGCATCTACCTTATAATATCACTATAAGAATCAATTGCGATAATATTTATACAGTTTAGCCTAGTACCTGGCACATAGTAGGTACTTAAATTTAAACACTTTTTCTTTTTCTCTTTCTACTCTTCTTTATCCACTCACCACATCTCTGCTAAATACAAACAACCCCAGTTCTCTTCACATTAAAAAAACAAAACAAAACAAAAAACTTCATTTAAACCTATTTTCAAAAACTATATTAGTCAACAATTCAACCAGCATTTATTTATTGCCAGCTATTAGTAAGGCAATATGCTAGGCTCTGGGAATACAGAAACAAAAAGGAAGAGTCCTCACCTTTAAGGAGTTTATATTTTACAGAGGGGGACAACAGGTATACATATAAGCTTATACAAAATAAATACAAATTAATTACAGAGAAAAGGAACTGACACCTGGGGAGTAAGGTCCATAAGAGACAAAAAAATGAGCTGAGCTTTAAAGTAAACTAAGAGATGAGGTGAGAAGAAAGTATCTTCCATTTATAAAGGGACAAATTGTGCAAAGGTTCAAAGACAAGAAATGAAATATTGCATAAGAATAATGGCAAGGTCAGTTTGGTCAGAAAAAAGGGGAATGGAATATCATATAATAAGCATAGAAAGATAAATTAGAGTCAGGTTGTTTAAGGATTTAAATGTCAAATAGAAATTTTAAATCTGATTCTAAAGGAGAGCCACTGGAGTTTATTGAGCAGAAGAGTCATATGGTAGACCCTAGATTTTAGAAATATCACCTTGGCAGTTGTGTGGTCGAATGACTAGAGAGAAGAACAATTTGAAGCAGAGAGACCAATTAAGAGGTTATTGCAATAGACCAAGAAAAAAAATGATAAGGACCAAAACTAGAGTAATGGCCATGTAAATAGAGAGAAAGGATCTGATAAGAGAGCATATTAGTGAGAGTTAAGACAAGGGCAATTTATTGGGTACACAGCATGAGGGACAGAGAAGATTTGAGGTTAACTCCAAGGTTTTAATCCTGGGTTATCAGAAACATGAATACCCTTAATAGAAATAAGAAAGTTCAGAAAAGGAGTAATTTAGAGAAAAATATGAGTTCTGTTTCAGACATATTGAGTTTGAAATAATTAGGGACAGATAGTTTGAAATATCCAATAGACATTTAGTAAAATGGAACTACAGTTTAAGGACTTATGGATAAATAGATTGGCAAATTATCTACATAGAAATGGTCACTGAACCCACACAAGTTGATATGGTCTTTTTATCCCTGCACAGTCAAATTCTTAGAAAAATCTGTCTCACCTTATTACCTCCATCTTCTCCTCTCACCCTCTTCTTGACTCTTCACAATGTGATTTCCATCCCCACAATTGCAATGAAATTGCTCCCTTCACAGGGACTAATGATCTCTTTATTGATAAATCCAAAACAGCTTTTCTCTTTCTTCCTTAATTCACCCAAGTTTTTGACACTACTGACCATTTCTGCCTTCTAGACACTCTCCACTTTGGAATCTGGTGATACTGTTGTGTTCTTTTCCTGTCTGATCCTTCTCAGTTTCCTTTGCAAGATCATCATCAAATATCCCAGTTCCAACTCTGTCCTGAGTTGTCTCCTCTTCTCTTTGAACTTTCTTTTTTGGAGATCTCATCAGATCCCATGGATTCAATTGTTGTCACTATGAAGCTGATTCCTAAATTGATAAATCTGTCAGTCTCTTTCCTGAGTTCTAGTCTTACATCTTCAATTTCCTGGGGAATATTATCTACCAGGAAAGATATCCCACAGGCATCTCAAGCTCAAAATATCCAAAACAGAACTCTAAATTTTTCCCTCTAAATGCAACAATACATCACTATTGTGTCTTTACCCCAAAGTGATTAAAGAGGAAAAGGATCCATTTGTTCACAAATATAGCAGCTCTGTTTTCAGTGGTCAAGAATTAGAAATGCAGAGGGTACCCATCCTTTGGGAAATGGCTGAACAAGTTAAGTTGAATTTCTGTTGAGGCTATTCGTCCAGTCACCTAGATTTACAACCTCAACTCTTCACTCTCTCATCCTCCTTATCCAAACTGTCAAATTTAGTCAATTCTAGCTCTTTAACTGCCCCCTTTTTATTCATACCAAAACCTAGTTCAGACTTTCTTCACAAGCATCTGAGAGGAGAGAATATCCTATTTTTATATTTATATATTTGTATTTATATTCTTAGCACTTAGTACCATACTGATATAATAGGTACTTAATAAATATTTGTAGTATAAAATAGATACTTAATAAGTACTTTTTTTTTTTTTTTTTTTTTTTTTTTTTGAGGCTGGGGTTAAGTGACTTGCCCAGGGTTACACAGCTAGGAAGTGTTAAGTGTCTCAGATCAGAGACTTGAACTCAGGTCCTCCTGAGTTCAAGGCTGGTGCTCTATCCACTGAGCCACCTAGCTGTCCCCTACTTAATAAGTACTTGTAGATTAATTCGATTGACTCCTCCCAAAGATACAGATAGCAACTTATTCATGCCTGGTCAACCTGTATGACTCATCAATATCTTCTCACAAGTTCATCATAGGGGCTTCACTCAAAATATCCGTAGTCTTCCTTGCTTTTTCTTGGTACTGAGAGGATGTCAGTGATGGGCATGGGTTACCTATTAATTATTTCTTGACATTGTCATATGGCTAACTTTTTTTTTGATCATGTCCTTTTTGGAGACATCCTTATTAAGGTTCTTCACAGTTTCCTATGTCTTATATGTGGGTACCCTACATATATCATCACAGCTTCTTCTCAGCTGTCTGATTGATTTTCTTTGATTAATTCTTCAGAGACTGTGGTGTTACATGACTTGCAATCATACAATACTAGTAGAATATTGGTATTAAATAGATGAGTTATTTGTTTCAAGGGGAGCTCACTTAAAAAAAGGAGGAAGTAAGAGGGAGAGAAAAATTGGAACTCAAAATGTCTTAAAATGAATGTTAAAAATTGTCTTTGCATGTAAGTGGAAAAAAAACACTATTTTAAAAAATGAATTCTGTTTCCTATAAGCAATTTAGCCTGCTCTCCTTCTATTTAATTTTAGGTTCAACTCATCTATTTGCATTCTCTATTATATTATATTTATACATTTATGTATATATAGATGCACATGCATATAAACAATATGTATACTACATGTGTATAAGTATGGATGATATATAGACACATTAGTATATAACATATAGGAATATATATGTGTGTGTGTATATATATATATATATATATGTATGTAGAAATGTATAGCTTGATGCAAACAGCACAATGTCATTCAAAAATAGGAATATTTGAAGGAACTTGACAACTACAAAGAATTCCTCTTCAACTAGGACTCTGCATTAGATGAACTGTATGACAGCAATTTAATACCTTTGAATACAAAAAAGCAAGGAAAAACTTACTTGAAGTCATTCAAAGTGAAGTAAGAATCAGGAAAACAGTTTACAAAATGATTACAACAATATGAATTGCAATTTGCAATTGGTAAAAAGCACTGACCCTAGAATCAGGAGAACCTGAGTTCAAATCTAACCATAGACACTTATTACTAGTTGCGAGCCAGTCACTTAACCCAAGTTGTTCACCCGAACAAACTAACAACAACTTGGTTGGTGATTGACTTCCTTGGCACCCACGTCAATCTCTTTAGACAAAGATTATTTTTCTAGTAGAATTGCTATATATAAAACAACTTATCAATCTGTGACCAACTTGGCAATGAGCCTCTCTGAACTAAGTTAACTGGTCATCAAACAACAAATACATACTCCATCACTAGATTTATATGTAATACCCTTCCAACTTAAAAGGACCTACTAGAGTTTATGCTTTTCTAACAAAACCTTTGAGAATCCAAGGTCAATGCCATATAACATGATTAAAAATTGGAATAGATCTTTAGTGATGTGTAGCACATATATTTACTAAAATAAAATTTAATCAGTTTTATGGAATAAGTGAAACCCCTAAAAATAAATGGAGACATTCTGGGAAATAACAGAATTATTCTTTTGGAAACTGGGGAAGGGTTCAAGCTCTTTAGACTATAATGGCACTTGAGTAAAATAGGAGACTCAGCCTAAAGGGGATGCTATTAAATATTATGGTTCTTGCTAGTTCTACTCTCAAAAACAGAATTATGAGGTCCTCGTGTCTAATTCAGACTCCATATGTTCAAAGAATTATTCTTGGCTTTCACAAGCTTTGATTTTTTTTTCAAGATGCCAGCTTCAGGAAAAAACAAACAAACAAAAAAAGAATTCATACTGTATACTATGTATACTATATATCACAGACAAGCATATGACCTGTGATTTCATTTGTAAAGGGAACTGAGAGATAAGGAAACTCCCTCTCCCAAAGCTGCGTGGTCTCTTCACTACAACTTGGAATCTTAGACAATGCCTAGACCGGCAGTGGTCCTCAAACTTTTTAAACAGGGAGCTAGCTCACTGTCCCTCAGATTGTGGGAGAGCCGGACTATAGTAAAAACAAAGCCTCACCCTCTGTCTCCCCCCCTCAGCCCATTTGCCATAACCTAGCGGGCGCATAAACGTCCTCAGCGGGCCAGCCTGCAGGCCGCAGTTTGAGAACCCCTGGGCCCTAGAGCATTCAGAGAAAGATGGTGGGCTTGAAGATAGACAATTATCTATCTTCAGAGACAATACTTGCTCTCACACCAGTTCTCTAACCACTAAGCTCCACTGCTTCTTATACTCTCTTAATTCATCTAGTCCATATTTGTTTAACTTTCAGCATGCAATAGGACAGTACACTTGCTTTCCCATAGGATTTAACTAGATTTCCACAAGGTGGTATCACACTTAAATAGCCTCTTTTCAGTGGTTATAATAGCCTCTCCTGTTTTCAGTTAAGAAAAAGTAAAGACAGGCTGAACAATAGTACTTTTAAAATGAAATCCGTTTCATGCAACCATGCTCCAATTAAAACAGGAAATATATACAGGCATTATTGTTAAATATTCCACTCATCTTCTGGGGAATTCTAGGAAATTCACTAGGTGGTGAACTTTTGCTAAAGTCACTGATATATAAGACTAGGGTTTTGTGACTAGGTCAATTACCTTTTCCTAGAAGTATGTTTATTATAAAGAGATATTTTTTACAAATTAAAACATAAATTTAAGTTTGTTTCTAATAGGTTTAATTTGCATATAATTTGTTAAGAGGGAACTCTGGAGATTTTAGGTATAAAAAGTTTTATAAAACTTTTGTGGCCCGTATTTGATTTTTTTTTGGTATCTGAAATGTCAGATAATATCTTTTTGCAAGAATTGCACATGTTTAAGCTACATTGGATTACTTGTTTATTAAATATCTTTTTGCAAGAATTGCACATGTTTAAGCTACATTGGATTACTTGTTTATTACTAGAAGAAGGGGAAGATAAAGAGGGAGGGAGAGAAAGATTTGGAACACAAGGTTTTGCAGAGGTGAATGTTGAAAATTATCTTTGCATATATTTTGAAAAATAAAAAAAAACTATTATAAAAATATTTTTCTGTAACCCTGAATTTGGGATGGGTCATTGAAGACAAATTTATAATATTTAACATTATAATTAATAACTATAAACCACTTGTAGTGAGCTTTCAAATAGAAGTGCTTTATCCCTGAAAGAAGGGCAGGAAAGGCTCTATCTCTGTGAGCTGTCTCTGACTTTTACCTCATCATTAAAAAAGATTCATGGAGAACTCAATGGTATCTTTCAAAAAGCTTCTAAATTTACTCTGAGAAGACCCTTGAAGGCAGAGACTTTTTGTTTTTGTCTTTGCATTCATTACCTAAGCCTAGCACAATGTCTGTCACATGACAAGATCTTTGATAAATGTCTTTGAATGGATGAAAGTATTCCTAGAGAGATACACACAACCACCTCACTTTGCAGTTTTCTCTCTGGATAGTCTCCCTACCCTTATTCTGTCTCCTGAGAAGGGAAGGTAGAAAAAAGAGAGAGGAAAAAATGTCATTGACTAAGATTATATTCATTTATAGAGACCATATATCCCAGATTTTCTGTAACAACTTTTATTTTAAGAAAAGAAACGAAGCTTTACAAAAGAATATTCTTTGTTTGATTATGTACTCTGTTCTTTGGCTTAGAAATAGCCATACCTTACCCCTGGTTGCCCTTCCAATGTGACTGGGAAGATGATATGTCTTTCCTGCAAGAATCACACTCTAATTTTCTAGGGGCTTCTGAATCACTTAGGCTAATTCTCATTACACTGAAATGAGTATATGTGCATAGTAAGTAAAAAGCTCCTAACATTCCCCATGAATTAACAAAGGAGAAGGCAAATACATACTGCATAACATAAGTACATAAGTATGTACTTCCTGGAGTATGTCTAAAATTCACATAGAATCTCAAAGGCACTTACTAGCTGGGTATCCCTGAGGAAGTCATTTAACCTCTGTGTGTCTCAGTTTCCTCACCTATAAAATGGAGATAATAGCATTTATGTTCCAGAGTTGTTTAAAAATAAAACAAAATGTGTAAAGTAGTTTGAAAATCTTAAAGCACTCTATCATAAGTGCTAGCTGTTGGGGGTAGGAAGAAAGGCCTTGGATAAGATAGGCATTAAGCCGAGTCTTCAGGGAATCTTCCAGGTGGCAAGGAAGGAAGAAAAGCATTCTAAGCAGAGGGGATAGCCAGTGAAAAGGTATGGAAATTATATTATCATAATCATTATGACAATCTGGTACCAGCTAAAAAATAGAGTAGTATATTAGTGGAATAGATTAAGTACATGATCCTGCATACCATAGTAAATGACCAATAGTCTAGTATTTGATACACCCAGAGGTCTGGGTGTTATCACTATTCAGCAAGAATTTCTGAGAAACCTGTAAAGCAGTCTGGTAGAAAGTAAGCTTAGACCAACATCTCACACCATATACCAAGATAAGGTCAAAATGTATGCTTGATTTAGACAAAAAGGGTGATATCATAAGAAAATCAGGGGAGTATGAAATTAAGTTACCTGTCAGATCTATGGATAAGGGAAGATATTATGACCAAACAAGAGAAAGGATCATGGGAGATAAAATGGATAATTTTGATTACATGAAATGAAAAAGGGTTTGCACAAAACCAATTCAGTCAAAATTAGAAGGAAAAAAAGGAAACTGCAGGGAGGAATTTTACACTTAAGTTTCTCTGATAAAGATTCTCAAATATATCAGGAATTGAGCCAAATTTGTAAAAAAATTAAAAAGGGAAGGGGCATTCCTCAATTGATAACTGTATAAAGTCAAAGTATATGTACAGAAGAATTTTCAGAAGAAAAAAAATCAAAGCTTCAATTTCAGAAAAATGCTATTACTATTAATTAAAGAGATATAAATTAAAACAACTCTGAGGTGCCAACTTACATTTATCAGATTGGCTAATGTGACAGAAAAGGAAAATAACAAATGCTAGGAAAAATAAGGACACTAATACACTGTGGGTGGTGGTATAAACTGGTCCAACCATTTGGGAGAATAATTTGGAATTATGCCCCAAAAGCTACAAAATTGTGCCAACTCTTTGACCTAGCATTACTAGATTTGTGTCCCAAAGACATAAAAGAAAAAGGGAAAGAATCTATATATATAAAAAAGTATATAGCTGCTCTTTTTGTGATGGCAAAGAAATGGAACCTAGAAGATTCCCATCAACTAGGAAATGGCTGAACAAGTTATAGTATATAATTGTGGTAGACGACTACTATGCTACAAGAAATGGGTTCAGAAAAATCTGGAAAGACTAATATGAATTGATATAAAGTATGAGAAGAACTAGAATATTGTATGCAGTAAAAATAATATTGTGATGGTCAACTGTGAAAGACTCAGCTGTTCTAATCAATATAATGATCTATGGCAATTTCAAAAGATTCCTGATGAAAGATGTTATCCACCTCCAGAGAGAGAACTGAAGATCTGAGTGCATACTAAAGCAATTTTTTTTACTTTATTTTTCTTGCTTAAAAAATATAGCTAATATGGAAGTGTTTTGCATGATTTTATATGTATAATGGGTATTATTTGCCTTTTCAATGGGTAGAAGAGGGGATGAAGGAATTAGGAATTAAAAAAAATTCTTTAAAATGAATGTTCAACATAAATTTAAAAAGTTATGGAGTCAGAAAATGGAATGTTGTACAATAATACTAGAAAATATTATTATAAATGACATTTATAATAAAATAAAATAAGATAATAAATAATATGTATAAGAAAACAAAAATAAGAAAACTGGAAAGGTTAGGCAGAACCAAACGTGTGTGTGTGTGTCTGTGTTTTAGAAAGATAGTTTTGCTGAGTGGAAAATACATCGGAGTGATAAAGAGACTTGAGGAATGCTCTTGGACTTCAGAATACCAAAAAATCCATCATTATTCAAGATGAAATCAATTCTAAAATTCACATCTCCTCAACTACCCCCTGCTCCTGAGGTCCCTCCCTTTGGTTGGAGTAGATGAAGGGTGGACTTAATAAGAAAGCTCTTCCCCAAACTTCCATTTAAATAAGGTGCACAACCAGGACACTCACCTCATAATTCCCCATCTGGATCTCCTGATCTGATTAGATGCTTGTGTGAAAAGGAGAGGATGTACTTTATGACAACAAAAATGGCTAGATTTGACAGAAATTGAATATGTGGGGTGAATGTATGGAGTCCAGGATGACAATGAGGTTGTAATTCTGGACAGTTTGGAGAATAGTAGAATGGAGTAGGGTTTGGAAAGAAATATAGTAATTTGTTTTAGAAATGTTGAGTTTGATATGATGATCAATTCTGATGGACGTGGCCATCTTCAACAATGAGATGAACCAAATCAGTTCCAATAGAGCAGTAATGAACTGAACCAGCTACAGAAAGAATTCTGGGAGAAGGCTGTGAACCCTACATAGAATTTCCAATCCCTCTAATTTTGTCCACCTGCATTTTTTATTTCCTTCACAGGCTAATTGTACACTATTTCAAAATCTGATTCTTTTTGTACAGCAAAATAACTGTATGGACATGTATACATATATTGTATTTAACTTATACTTTAACATATTTAACATGTATTGGTCAACCTGCCATCTGGGGGAGGGGGTGGGTGGAAGTGGGGGGGGAAATTGGAACAAAAGGTTTGGTAATTGTCAGTGCTGTAAAATTACCCATGCATATATCTTGTAAAAAAATCTATAATTAAAAAAAAGAAAAAATAAAGAAATGTTGAGTTTGAAATGTATATGGGAATCCAATATAAGATGTCTAATAGGTACCTGGTAATACAAGACAAGAGGTCAGAAGAAAGACAAAGGCTAGATAAACAGGTCTGAGAATCATCTGTATAGAGAAAACTGAATCCATGGTATCTGAGATCATCATCAAATGAGATATTAAGGGAGAAGAGAAGAGGGTCCAGAATAGACCCCTGGAGAATTTTTAAAGTTAATGTGTATAACCTAGATAAAGATACTGCAAAGGAGACAGAAGGATAGTTAAAACATGTAGGAAGAGAACCAAGAAAATAATGTTAAGAGCCAGGAATATCCTCTACAACCTAAGTGCCATTGGGGTTTTGGAATTTGAAAGATTTAAGAACATAAAACACTGTATTAATCTCAAGTCACATGTGCAAATATTGGGCTCCTGCAGAAGTGATTTCTAGATGTGTTACATCTCCACCAAGGTCATTCCTTTTGACAATGAATATAGGGGCTAGGCTGAAAGCATGGGGCTCTTGAGATTGCCTACCTATTAAGAGACAATTGATATTGGTGATGGCTGGGAAGATGTGTCCCATTTTATCTTTTTTCTTCATTTTTTTTATTAAAGCTTTTTATTTTCAAAATATATCCATGGATAATTTTTCAACATTGATCCTTGCAAAGCCTTGTGTTCCAAATTTTCCACTCCTTCCCCCCATTCCCTCTCCTAGATGACAAGTAATTCAATATATGTTATAGATGTTAAAATATATGTTAAATCCAATATGTGTAAACATATTTGTACAATTTTCTTGCTGCACAAAAAGGAAAGAAAATGAATAAGAAAATAAAATGCAAATGAACAAGAGTGGGAATGTTATGATACACATTCAGTTCCCACAGTCCTCTCTCTAGGTGTAGATGGCTCTCTTTCTCACAAGATCATTGAAATTGGATTGCCCTATTTTCAACAAGAGTTGTCGGGGTGAAATCAGTTCAACAATAAGCATTTATTAAGCACTTACTATGTGTCAGATACTGTGATAAGTGCTGTGGCCATTCATTTCCTTCTCTAGCTCAGGAAGCTGAGGCAAATAGGGTTAAGTGACTTGCCCAGGATCACACAGCTAGTAATTATCTGAGGCCAGATTTGAATTCAGAAAAATTAAGTTTTCTTGACTCCAAGCTTCGTACTCTATACACTGTGCTACCTAGCTGCATTATTATAAGTGGTAGTAATACAAATATAAACAACAATAAAAATAGTACCTGCCCTCAATGTATTAGCATTCAGTGAAGAAGACAACACACAAAAAGCAGCTGGAAATGGACAAGGTGGTGTCTGATTTGGGATGGAGAAATCCATAATTAGTACAGTCTAATGAAAAATGGAGAATTGGCTAGCCTGGGCACCTTCCTGAAATGGAGGATCTGTAAGGAGCTCTCCAATCAGAAGGAGGGCTCCCAGAGGCACAGAATACTTCAGAAGTATGAGTTCTAGGGCTGAAATGCATTTGTTTTTGCCATTAGACTTCTATATGAAATGTTCCTTGGTTTTGTTAAGGAATCTATATTCTTAAAAGTAGGATCACCAGTTATCTGATATTTGTCCATTTGGTGATTTTTCCCTATGTAATTACATTGTAAGTCACTAAAACTAAGTCATAGGATTTACAGCAGCAAGGTACTTTATAGATAAGCTAATTTGAGTCTCTTATTTTATACATGAAGAAACTGAGGCCTAAATACATTAAATGACTTATCTAAGATTATAAAATATAGAATTCTTAAATTTTTTTTAATGTCATGGACCTCTTTAGGAATATGATGAAATCTATGGACCCTTTCTAAAAATGTTTTTAGAATCATCAAATAAATAAATAATAGTATTAATAATAGTTTATGAAGCACTTTATATTTATTTTCTCATTTATTCCTCACAACTCTGTGAGGTGGAAGATTTTAAGATATTCATTGTATAGTTAAGAACACTGAGGCAAATAGAGGTTATGTAACTTACCCAGGGTACTGCTAGTACATGTATGAGGTAGTATTGAAAAACAGGCCTTTCCCACTCCAGATGCTCTTTCATTCACCATGCTACACAAGTGGTGGGACCTAGAATATATAGGATAACAAAGAAAACTAATTAGATTGAAATATAGTTATCAAAGTACTTTCCAAAATTGATGGACCCCAGATTAAGGAGCCCTGTTCTAGATAAATTTTATTTCCTGATGGACTGCAAAGTTCCTGCTTATAAGCTTTTTGCAAACCAAAAAATTCTCTTCCTCTTTTACAGGTCTGCTTGCTGTGTTCCTTAAGCAATTGCACTTGCCAGCCCTTATATACAGATCTCCCTAAATTTTATAACTTTGTTGAAGCTATTAGGTCATCACATGCTTTCTATTTATTACCATTCAATTATTCTCCTCTTTTAACACTCACTGTTTTTTTCCCTTTAAAAAATCTGAACAAAGAAAGGAACATTTCCATACACACAACAGAAAGGGAAAAGGGAATTCTATATGAAATTGTGGATTTCTAGTTTATACGGCTAATTCTAAAATTAAAAAAAAACCTAACAAATCTTACATATTACTTTCAAAATGCCTCTGCTTTCTAATGCTCCCCTCTGAACTTCTCCGTTTTCTTTCTTTCACACTATAAAAATTGATAAAAATGATAAGACTTCATTTCATGTTAGTTTCTTTTCTTCCAGGAAGTCTTCAAGTATCAGAGGCACCAAGTTTTTCTAATATTCTATAGTTATACATGCCAGGATGCATTTCTTATGCAAATATTTGTGTTTGCTTTTATTTTTCCCACTGTCTCCTTAAAAACAAATGTAATGTCTATATCCATTCTAAAATCTTATATCTTTTATTTAGTACAGTGCCTTATGCTTCTATGGCTGTTCAATAAATGTTGATAACGATGAGCATGTTTGACTTTGCAGTCACCCAACAGCCTTTGGATGGGAAACCATATGAAAATCATCACCAAATAAGAATCTGCAGTGATACAAGAAGAAAATATAAAAGCAAACTTGGCACATAGTAACAGAGAAACGTTCTAAGGCTCATTTCCTGCTGTACCAGCTAGACCACCTGAAGTCTGAACAGAACCAAAGTTATTTGAAACAATTGAATGTTTGTGAAATGAATTTTATAAATCTACATGTTGAATGACCTCTACAATCTCATCTTGAACATGGTGACAAAGGTGTGAATGTGGGCTCACATTCGAAGTCTTAGAGGTTTTTGTTTTTTCACTGCTGAGTCTACAATATAAAGTCCATTGTTTAAGTAGGTGCTTTGTTTTTTCTTTTTCATAGGATAAGAAAGGAAAATAATATTACCACTTGAAAGAAGATTGATTTTGTAAGGATTCATGAAGCATATGATAAAAGCATAGAAATGATCGATACAAAAACAACAGACTAGGTCTCAATCCTTTTATCTGTTTGTACATATTATTCACATGACTGCTTCCATAATGGTTGGAAATGTTTTAAAAGCAGCCTTTGCTTTTAATATTTCTTAGAAGAACTAGAGCCAGGATCAGTGTCTATTCCTCTTTTTCTAGAGTTGCTTTCTTTAATTGCTGTATAGTTTAAAAGTAACATCTTGATGTCTTTTCCTAATCCTGACCCTTGCCCATAAGCACTCACATGCAAAAGGAATCCAGCTTGCTACACTTGGTTGCTCTCTGCCCAATTACCGATATTTTTACTGTGGTTGCAGCATTGGAAATATGGCACCACTATAAATGGTGGTACCAATTATGCATAGCAATATTCTTATTGATGGGAGGAAAAAAAGTTGATACCTGTGTAACAACTGAAGACTCTTTCATCTTTGCAGATATTTCAGAAATAAGTGGGATATTTTTGATGATTAGTTTTCAACAGGACAGAATGTTGGAGTAAGGAGTTCCAGAAATTTCTGTGCCAGTTGAGGATTGGCAGTTGGTTCCTTCCAGCTGTTCCTAACAGGGTTCTCTCTGCAGGAATTGAAAAATGGCTCATAGTTATGAAGTAGTAAGAAGTCTAGGATTTTGTATCCAATAGTTTGTTTTGTTACTTTTTTTTCTTTTCAGAATCTGAAGGGACAGGAAATGGGATGTAAATTTAATAATGAAAGGCTTATGTATTTTTAAAAATTATATCTATATGATGCTCAAACAACAGTAGAATAAATCAAATAACTGGTCCGTTTGGTGAAAAAAATCCAAATAGTAATTTTTTGTCATATAAAACTTCAAACCTAGTTGTATTGAATTTTTCACTGGCTATGTTGGCATCATGTAGATTGCTTGGGGGAAGGGGAGGCATGGACTCCCTGCAGTAATTTTAAGCTTTGGACTTGACAGTTCTCAGGCAGACACTTACTTGTTGGTGACTAGACTTGCTCATGTTCTTATGTTGTACATCTGTTGGAGAAAAAGAGAAGGGAATAGGACACTATTTTAAATACGCTATCTTTCCCTTCAGTTAAACTGACAAAACTTCAGCTTTCTTAGGAAGGGGAGCATATGGCTATACATTAAAAGTTCAAAAAATAGCACATATATACATATATTTGCCATAAAGATGTTGAATATAATAAAATACAAAAATAATTATTAGACTATGGTGAATTACTAGTATGTATGAATGACAAACTATCAGTCTATCAGATATAGAAAAAATGTACTTTTTATCTTACTTGGTTTGTTTTTTGCTTTGCTTTCCTCCTAGATGTGGGTCTCACTTTAAGAAAATATGGCATATAAAAATATGAACCTATAGCCCAAACAAATTAGGGGCTAATTTCACACATAATCAACCATCTGATTTTTAAAATACCAAAAGAGTGACCGAAGATCTTACCTAGAAAGTAAGGCTCCTTAATATTTATTACATATGATTATGTGATCCAATTTGTAAAAAATTAACTTACATAAGAACTCACCTTTTATCTATAAGAAGTTAAATTATACTCTTAAATGGGATTCAGAATTGAGTGATTTATCCTTCATATAGTTCTACAACTAAATAGAGTTTGAAATTATCTGCTGAACTGGAGCTGCATCCCATCACATTAGATAACTGAGAACCCCAAAATAATCTAGAATAGGAAGAAATAGAGTCAATAAGATAATGACCTATAAAACAAAATTAACTCAATTCAATCTATGTTGTATAAATCTGGTCTGTTTCTTTGAAAGGATTGCTTTCTTTTATTATACTAAGGATGATATATATATATATGTATATATATTTCTATATATACATATATATATATATATATATATATATATATATATATATATATATATATATATATATATATATATCCACATAGCATAATGGCTTGAGTGCATATGTTTTTAAAAATCTACCACTGAAATGGTAAGGTTCAATAATTCATATATTTTCTTAAAGTTTTTCATTATTTTTTCTCAAGTGATATAGTACTTTTAATGCTTTAATTATTATGCTAGAGAAAATCATTAGAAATTATCAAGAAAAGGAAGAATTGGCATTGTCAGATTTCAAATTATATTACAAAATAGTAATTATCAAAACTATCTGGTACTAAATAAAAAAATAAGAAAATACATTTGAAGTACAGATTAGATAAGTAAACTCATAAAGACATATTTTCAGTAAATTTAAGATCACAAGCCATTGGGGATGGGACTCTGTACTTGACTAGGAAAACTAAAGAGCAATTTGATAAAAAAAAAAAAAATAAATTTAGAAATGCATCTTACACACCAAAAAATGATATATTGGGAATAGTAAGTACTCAATTATGATATGTCAGAAAAACTGAGTTTGAATTCCAGATCTGCCATTTATTATCTAGGTGACCTTAGCCAAGTCATTTATTCTAGGTCTCAGTTTCCTGATCTAAAAAAGGGGAAGAATATGGACTAGAGGATGATAATTTCCTTTCAGATTATAAGTTTATGAACTAATGAATACAAATTAAGAAGTCAGTCTATACTTTCCCAAATAGAAAAAGTAAGACAAAAAAGTAAAAAAGTAAGGGGGGGGGGGAGAAAGAGAGAGAGAGAGAGAGAGAGAGAGAGAGAGAGAGAGAGAGAGAGAGAGAGAGAGAGAGAGAGAGAGAGAGAGAGAGAGAGAGAGAGAGAGAACAGAGAACAAAAGGTTGGGAAAAATTCACAAACATATAAAATCAAAGAAATTATAAAAGTCAAAATAAATCATTTTACTATATAAAATTTAAATGCTTTTGTACCAACAAAGTACAAGTAATTAGAATGAGAAGAAAAATTATGGAAAGGGGGTTAAAAAAAACCCTTTGCATTAAACTTTTCTGTTAAAAATTTGATGTTCAAAGTTTGTAGGCAAATTGATACTAATCAATGAGAAATTATTTTGAGATTTTTTAAAAAATGGTCTTTGTGATCTCTTTTGCATCATTTGTAATAACTCAGAAATAAAAATCAAATGTAGAAATATTAATGCAGTACTCTTCTACCTTCTAATACCTAGTTAATAATGTAGGTAGAATACTTTTTGAAATGTCATCACATTTATTTCTTTAATTTTAAGCGTTAGTTACAGATTTTAATTATGACATTCTATGTAATCATCACATTAGTGATTTTAAAAAATATATTTTCCAGTTGCCAAAAGCATGTAAAGAAAGATAAAAAACTAATGAGACTGTTAGTAATTATCATGTATTTTCCATGTTCTAATATTTATTGACAAAAACCTCTTATATTTGCAGTGAGCTAAGTATTCTATAATTATGTTAGAGAAGTGTCAAATATAGAGTTAAATACCATATTTCTTAATAGATTTTAAACTAGGGATTTTTTTGGTATAGAAAAGTTGTAAAATTTCACAACTAATCATTTCAAAATTAATTGAAATATTAGCATTTCTTATATTTATAAGACTTTTATATTTTAATAAAAGATATTTGAGGTATGGCTTATAAGGGAATATAACAAAATATACCTACTATAACCAAAATTTAGAAATACTAACAGTTCACTAATGATTCTGAAATTATTTGAGTGATATCTTTAATTCATTGGGCAAAGATTATTCAGTGGCAAATATGACAATTTTTCTAATTAATAAGCTCCACTCTTGGTGACATCTTTTCCTATATCTAAAGAGGTGAACAGCACAAAATGCCATAGGCAAAATGCAGTGCCACGTTATCAAATAAATGTTCAAGGTACAGCTTATAATGTTGAAAAATAGAAAAATAAATTGACCTTGATGAAGTGTGTCTTCTTTTGTCTGTTCCCAGGAAAGTTTATTTCAGGTATTTCTACTGCTGAAATGATTAGAGTTAACAGCTTTTTCCCTCCATTTTATTTTACAGGGTCTCTTCATCTTCCTGATATATGGGGTGTACAACACAGAGGTAAGTCTGCTTGGAGTATCTCAAGGCTGACAGAGTGAATGAGAGAAATGACAGGTTTCTTATCTTGATAACTGAGGGACAAAGTTGGCTTTCCATATGAGTGTCCTACTGCCCTTCATGCTTGGACTAGCTTATATGCATCTCAGCTTACCATTAAACACAGACACCCTGAATAAAGGGACAGACTCATTTCTCATAGGCATTGACTAATATTTTACTGCTGTTTTAACTTTTTGAATTTCCAGGCTTTCTTTGAACACTTAGCTCCACTCCACTGTATTAAAAGTTTTACAGTTCAAGGGCCAGAACTTTGCCATTTATAGTCCCATGCCATAAGGGACTAATTTTTCTTAACTCTAAAAACATTATGTAGAATATAATATTTCATCAAATATTGTTTTTTTTTTTAATGAATCGCCTTTAATATTTCTAAATGATCTGTAACTATTGGAGGCCAAGTAGCTGAGGCCTGTGGGGGTTTGTTCATGATTTCAGGATGTCAGCACGTTATTTAGAGGCCTTGGTGTTAGAAAACCTTGATTGCCAGCTGTGACACAATAGCTGGGTGACGCTGGACAAGTCCTTTCATCCTTTTAAGTCTTGTCTTTCTAAGTGCTCATCTGTAAAATAAGCTTAATAATGTTACCTCCCTCAGAGAGTGGATGTGGGGAGGTTTTGCAAACCATAAACTGCTATATAAACTCATGGAAAAAATACTTGAAAAAAGGAAAAAAGAAAATCGTCTTTTTTATATTCAAAAATATACTTTATAGAATGTATAGCATTACAGTCCTAACATTTCAGGTTAAGAAACATTTATTTAGTGCCTCGTATGTGCCAGGCACATGTACCAAGCTTCAGATTTTTTTTTTTTTGGAAGAGTGACTTGTTTATGTAATCCAATAGAAAAAAATGCAATTTCATGCTCAGTAGCAATTCAGTCCCGTTCAATCAACATTTATTAAGAGCCTACACTTTTGGAGGCACGATGGATACAAAAAGCGGCAACAAACAGTTCCGGCCCGCAAGGAGCTTACAATGAGATGTGCACCCTGTACACAGGTGCTCAAATAAATATTTGAGTTGATTCGTTAGGTTTGTGTTTGGGAGATTCCTTTAAGATGCTGGAGGTCCGGTTTGGCTTGGAAGGAGGGATGGGCCCTAGGAGTGGGGAGGAAGAATGACACCGGCGAGCTTCCAAAGGTGCTGGTAGTGTTGTAAGCCACTTCATTTCCCAAAAGAAAAGTGGCCTTGAGATAACAGGACAAATAGGCTCATTAGTAAAGCCTACAAAGGAATGTGGGCATTTAAATAACGTTTAATGATGATGAAGTGCGTGTGGGCGTGTGTTTTATAGGGCGGCTCCACTCCGAGTGCAAGCGGTTTCCTTTTTGAGTAGCCTTCAGGTAGGTTGGCAGTAAGCAACCTTTTTTTTTTTTTTTTTGGCAAAGGTACCCCGATTACGTTTTCAAAGTAGGCCACGCCCACGACCGAGCCAGGTCCGAGAGATCCCAGTCTGCGGCAGGGGGAATGGGTTTGGGGAAGCAGGACGACTGGGGGGTTTGGAGGGGCGGTGTTTGGGCATCGAGGGCCCTCGGGGCGGGGTGCAGCCCGCTGACGGGCTAGGGCCCCCTCTGCTCTCCGCTTTACTTCCAATCCCTTCTCCGGCTGCCTCTTTCCTTTTCCCCGGCGCCCACTTTCTTTCTCCCAGGCAGCCCTGGCAAGTCCAATCCCAAATCCTCGTCCCTTCTGGCCCGGTCGGTTGCACGTCTAAGGCCCCAGCCGATCCGGGCCTCCATTCCCTTTGCCTCAGCCCAGGCCCATCCCTCTGGTCACTTCATAAGTCCCCGCCCCACTGGCCCCACACGAGTCGGCCCCAACCCTCGGGCCCAACCGCCCGAATGATTGACAGGCCGGCCGGGCGGAAGCTGTTGCGCAGGCGCCCTGGCTCCCCAGAGCTCCCCTCTGGCCGGGTCGAGTAGTTCCCAGCAGACCCCGCGCCGCGCCTGCGCAGTGCCAGGGAGGCTTTTAATTCCATTGTGGAGAGGACTCGGCGTTATTTTTATTAACTGGAGGCGACGGCGGCTGCGGTGGCGGCGGCGGGACCCGTAAGTGCTGCTGCTGGGGGCCGGGGAGGGGGGAGGGGGCGAGGCCCGGGGTAGGGCCGCCGTACCATGCGCGCTGGGGCCGGAGGCGGCCGGGGATAAGCGCCGGGCGCGTTGCGGTCTGGGCGGCGGCGGCGGCGGCGGCAGCGGCGGCGGCGGCGGCGGGGTCTGAGCGCCGCGGTGGTCTCGGCCCCGGGGCCCGGTTCCTCCTCCTTCCCTCCCTTCTCCTCCCTTTTCCTCCTCTCCTCAGCCAGGCCTCCTCCGGGGTATGAAAGTCGGCAGCGGGTTCCTGAGTAGCGGCGGCGGCGGCGGCAGCGGCAGCGGTAGCAGCAGCGGCGGCAGCGGCGGCGGCAGCGGCGGCGGCGGCAGCAGCAGCAGCGGCGGCGGCAGCGGCGGCGGCAGCAGCAGGAGGGCGGAGATGGAACCCACCTTCCCCCCGAGTATGGTCATGTTCAACCACCGGCTCCCCCCGGTCACCAGCTTCACCCGGGCGGCGGTGGGGGCCGCCCCTCCCCCGCAGTGCGTGTTATCCTCCTCCTCTTCCTCCTCTTCATCTTCCTCCTCCTCGACCTCCTCCTCCTCTTCCTCGGCCTCCAACTCCGCAGCCCCAGCCGCCGAGCCTCCCCCGCCTCCTCCTCCTGCCCCGGACATGACTTTCAAGAAGGAGCCCGCGGCGCCGGCCGCGGCCTACCCCCCGCAGAGGAACTCGTGGGGATTTCTGCAGTCCCTGGTGAGCATCAAACAAGAGAAGCCTACGGAGCCGGAGGAGCAGCAGCATCACCACCACCACCACCACTACGGAGGGCTGTTTGCAGGGGCGGAGGAGAGACCTCCCGGCCTAGGAGGCGGGGAGGGGGGGAGCCACGGCGTCATCCAGGACCTGAGCCTTCTCCACCAGCACGGGCAGCACCCGCCCCCCCAGCACCACCGCGACGTGTTACTCAGCAGCAGCAGGACGGATGAGCACCACGGCAGCGAGGAGCCAAAGCAGGACACTAATGTCAAAAAGGCAAAGAGGCCAAAGCCAGAATCTCAGGGAATCAAAGCCAAGCGGAAGCCCAGCGCTTCCTCCAAGCCTTCTCTGGTCGGAGATGGAGAAGGTGCCATTCTTTCCCCAAGTCAGAAACCTCACATCTGTGAACACTGTAGCGCTGCTTTCAGGAGCTCCTACCACCTGCGCAGGCATGTCCTCATTCACACAGGAGAAAGGCCTTTCCAGTGCAGCCAGTGTAGCATGGGTTTCATTCAGAAGTACCTACTGCAGAGACACGAGAAAATTCATAGTAGAGAGAAGCCATTTGGGTGTGATCAATGCAGCATGAAGTTCATTCAGAAGTACCATATGGAGAGACACAAGAGGACACATAGTGGAGAAAAGCCATACAAATGCGATACTTGTCAACAGTATTTTTCAAGGACTGATAGATTACTGAAGCACAGGCGCACATGTGGTGAAACCATAGCTAAAGGAGCAGCTAGTGCAGAACCTGGGTCATCAAACCATAACAATATGGGTAACCTGACTGTGTTGTCTCAGGGAAATACAAGTTCTTCAAGGAGAAAAAATAAGTCAAAGAGCATTTCTATTGAAAACAAGGAACATAAGACTGGTAAAGCAAATGAGTCACAAATTGCAAATAATATCAACATGCAGAGTTACACGGTAGAAATTCCTATTGTGTCTTCCAGTGGTGGCATAATTGGCGCTGGGATAGATGAGTTACAAAAAAGGGTGCCAAAGTTGGTCTTCAAAAAAGGAAGCAGAAAAAATACAGACAAAAACTACCTTAATTTTGTGTCACCATTACCAGATATAGTTGGACAGAAATCGTTGTCAGGGAAACCAAGTGGTTCTCTTGGCATAGTATCCAATAGTAGTGTGGAGGCCATTAGTCTTCTCCAGAGTGCAGGTGGCAAGCAAGGCCAGCTCAGTAGCAACTATGATGATGCCATGCAGTTTTCAAAGAAAAGAAGATATTTACAAACTGCCAGTGGTAACAGTGCCTTTTCTATAAACGTTGGACACATGGCCTCCCAACAGTCTGTCATCCAGTCTGCAGGTGTGAGCGTTATGGACAACGAAGCACCATTATCACTTATTGATTCCTCATCTCTGAACACTGAGATCAAGTCTTGTCATGACAAGTCTGGGATCCCTGATGAAGTCTTACAGAGCCTTTTGGACCAGTACTCCAGTAAATCTGAGGGGCAGAAAGAGGATCCCTTCAATATAACAGAACAACGAGTTGATTTACACCCTTCAGGAGAACATTCAGACATGGTTCAAGAGGAAAATTTGAGCCCAGGCAACCAGACACCTTCAAATGACAAAGCAAACATGTTGCAAGGATATTCCAAATACATCCAGCAAGCTTTTGAAAGATCAGCCAATAGCACCGGTTTTGCTTTTGGACCCAGTTTCCAGTTTGTTAGTTTGTCTTCAACTCTCCACAACCACACTTTATTTCCAGATAAACAAATATACACTACATCTCCCCTGGAGTGTGGTTTCAGCCAATCTGTTACCTCAGTGTTGCCAACTACATTGCCAAAGCCTCCTTTTGGGATGTTGCTTGGATCTCAACCAGGTTTTTATTTATCTGCTTTGGAGGCCACCCATCAGCAGCTGACTCCATCACAGGAGCTGGATGATCTGATAGATCCGCAGAAAAACTTAGAGACTTCATCAAGCTACCAGTCTACATCTCAGAAATTGACTAGCCAGAAGGAACAGAAAAATTTAGAGTCCTCCACAAGCTTTCAGATTCCATCTCAGGAGTTAACTAGCCAGATAGATCCTCAGAAAGACATAGAGCCTAGAACAACGTATCAAATTGAGAACTTTGCACAAGCATTTGGTTCTCAGTTTAAGTCGGGCAGCAGGGTGCCAATGACCTTTATCACTAACTCTAATGGAGAAGTGGACCATAGAGTAAGGACTTCAGTGTCAGATTTCTCAGGGTATACAAATATGATGTCTGATGTAAGTGAGCCATGTAGTACAAGAGTAAAGACACCAACCAGCCAAAGTTACAGGTAAGGTCCCAAGAGTGACCAGGCTGGGGGTCTTACAATGTAATTTTGTTTTATTTTGAGAACACTGCCATTGGAATGTTTCTACATGATCCTATTAAGAATAATGTAACATGCCCTTTCAATGCAACTTTTCATATTTAGTTTATTTTGTTAGTGTGATTTTAGCTCTGTTTGTATTATGATTTTTAATCAAAATCAATAGATTAAAAATAGTTTGACATTCAAAGTGACAATGTTTAGCAATCAAATTTACATGTATAGATTGTCAGGGAATAGCCCAAAAGTTTTAAATGCAAAAAAAAAAAAAAAAATCCACAAAAAAAAAATTTTGTTCCTAGGATTAAGGTTTATTCTAATTGCTTTACTCTCAGGAAAGTGTAATAACGCATGGGAATTCTATACATTATCACTGTATTGGAATATCCACCTTGCAGATAGAAGAATGATAAACATTTCAACATTTAAGTAAGGGATCTAAAACATTTCAAATTGCTATCTCTATCTGGGCTGATCCAAAATTCTGAGATGTTGGCTACCTATATTTTGTTGCAGCTTTTCAAATGTACTCTGATCTTCCAAACCACATTCATTCCAGACTGGTAGAACAAATATTCTTGGATCTTTGATCAAAGCCTGGAATGATAGCTTTAATATAAAGAAGAATGAAAAGCGCCCTCCCCCTCATCCCAACTATAACAAGGCTGTAATTCCATTAAGAGATTCTAGTGACATCCACAAAAATTGAAACCCAAGTGGTTGGTTCTTATCATAGGAACCATAAGATGGTATTATGTAATTCATATAAATTTTGGGGATGCATTTATTATACATGGTTTAAAATATTTTCTTTTCCACTTGTCTTTTAGTATATCACAAGCCCTTCTATGTTTTGTCTCAACCCTGTTCTTCAAGGTTCTTGGACCTTCCCTCCTTGTTCCCTTCTCCCTATCTTGACAGTTTGAATTTTTAAATGATTTACATTCCAAACATAATTCATTATGTACTTTTTATATGTCTTATGGCATCAAATAGTCAACATTAGTGTAAACACCCCTCTCCCATTTGTAAATCCAATTCAAGTTTCCATGTATAATAATATCTTAACCCCACTTACTCACAGCTCTGTGTAATAAGGTTGTAATTCTGTCTGGTGGCTTAGCCAATGAGAATTGAGCTTAGTATTTCCTAATGACATCAGAACCTCTGTGAAATTGCAGCCTTTCCTGTACTTTCTGGAGTACATGAGTCAGTATTGTACACGGATCTTGTGAAGTTAATGGAAACTTGCTAGGAACGCTAATGGCCATTCAAAGCTACTGATAGGCGGTGGCGCTGCTCTAAACCACTTTTTAGCAAATGTATTTTTTTTCTGATTACATTTTTTATTGTACTTTGATGTTTATGCTCATGAGTTTTTTATGTACTTTTGGTGATGTTTCAGTCCTGTGTACTCTTCTGACGTCAGAAAAGTACCACTGGTTGTTTGCAGTCTTATTGTGTAATCAGCCTAATACAGGCTTCCATGTATAATAAAGTAATTAACATTGTGCAAGTGTACAACACTTCTGTTAGGAAAGCAGTGTTTGAAAAGTAAGAAATTATTTAAAAAAATGTTTCAGAATACCAGTTAATTTTTCTTCCCCACTTCCCCTTCCTTAGGCTGCTTTCACCAACTGAAGTCACCTGTTTGCCAATGCAAGGTTCTTATAGAATTTATTTAATCCCCTAAATTCACTCTATACTAACATGAGTCTATGTTTCATTCTTATTACAGTTGAGTGCAGTAAGTTCTTCTATTTAGGTACAGAGTGCAAGCTGTAATCAAGGGATGGAGAGGACCTTTACCACTGTATCTCTTAAGCTGTATAATTTTTCTCAATTTTTTTTTTGTTTTATACAGGTTTTGAATTTCTTTAACTTTGTGTGTACTGAATATTGCATATGTATTATTCTGATTTGTTTGCTCTAGCTTAATACCAATAAAAAAAATCCTGTTAATCACAAAATTGAGGAAAGGAGATATCACTTAATACCAGTCATATTTTTCAGATTTCCTATTAACTAAATTCCATAGGTTATTTATCATCTGTACCTAGCAGTTTTGAGACTTGTGCTTTTTAAAATTCAGTACACTTATTGTGTTAAGCATAGATACTTTGCATCCAAGTTTATTGTAATTGGAAATCAGTTTGAATATTTTCATTTTATTAGTGTTTTAGCTATGCACAATATTGTGAAACCATACAAATTACATATTTTGTAAATTAAAATTGTTTTTTCTTGAAATTTTTGAGTTGGCTATTGTAGATGCTATGCTATTCCAGATAGATTATGTTCTAAATCTTAAAGTAAGAAACTTTTAGTTTTAGTTTTTGACTTATTTTGATCCTAAGTGCATTCTTTAAAACATTGTAATAAAATAATAGCATTGAAAAAACTAAGAATGTATATAGTAGGGAAAAGTATTAAATATTGGTAAAATTTCATAGGTAGAAAAGTTAAAGGGAAAAATCCTGAACTCCAGAAATAAGGAATCTAGAGCATGTTATTATCAACTTAGTCTTAAAACTTTTTGGGTTTTGGATAAATCTAAATAAGTAATCTTGGAATGAATAATGTTAAACATTGTGTGTGTGTACACACACACACACATATATATATATACACTTAAATTTGGAGAGAAAATAAGCTCTGTGTGTGTATACACACACACACACACACACATACATACATACATACATATATATCCTTAAGTTTGGAGAGAAAATAAGCTCTTATAAATAAATAGCATTCTGAATTATGAAAATTGTATGTGGAAATATGGGGGACAATATGAGTAATTTGGTGGGAAAATGTTACATGAATGGAATAGGTCTGTGATGGAGGCTTTGTATTCAACATGATTATTATATGTAAGCAAATGTTTAAAGGGTGCACTTTAAAACTTCTAGACAATTTCTCAGTAGTAAACCCTTTCCTCTCCCTCCTAGCAACAGGAAATGTAAATGTTTTATTCTCTTGTATAGGTAGCGCTTAATGTCCTTGCTTTGGTCATTTCTTTGGAAAGCCGTCTTCAAATGAGCAGAAATCAAGGAAGAGAATCCTCACAGCTATAAAACTTTTAGTTCTTTATACATAATTTTTGTACTAGAAAACTTCAGGTCTTGGTGTTTGGGGACCTGTGTTCAAATTCTGCTTCATATGCTTGCTAACTATGAGGCCATAGGCAAAGGATAACATTCCAGAGTTAAAGTTGGAAAGGACTTTACACATAACCTAGTACAGCCTCTTCATATTTTATAAATGAGGAAACTAAGGCCCAGAGCCATTAGGTGACATCCTGCGGGACATAAGGGTAGTAATTGACAGAGCCAAGATTCAGCCACACGTCCCCAGCACTCTCATTGCATCCAGAGTCAAGCTCTCAGAATTTCAGTTTTTCCTTCTCTACTAGGAGGTTAATATTTGTACTGTTATCTCAAGCTTCTTGTGGGACAAACGGTTTGTAAACTTTAAAGGACTATACAAATGTAAGCTATCACTTAATGTTCCTTGCTTCCAGGTTCTGTTTTATTTTTTTGGTCTTGACAACTATTATATCATGAGGTGTAAGCCAACTGCCATTGAGGAGGCTTGAGCAGGAGCCCTGCAATTATTAATCTTACATAGTAGGTTGTGGCACTTGCTTAAGAGTCCTCACACAGGATAATGGGTCAGGTGGGATTTCTAGCTCAGGTTCTATCAACTAGGCTCCACACATCTGCTTTAAACTAATATAAGTATCCACAGATTTGTTTCTTTCCTCTTTATTTTCCATTATGAAATTTCCCCATATTCCTAGAATAACAAAATATCGTGAGCAGTTGTTATTTCAAAAGATGGATTTTTTTCCCCCCAAATTGAGGGGAAAATTATCCTTCTGACTTCAGTTAATGTGGTTTTGGATCTAAGAGCCTTTATTATTCAACATGAATGAGAATAATAGTTTAGACAATTAAAAGTTTTTAAGGTAAAATTTTTCTAGCCAACACAAGATTACTTTCAACCTACAGGAAAAAAATTGTAATAGAAAGAGCCAAATTGATAGTTTGTTCATTTATTTTACGTACTACTTCATTCAAAAATGCAAAATTAATTTCATCCTCCATGATACTTAACCACTCCTTGCCATTAAGATAACTTAAATTGTGAATTGGTGTCAGTTCTTGTTGGGACTTGCCTACATTTAAACTCCAAACTAGTTTGTATTTTCAACCTGAATATTATACATAAGCAAATGTTTATAAAGGGGGCACTTTTAAACTTTGAGACAATTTCTCCAGAATATACCCAGCTCTTCCCCTCCCCAACCTCTTTCCTACTTGAACTGAAGAACTTTCCTTCAAATAATTGGCTTTCAGAATTTAGTATTCTTTTTAATTAGACTAAAACAGCCATATAAAAGTAGCCCTTTTTGTTTACTAAGATAGCTGTCTCATTTTAAGTATGTGAAGCAATGATTGTTGGTGTTGTGATATGACACATCATCTTTTCACTGGATCTTGTCAGTAATGTTCCATGCATGTTTTGTCATGGGATCCCCCTTGGTATTTTTGAAGGGAAACAGCAATTCACCAACTACCTTGTACCTTCTGTGAAATGAAGAAAGAGCTGGTACCTCCTGGAAACCTTGAAAATATTTTATTCAGCAATACTTTAACTTGTTTTCTATATTTTTATTTCCTGTTTTATTATACTATATTATACTATACATATTATTCTACAAACATCTTGTTGACTGCCTTATAAGTGGGCAAAACTCTGTGAGAGTGCTGCCATTTTCAAGGAAATGATTACCAGGAGGCATATATTTTGAAGCACTTAACCCTTAGGTTATTAATATTTTCCTATAACCTTTATGTGTCTATATTTTTGTAATGTTGTCCCCCAAATACAAATATATCAACCCTATTTAATTCTTAGAAATATTCTTGGACTATTGTATGGAGCACTGCCCTCAATAATACATTCCCTTTTAAATATGGTAAAAATAGGTATCTATTTTTAAAAGATATAGGACAGTAAGGACATATTTAAATTAATCTAGAATAAAATATAGGTTTTATGGAGCAGTTTAAGTTACAGAAGAAAAACTAATTCCATAACAAATTAAACTGATGGGTATAGAGTTGAATTTATTACACAGTATATGAAATCCCCTATCTATGTGATAATAACTAAATGCGGTTCAAACAATTAAGCCTCGAAACAGCTTACTATATTTCATCAAGTCATTTAAACAGTGCTGTTAACTATAATCAACTGTCCTAGCTATGTGTTTATAAAGGATTAGCTTCTATATGATCATAGATGAATAAAATCTTATACTTTTTTTTTATAAAGGAGTAATAAAACTTAATGTTAAATAATAGACCACTTTTGAGTACCACATAGGATAAATATAAATAGCCAAATAGATTTCTATATAAGATATATTTTATTTTAAAAATTAATTCCAAAGCAGTGTTTGCAGAATTATCCTCGAATTCAAGCGGAGATATGCCTTCTACAATAAGTTTGGAATTGTGGGGAAGTAGCTGGGGAATAAGTATGTTGATTGGAAGGAATACTCTTCAGCTCATCAAAGACAGGCAGAAGCAAGACTGGGCCCTTAAAGCTGCTGAGAAAAGGTAAGGAATATTATGTATGAAGTGGGAGGAGAAATACGGTAAAAATTAAAATGAGTTTGATGCTTATTATAGTAAAAAGAGGGATCCCTAAAATAATGAACATAGATTAAAAGGGTGGTGGATTTGGCCCAAATAGGTTTTTAATTATGTCCTACTTTTTCAAAATAATATTAATAAGGCACTTATCATAGTATCTGACATAAAGTTGCCTAAGTGCTTTTTCCCATCTCCCTCTTCCCCCCTTTTTCAAACTTTCACTACAAACCTAATACTAATATATATAACTTTGTGTTCTCTTTACATTCTTAATGTAATCAATGCTCAATACATTGAGTTTGTCCCATAACTGTAAAAGCTCATAAAAATTGGAAAATCAGTTCCCTGCAAAAAATTATAATTGTAAAATTAAGTGAAAAAAAATTTATGTACTTGAGGATGGGACTTTGAATTCTTTGGAATAATTTTATATGAAAGAAGCACTGCCTTTACTATCCTTGACCTGATAAAAATCAGAAATGTTTAGATAGGAATGCTGTGTTTTATACCCTGCTCTCCCCACGCCCAAAAAAAGATTGAATCTCCTAAACATTTTACCTGTTTTCATTTGTTTTCAAAACATGGTATTATCTCAGACTGAGATGACTGAATAACTCATTTGGTTATTGTATCTTAGATAAAAATCTTGTTTTACAAGCATTTTTCTTATTTACCTTAAGATTTTAGTTTTATGGATAATTTCTTTAGTCTGGACATTCTTTTTTCCAGATTGAATTTTAAGAGTAGACTGCAAAAAATGATGACAAGATCATACTATAACTTTTATATTTGGTTGTACATAAACTAGGCGCTTCCTGCAAGGAAGCCCAGTGCAGAAATTTGAAACAGTTCCTTCTTTTGGAAGGATAATGAGAACTGTAAATGGGTATCATTGTGGGTTTTCATGAATAGACAACCCATGACCTCTGTCAATACAGTAGTGGAATTGGAAAGAGCTTTTCTGAGGCAGCAATTTTTTACTTAATAGCTGAAAAACAGAAGCACTAAGCATAGTTTTAGAAACAACTATGGTTCAGGAATTTTCATCTTGAAAAGGAATATGTATTAGAATTAACTCTAGGTTTATCAAGTAAATTTGACTTAAGAAAGCAGTGACTGCTTTGTGAATTTATTTGCAAAAATGAGCATTTTGACAATTAAAAATGTGATTTAATTATATTACATGTTTGGCTGAAACACTAGTAAGCACAGAGCATTTTTATTACATATTTTTCTTTACGAAGTCTTAGTGATAGTTAAGAGCTGTGTATTATTTCCTGTCTTAAGCTCTCTCCATTTGTGTAGTATATTCTCAAAATCTTCCAGGATGATATGAGAGCATGTTCTGACTAGTGCCTTGAATTTCCTTCCTTTTAATGAGGACACAGAAAGCTTCAAAAAGTGATCAAGTAACATAAGCAATATATAATAGTCTAAATTAGAATCTAGCAAATATATACAATTCCATACGAGGATCCTATCTTTTACTCCTTATTCCTATAAGGAAGAGTTGAATCAGGAGAGTAATTGGGGGAGGGGGGATAAAGGAAGACTGAAATCTAGAGTAGTTGGTGTTAATTGATGCTTTAGTCAGATATAATTCACACAAAAAAATTTGGTTAGAATACACATAGGAAAGGGTAACTAGTATAAACATAAATTGGCTCTTGTTGATGTTTTATATAGATGTGTAAAAAGCAAAAGAAAAAGTTTCTGAGGTCATGCTTAATTATGAGTAGGCTATGGAAGATTTGCCATTTTTCTCACCCCCCCCCTTTTTTTTTTTTTTTTTACTTGTCGGGGGGGGGGGGGGGGGGGAATACTGAGTATATATGAGAGGAGACAATGCCTTGAAAAGAACTTTGAGAAAATAATGAGGCTAATTTTTACCAACTGGATGTTAGAAAAGTACTAAAGAATTTGGCTTATTTGGAATTGATATGAGGGAAAGGAGTATCTTAAAAGTTCATTATTGACTTCATTTAATGACATTCTAGTTTTTAAGAGTTCTTTCTTTTGTAGAGGATAATTTAAGCCTTATGACTTAGTGTTGAATATTTTTTAATTAGTATAATTCTGGCTGTCTTCATTTGAGAGAGAGGATTGGTATCATGAACTACTTACTGATGGTAGTCTTACCAAAGGGGTTGTATTTGGAGCCATGATTTGGCCTTAAATTCCAGCTTTGCCACTTTTTTGTGATCTTTGGCAAGATCCTTCCCTTTTCTGGGCCTAGGTTTGTTATTTGTGAAATGAGGGTACTGAAACCAAGAGAACATTGTACAGCAAGTAATATGTGATGATCAATTGTGATGGACTTGGCTCTTTTCAGCAATACAGTAATCCAGAGCAATTCCAGTAGTCTTGGAATGAAAATGCCATTCTCATCCAGAGAGAGAACTATGGAGACAATGTGGATTGAAGCCTTGCCTTTTTTTTTTTTTTTTTTTTAATGATTGCTTGCTTTTTCTTATGTTTTTTCCTTCTTGGTCATTTTCTTGTATTATATGACAGATATGGAAATATCTTTAAAATGAATATACATGTATAACCTATATCAGGTTTTTTGCTGTGTTGGGGGAGGGGCAAGTGAAGGAGTGACAAAATTTAGAATGCAGAATCTTAGAAAAAAAATGAATGTTGAAAACTATCTTTACATGTAATTGGAAAATTAAAATACTACTGAGAAAAAGAAAAAAAGTGAGCGTGCTAAGTGAGATGAATTTAAAAGTCCCTTAAATCTAAATGATACAAGACAAATGCATTGGTGAGGAAAGTAGTTTTTTTTTAAATAATCAATTTGTAAACACTGGTAAAAATTTTGTGAATTATATGCATTGGTGAAATAATTGTTACTTTTAACAGTAATAATTGATGAAACTCTTCTTTTCCAAACAAAAATAAGTGGTAATAAATACAGTTTATAAAGAATAGTAATCCTGGATTATATTAAATTAATTTTCAGGTAATAATGATTCTTTAGTGCATCTGCTACATACATGAATACATATAAATATGTATTCTGAAATACATATTATAAAATAGCATTCAGTACTGTTAAATGGAGATATTCACTATTCAGGTGCCAAAGCATATGGGGTTTGGGCAAGTGGATATGAGAGTAACAATTTAAAATAATATGTTGGTAGAATTGCCTTTTGTAAGCCGTTTTCTCAGTTATACAGTTGTATTGTCTTAATGCTATTTTTCCAAATTGAATCATTTAAAACTATACATTTTATATTATTTCCTTTGTCCTTTAAAGTACAAAATACTTAAGGCTGGAGATGTAAGAAAAGGATATTTTCAGATAGAATGATGTCAGTAACAGATGGTGGGGACATTGCTCAGCAATAAATATGATTAATGTGATTAGAGCTATTAAGATTTGTAAAGAGGAAGAAAAGAAGTTCAGCCCATCAATATGTGGCCAGCCATTGTTCTAACCTGGCTTGACTTAAGATTTAGAAAAACTCATTTCATTTACTTTAACAAGGTTCAATTTTTGAACTATATTTAATGGAAAGAATGTTATTTTTGGAATCCTTTGAAATGCAAGGTCTATATAATTTCCTATATTATTAGAACATTTTCAATGAAAATAGGACAAAACTAGCTGGGACTCATTTAAAAACAAAACAAAACAAAAATCCTTTTGAAACCAGAGGACAGGTACCATTTTTTTTAGTTATCTTGCTAAACGTTTCATTTTATAAATATTATACTTTAGTATTGAGAATGTCAGTTTTTAAACATGAAAAAAGTAAACTTGAAATATGTTTAGAAAGAGAATAAAATGTATAAGAATCCTTAAAAATGATTTCTCAGTCAATTGTAACATTAATCTTAAATGGTAGAAAAAAGTCATAAGACTAATTTCCATACTGATAATTGAATGTCCTGGAAAGGAAATTTTTATATTCAATATTAGTTTAAATGTAATGGAATTCATTCATTCATTCATTATCTGGAATTTTTTTATGAAGAACAGTCAGAATTTAAGACTAGGAAAGGGAAGAGGTAAGGTCATGGTATGAAAGACTACCCAAACCTGACTTAACAAATTTTTTCAACAAAGATATTTACTTTGTCTATGAAATGGGTGTAAACTGGTGATTTATTAAAGTTAGTTTCTTTAGCTTACTCACTTGGGGAAAATCAAACTCATTCCATGTTCACTTTAGGAAGTATAATAAATGAAATTTATTCCAACCAACTATTGTCAGAGTCCTTAAGAATATTTTTATGATTTTTTTCATGAAATTGAAAATGATAATGAAAATTTATTATCAATGCCTTCATAGAACAAGTACAAAGTGTTATAGTCTTAAAAGAGTTGTGACTTGGATTCAAAACCCACCTCTGATTTTTACTATTTGGCAAATAGTTAAACCTTGTCGTTGAATAACATTAATCCCTATTAAATCATTCTCCCAAAAATAGGAATGACCAAGGGTTGGACTTTGAACTGAACCTTGTAGAATGTTTAGTTAGATTATATAGTAAGGTATTTAGGATTGCAAATTTATAAAGCTGGAAAGGAATCTTAAATATCATTTAGTCTAATCCCCTCATAGAATGATTTAGTTTATGTCACAGCTAGTTAGTAACAACTAGTGCTAGAAACTAGGCCTTTCTACTATTTCATGTAGTGTAATTTTTTCTAATAGTAAGTATTCAATAATGTTGAAATAGGATAATTATAGAGGAAATAATATGCTATTTTAGATACATAATCCAGTATTACAATTATGTATATTCATGCCAATAAGAAGTTAGTCCAAGTATCAATTTCATTGTTGCCAGGAATTTTTTATTTCAGAAGAAATGTTATGATTCATAATATTTAAAAGATACATTGACTGCTAATTTTTTTTTTTGTATATTATTTATACCTCTTAAAGGAGACTAAATGCATATTGAAATGTGTGTGCTTGACCCAGGGAAAAAAGTTACATAAATAATAAAAATCCATAGCTTGCAAAATTTAAAAACTCTCTAGTCCTTAATTCACAATTATCTAGATCAGTTTTCCCCAATGTATTCGTTTGCATACTCAGCATGTTATATCCTAAAAGTAGGAAGTGAGATGGTTCAGAGGGAAAATTTAATAAGGAACATGTCCCATGTTCTACCAAACAAATATTTGAGTCAGAGCTCTGTGGCTCATGTCTTAATTGTGAAGTAGATATACCCTCCTCAGGTTTGCCCCAAGTTCAGATCCTGTTGCTCTGAAGGTTTCCTTTTCTCCCATATTTACCTTCCTTCCCAATCTCCCAGTGAAGTCACCCATCTTGTTCCTGATATTTTTAAGGTTCCCTATTAATCTGCTATGGTCACAAAGTATTAAGAGATTGTCAAGTTAGATAGCTGAAATTTTGGAAAGCAAGGTCAATCCAAAGGAAGGACCCTGATGGTGGGAAAATACTGCTATACTTTAGACACAGGAGAGTTTTCAGTAATTAGGTTACCTTTTTGTTCAGTTATATCTTGAATAAGCTTGATTAGCTTTACCAACCTCATGGCTCTGGATTTGATCTCGTAACTTTCCATTTTATTTAAATTAATTTCTGACCCTCATTTTGTCAGAGAACTAAGTTGAAGAACTTGTTTTTTTTTTTTTTAATAATAGCTTTTTATTTTCAAAATACATACAAAGATAATTTTCAACATTCACTCTTGCAAAACACCCTTGTGTTCCAAATTTTTATTCCTCCCTTTCCCCTACCCCCTATTCTAAACAACAAATAATCCAGTTCTACACATATTTCCAAATTTATCATGCTGCACAAAAAGTGAGACCCAAAAGAAAAAAATTGAGAAAAAACCAAAATGCAAGCAAACAACAACAAAAAGAGTGAGCCACACTCAGTCCCCACACCCTCAGCCTGGGTGCAGATGGTTTCTATCAAAACTATTAGGACTGACCTGAATCATCTCATTGTTAAAAAGAACCATGTCCATCAGGATTGATCATCATATAATCTTGTTAGTGGTTCCATTGTTCTTGGTTCCATTCACTTCACTTAGCATTAGTTCATGTAAATCTTTCCAGGCTTCTCTGAAATCTTCTTGCTGATCGTTTCTTATAGAACAATAACATTTATATACCATAATTTATTCAGCCATTCTCCAATTAATGGGCATCCATTTAGTTTCTAGTTGCTTGCCACTACAAAAAGAGCTGCCACAAACATTTCTTCTTTTAACATCTCTTTGGGATGCAGACCCAGTGTAGGGTTCAAAGGGTATGCACAGTTTGATAGAAATTTGGGCATAATTCCATTATTGAATAACTCATTGTTTTAAACTTATGAACTCTTAGACCTTTTCATAGTTGAAACTAAAGCTCAGTATATACTTGGGGGTTGTTTAGATTGTGGTCAGGTCTCCTCCTGAACATTCTCATGGTTCTGGAACTTCATGATGTTGACCTCCCAGTTTTCCTTCTGCTTGTGTGACTACCCCTTCTCTGTCTCTTCTGCTGGTCTTTATCCTTTTTCCCCTTACCTGTACCCCAAGACAATGTTTTGGGCTACCTTTCTATGTAGTACTCCCTGTCTTAGTGACCTCATTAGCTCCAGGAGGAGCTAATCTCTGTGAATGACTCTCCTATTCAGCCTTAAACTCCCGAGCTCCTAATGTACCAAAACTCAGGCATTGGACGCCATGAACTGGATGTTCCTTAGGCATATCAAGCTCAGCAAGTATAAAACAAATAACTATGTCCCTTTCTCCTCCCTCTTTCAAACTTCCTGTTGGTTTTGAGGAAGCTGCCATCTTCTCATTTGTTCATATTTTCAACCTTGACTCATTCACATTCATTATATTCAAAATTGCCAAATCATGGGCTTTCTCCTCTTCTTTCCCTTATGCAGCCACTACCCTTGTTTATCTGCTTGTCATCTCCTGCCAAAGTGACTTAGTATTCCCAGTGAATCTAAGTGGTTCCCCATCAACTCTAGGATCAAATAGAAGCTTCTTTGGCACTTGACACTCTTCACAACTTGGCTCTTTTCTGTCTTCCTCTATCACATTCTCTCTCTGTACTCGGAGGCCCAGGCCAGTTGGAATTTATGTAATGCTTTGGGCAACTAGGTGGTGCTGCAGTGGACAGAGCTCCAGGCCTGGAGTCAGGAAAATGAGTTCAAATCCTGATTTAGATGCATACTAGCTATGGGACCCTGGGCAAGTCACTTAACCTATATTTACTTCAGTTTGCTCGTGTGTAAAAATGGGACAATAATAGCACTTACCTCTTAAGGATTGTTCTGAGGATCAAAGGTGATAATTATAAAGTACTTAGCACAGCATTTGGTACTATAGTAAAGACTACAAATGTTAGCCATTTTTCTAAAAAAGATAATTTAATATTAATATACATATGCATATACCTACATGTACATTATTTAATAAATATATAATTTGTTTGAAAGATGAAATATAATATTGTAGCATTGATAGCGACTTTATTTCTTCCTACCTGCCTTCTTCTTTCTCTTCTCATCTATTTCCTCCAGCATCTTTTCTCCTTCCTATCTTCTTTTCCAGTCTTTATAACTCTGCATTAGCTAGATTTTTTATTTTTTAAATTGTTTAGTGTGATGGAAAATCTGTGCCATAGAGACTGAATAAGAATATATCTCATAAAGACATTTGTACAGTTGTGTTTTGAGGTGGGAAGGAAGGTCCTATTTTAAGGTAACACAGCTTTGTCTTAATTTTTATTATGTATAATTTGTTTAAATCAGTGATAATTACCATTAAAGCTATTGTAGACTCTGTAGGTCTATAGTAATTAATTGTGAGGTTTTTTTAAAAGCAAATAGTGACTACCAAGGTAGCTTAACAGTTATAAGTGTGGAACAAGGTTGACAAATCACAGTTAGCTTCTTAAAGAACCTCATAACTATTAGAAGCTCTGAAACTTCCAGTATGATACATTCCAATTAAAAAATATATATATTTTTAAAGGCCTCTGGTTTGAAAGTCCATATTAATTTAGGTCTGAATGTTACTGTTCTAGTCCAAGAAACTATGCCATGTTTGTCTTTATTCCTAAGCAATATGAGTAGACGTGGACTAAGTAGAATTATTGGGTGGGGTTGATATTTTTTATTTATTACAGATTTTTTTCCTTTTTTATTTTTCCCTATTAAGACACTAATAATATGTTCTCTGTGTTTACTTTTAGGTATTATTTGCAGCTACTATATATTATACTATAATGTTTTAGTTATCATATGCTGATGTTCAGTGCTTAAACCCTAACAAGCAATTATACAAAATTAAACAGGATCTTCTTTTTCCATTTGTATGGATTTAAGATTCTACTCAATTTCCACTGGAAAAATCAACATAAGGAAAATGTATTTTAATACAGTTCATTTTTCCTCTTCTATGTTTCTCATATCATATTTTCCACAAAGTATAGTATATTACTCCTTCACAGTATTATTCTCAATATGTGTTGGATAAACAGGTTGAAATTCTTTCTTTCTTTCTTTCTTTTTTTTTTTTTTTTTTGAGGCTGGGGTTTAGTGACTTGCCCAGGGTCACACAGGAAGTGTTAAGTGTTTGAAACCAGATTTGAACTCTGGTCGTCCTGAATTCAAGGCTGGTGCTCTATCCACTGCGCCACCTAGCTACCACGCAGGTTGAAATTCTTAATGTCTTGTTGTCTTGCTTGCATTGGTTTTGTTTGGTTTTGTTTCACTTTCAGAATAACTGAAGCTGCCATAGATTAAAAAAAAATTTTTTTTAATTGATAAAAATAAGGAACATGTAGTATGCAATTCTTAATTGTGTATTAAATTACAATTTTGTGACTGTCCTTCAGTTCCTTATTTAGGAGATTTGCTCATTCCATATTCTCAAACTAGGTAAAGAAGAAGAATATATACTGACTGTTGAGGGATCTGAATTCTCTCACCCTCTGAGTAAATGAAACTATCCTTCTCTATTTAAGTATCTGACATGACAGAGGAGATTAAATAGCTCTAAATATGTGCATAAACATTTGCTTCATCGAGGAAGCCCATCAGACACAGAATAGCTTTGTGTGTAAAGAGCAGATCTAGGGATTCATCTTGGGGTCCATTTGTGACACATTGTATATCTGTGACCCTGGAGAAGTCACTTAAATTTTCAGTTTCCCTCCTTCACACACACCCCTTCCTCCCTGAAATTCTGTAACATAACAGATTATCTAGAAAGTGGGGAATCAGCATTCACTGGTTCCTTAGTGGGCATTCCCTATATTGGTAAAATCACAGGTCCTGTCCAAAAAAACAAAGATGTTCACTTCCAACATTTGAAGTATGAGTCTCAGAGAAATTAGATTGCCTTTGAAATTTTTGGTAGTTTGTAGAAAAAATTTATTTAAGATGAACATAGATGCAGAATATTTTAAGCCATAAAAATGTCAGTGTCAGCTTTTTAATAGATTAACAGTATAAATTTCACATTTTGTCATATGAAACCAGTTATGTTACTTTACCTTAAGCTAAGTCAGCTTCCAATGAGGAATATCATAAACTTTTTCATCAGCGTGGGGTCCTGCCAGTGAGGAAGCACTTTCTACCACAGCAGTTAAGTATGAGCTCAGTAAATTAGTCTTGGGAGTGCTTGAGAGTTCCGAAAGGGCAAAGTAAAGTGCCCAGAGACCCCCAAGCCAGTTGTATCAAAAGGTCCAACTTGAACCCTGTTCTCCTGGGTCTGGCTCTTTAGTAGGCCATGCTATCTCTTGCCATAAATATAAACTTGTAAGAGGTTAAATTTAAGTATTAGGTAATTTTTGGTTCCTATATATTTGGCTGCTGGAAAGTAAGAGAACTAAGAACAAGCCATTGGTCACAGGGAGAGACCAAGAATACTGATGAATCAGCATGGTCAGATTGAAAGTTCAAAATGCAGGGAGGCATACATTTGGAAGAATAATACCTTTGTTTTACAAAGGACAACATCCTAGGATGTGTTTTTTAAATTATGTTAAGATTTCTACTAATTTCTTTACTCTTTTAAAGACTTTTTATGTTAATAGTGTGAATTATCTTTCCAATATATGATAGAATTTACTGTGGCCAAATAAATTCATTATTTGCTAACCAATCTTCTGGTGATTGAGAACTTCTCCAAACTCCAAAAATATGACAGAAACAAAGGTGACCTGGGTTCTTAAAGATACAGAATTCAAGCTTCACAAGACAAACTGAAAAGATTTTGGATTCAATGCCTTTTGATGGACCTACTAGTTATGGGCAATGAAGCATCATGTTCTAGAAACCTCTAAAAAGGTAATAGTATTTGATGGGCTGAGTAGTAAAATTGTCTTGGTAGTTGAGTGGCCATGCTACTGACCTTATATTCATAGGAAGCTCAGTCTAGTCCTTCAGTCTAGGCTTGTGAGCCTCATGGTGGGTGAGCATATTCTTGTATTTGCTAGAGAAAATGGACAAATTGTTATTTGTCCATCAATATAGGGTAGAAAGAACTCTAGCCAGCAATTCTGTTTGTGATACAGCTTTTTTCACTATAGTACCTTACATATGTGCCACCTAGGTATAGTATATGTATAGTTCAATGTATAGTTGCTGAATAAATGATACAAAGCCTAAATAAGTATCCCCATGCTAAAGAACAGTCAGAGCTAAGGAAACTCTAGTTCCTTTTTTCTTCTTCTATATCTGGATACCCTCTATTAATTATCTGATTAACTTTGGGGAAATTTCATCTGACACCCTATTGTTAGTGGTTTTCTTCAGATGCAAAATTATTGCTGGCTACCACAATCCCAGTGCTATCAAAAAGTAAGTAATTAATGGTAGAATCTAAATTTAAATGCTAACTTAAAAAAAAAAAACTAACAAGCAAAGCAAGCAGAGATCTAAATTTAGATGTAAAATAAAATTAGATTTTTAAAATGTGTTCCTTTATAGAAAATATTTCCTAGAACAACATTTAAAGAAGCATCTACCTGATAAAGTAAATAAGAGTTTGGACCTGGAGTCAGAAGACTTAGCTTGACTTCAGACACTAGCTGTGTGACCCTGGGCAAGTCACCTGTTTGCTTCAATTTCTTCATCTTAAGATGAGCTGGAGAAGGAAATGGTGAATTCCTGCAGTGTCTGCCAAATAAAGCCTAAATGGGGTCATGAAATGTCAGATATGACTGAAAAATGACTCAAAAACAACAAAACAATATAAGTTGAAATGTTAAAGCTATAATTCCTGTGATTAATTATAATGATAGAATTTTACTTATTTTGCTTTTTAAAATAGTATAGCAGATAATTTTAAATAGATCAACAAAAACAGTTTTGAAAATTTAGATGTTATAGTGAGGATATAGGGAGCATAAAAATCCTAAGTTCTAGATCTGAAAGGCATTTTAAAAATCATCTACTTTTTATTTTTACCAAAAATAAACATCGAAGCTTAGAGAATTTAAGTGATTTACTTAAATGGTTTAAATGGCAGAAATAGGATTTGAAATTTGGGTCCTTTGACTTCAAAGATGCCAAAAAATTGCCTGAGAAAAGCTCACTAAAAACCTCACTCTAGGGATGGGGTGAGGAGAACAACCAAATATGATGCATATGCTTGATAACAATGTTTTGGGAAGTATGGTTTATTAAATTAGAAATGATAAGCTTACATATATAGGATGGAAGATTTGACAAGTGAGGAGCTAGTTAAGAAGATGGTTTCTGAGAACAGGATTTGGATTTCCCAGCCATAGCTTAAAATCTGGTTGTAATAGGCTCCTAGTCAGGAATCGAGGGCACCTAACAGATTGGCAAAACGAAAATATATTTACAAATAGTTTTGCAGATTTAATCAGAAGGGCTAATGAATCGAAGAGGGAAGAGAAAATGTTTCCCCACTAGATTAGCTATTGAAGTAAAATATAGCTACATGTAAGAGAAAAGTTGTAGAGACTCCCAGAAACTCAAAGGAAATACAATTAAAAAGAGGAATAAGAAATAAACCTCATGGCCTTAGGGTTACTATATTTTCCCCAAAAATATATTGCTAAGAAGTAAGATGAATTATAAAGCTTAACCAAAGGATAAAAATTGAAACTCAATTATCATAGACTTAGTAGGTGGTCATGATTGGAAGATGTATCTAGTATACTTTCTAGAAGAGAAATAAAATGGACAATATGGAGGGTGAAATAGCACTGCATTTTTAAAATATGAAAACACTAAAATTAAGTTGACTGCTGAATAATTAGCTAATCTTCAGTGAGGTGACACAGTTAATAGAGTTCTTGTCCTCATGTCAGAAAGATACATTTTCCTGAAAATGAAAGGTAGAACAAGATAAAAACTTAAGACAAACATGTAAGAGTTTTATTGGACCATAAGCTCAATTTGAGTTTTCAAATTTTTTATTTTTTAGTGATAATAATAGCTGATGTGGCAGCCATGAAAATGATAGTGATTTTAGTTTTCATTTAAGAGAACTATAGCATCTTGGAACAAGGTAATGATAGTTCTATAATATTCTGCCCTGCTCATCCTACATCTGGAATATTGTTTTTAGTTCTGGGCATCTTTTTTAATGAGGACTTTATAACAATTTGTGGAGAGTATCCAGAAATGATTAGCCTAGAATTCATGCAACATAAAGATCAGGCAGAGGAATCAAGGATATTTAGTTTGGACAAGAAATGACTTAGGAGGAATATGATATTTGTCTTTTGAGTATTAAGGATAAAGGGGATTAGACTTATTCTGTTTGGTCTTACTGGACAGAACTAGAAGAAGCAAATGGCAGCTGTGAAGAGGCAAAAAACATTTGGACTTGATTGTGAGGAGAGAACTCCCTAATACCTTCCTAAGAGGCAGCTTTAAGTAGAATGGGTTGTTCTTAGCACATCCATTTGAGTGATCACTAAAGAATAGATGACCACTTGTCAGATTTGCTATAGAAGGGAATCCATTTTCAGGTAAACACCAGATTGTCTTCAAGGTCCCTTGTAACCTTGGAGTTCTGTGAAGGTTGGTACTGTGCTTTACATGATGTATTTAATTTGTACCTTCATTTACCAGTTATTTAAAAATAAAATTGTATTACTTGTATAAATTTTATCTTATTTTGCATTGCTTTTTAGATTCATCACCATAGTTATATGGTTCTCAAAATTTGTGGTCTCAGGACCACAAGTATACTCTTAAAAAGAATTGAGAACCCATTTATAACTCATAATTATTAAATGCTTCAAATTACATATACTAATATTTACTCTTAGGAAGTAAAAATAATCATTTAATTCATTAATTAAATTTAATTCATTTAAAAATAATTAAACTCATTTCAACATAAGTATGAAAACTATTGTTATGTGTTTTTGTAAATCTCTTCAGTGTCTGGTATAATAGACATTCTCTGGCTATCTGTTTTTACATTCAATCTGTTGGGATGTGTTGTATGCAATATATGTAAAAAAAATCTGTCCTTATACAGATATGTATTTTGTAAAAACACGTTATGTATTTTCTTGGGCAAATATTACTATGGAAAAAGTTTTGATTTTACAGACCCTTGGTCTTGGAGACCACTTTGAGAATTGTTGATTTAATTTAAGATCCTCATTGTTATATGAAGAAACATGGCTTATGAATTCACTGTAGTTTTTGGTAGGGCCAGTTGTAAAAGGCACTCGAACTTGGACTCTGGAGACTTCTCAGTTGAAATGCAAACTCTGACACTTAATGAGTGTGATAAATCATTTAACTTCTCTCCACTTTAGTAGCCTCTTCTTATAAAGCAAAGATGATACCTATTTTACTCACCTCTCTGTTTTTTTTCTGAGATCAAATGTGTAGTTATGTATATGAAGATCCTTGCAACCTTAAAAGCACTATCATTATTCTTCTCTCAAGCATCACCTGGTGAATGTAGAGGCTATGTGTAATATTTTGACCTTCCTATACAGTGGTGACATAGGAATTCAGTAGAAATTTTGACTATTTTTCACATAGGCTTTCTATTAAGACAACCTAAGAAAAAGCTGTATAGTTAATTAAAGGGAGGTGACTAATATCCCTTTAATGACACAAACATTAAATCCTTTCCTCTCTCTGGTAATGACAGCTATTCTAGTCACCCAGGTTTGAAACTCCTGAAGACATCCTTGATTCATGTCTGTGTGTGTGTCTTTCTTCTTTCTTTCTTTTCCCCCCTTTTCTTTTTCCTCAATATCCTGTCAATTGTCAGGTCTTGTCAGTTCTTCCACAACATTTTTCATATCTGTCGATCAATCAGTAATTATTGTGTATTTACCAGGTACCTGTGCTAAGGAGTAAAAAGGATAGGGTTTGAGCTTGGCTGATATCCCTGCTATGGAGAATTCCTAGATGAGGAAACTCCCTGTATTCCTTGTACCATGGCACCTTCTCTGTTACTTTGAGTATTAGCCAGTTGCCTAGAGACATTAAGTAAGCTGTCTTAGGTTCATGGATTGTCCTGTCTCTAAGGCCAGTTTTCTATTATATTGTGGTATGACAAAAACAAAACAAACCAAAACAAACAAACAAAAAAACAAACACTGTCATCAAGAAGTTTTTAATCTAGCCAATCAAAATAACATTCTCCTATGTATGTATGTATATACACACACTCACAACATAAATGTACACAAAACATTGTGTGAGGAATTGGAGAAGTCTTGTAGAAGGTGGTACTGCAGTGATGTCCAAAGGGAAGCCAAGCATTCCTAGAGGCTGAGATGAAGGAGGATAGCCAGTGCAAATGGGTAGTGGTTAGAAGCTTTTATGAAATTAAGTATATGAGCAACAGTAAGAAGGCTAGTGTGGCTGGCCTCTAGTCTGAAGGGTAATAATGTATAATAAGATTGAAAGGTAGCTTGGAATTAGGTTATGAGTCTTAGATGTAGTCGGGAGTTGCTGGAATTGATTAGCTAGGGCAGTGACATAGTCAGACATCTGGTTTAGGAAAATCACTTTGGCAGCAGTGTTTAAGATGGACTGGAATGGAAAGAAAATTGAGGCAAGGAAACCCATAAATGAATGGAAAGAAAATTGAGGCAAGGAAACCCATAAATGAGACTGATGAATGAGAGACCATGAGGACCTCTAGTAGGGTAATGGTGAGGGGGTGTGTAAGAGGATAGATATTCTTAGAACATTATCACTCCTCTACTGAAAAATGTTCAGTGGCTTTTATAGCCTTAGGTTCAAATACAGAATCCTTAGCAAGTAATTTAAGGTCCTCAACAATTTTTCCTTTTTAGTTTTATTTCATATTACTCCTCTTCATGCAATTCTCAATTCTTGTCAAATTGGCCTAATAGCTCCTTCCAGAATTTGACATTCAATCTTTCAAATGGTACCTTTGCCTTTCTTTGTTTCCTATATTAGGTTATAGTTTCTTATTTGTATGCACATCCCACAATTCATTCTACTTCATTTCTTGATGATCCCCACAATTTAAGCTCCTTATGGTCAGGGACTATTTATTTTTTATCCTCACTGCCCATACTTTATGACTTATAAGTCATAAGAGAAACTTAACATATGTATGTTTATGGAATTGAATTGAATAAACAAAAAAATCCAGAGCAACTTGGTATGCTTGAAGGAACACTGGGTAGAGAGTAAGAACCAACCTGGAATTTTGGTTGTGATATTTATTACCTTCTGGACCTTGAGTAACTACTCTTGGTCATGGTTTTTCTTCCTTTATTAGAGGAGGGAGAGGGTTTGCCCTAGGTTTTAATATTCCCTTTTGAATCGCTTAAGCTCTGTCTTTTTGTAGATGAGGCAGCCCTTACTTTTTCAAAGTCATAATACCTTTACTCATGCCAAGGGCAATTGTTCCATGCTGTGTTCTTGCATTTGAAACTTAAGATGGTCAGCACATTAGTTGAAAGCATTATTTCTTTCTTCAGTCATTGTTGTCTCTTGTCAGCACTGAAGCATCAGTATCACATTTATCAACATTGTACAAATAATTGCAATGGTTGCTAAAAGGCAGTGCTTGAGTTGTAATACACACACACACACACTAGACATATATGCATAATAGCACAAGTTCATATAAGAATTTTAAGGTTAATTATTTTATATATAGTACTCTGAGATAATTTATATATGAGAGAAGTGAAGCTCAGGGGAATGATGTGATTTGTCCATTATCACAGCCACCAAATTTATGTAAATCTTAAATTATATTTTTGTTATTTAGTAATTTCACTGAAAGCAAATATTGCAGTCATTTTTATGGCTGCCATATATTAGCTAATATTAGCATTGAAAAAATAATTGGGATTTTCTTGGCAAAGATAAAGCAGCAATTTGCCATTTCCTTTTCCAGCTCATTTTCTAGATGAGGAAACTGAGACAAACAGAATGAAGTGATTTGCCCAGGGTCACACAGCTAGTGAGTGTCTGAAGTCAACTTTGAACTCCTTGACTCCAGGTTCAGAGTCTATCTATCATGCCACCTAGCTGCCCCCATACAAAAATGATAAATTCCAGGTTAAAAGGGGTGTGTTGTTCATGTACCCTGTAAAAAGTCAAAAGTTACTTGGCAATAGAACATATTAAGAATGAGTAAAAGTACAGGCTTTTGATGTGTTTTCACTTAGGATTTTCTGGTGGTTCCCTATATGTAGAAGTCTACTTTGGAGAACCTCAATCCATTATTGCTTTAAGGATGACTAGTGGTTGGAAGTTACAATTCTTCGTAGGGAAGAATTTGAGATTTTATAAATAAAAGGTTATGTTTTTTCTTCTTGATCACATTGCTCACTGATCCTTTTCCTAATTTCCAGTCTCCTACCATTAGCTCATGTTGCGTGGTAGAATTGGTGTTGAGGAAACTACTGTGTCTCCTCCAAAGCTACTTTTGGGTCATGTTAAGGGTATGAGGAGGTAGTGCTGCCTTAGAGAAGCTCAGTTTATAGTTACCGTCCTTTGTAATAATATATTTCCTTGAAATAGAGATGTCTTTTATATCTTCAGCAAGTTTTTTTAATATGTCCATGTAGCTTCTTCCATGATAAATGAACAAAAACTCATTTAAGATTTCTTTTAGGTAAAAATTGTAATAATGAGGTACTATATTTCATTTTTTTTTCTAGGAAAAATGGAAATGTATATAAAGTTAACTAGCTTGTCTCTATTATAGTTGTAGTGATACAAAAACAAAAGAGTTTTAGATTTTGATAGCTTTAGAGTACTTCTAGGAATATGATGTGCCTAAACTAAGAAATTCAAGGCAGATCTAAATTTCCTCTTTCATTGGTTGTATTGATTTTTCCTAAGTGATATTCCAATTAAAACCAAAAATAAATAAAAAGAAAGCTAAAGGTAAAAATGAGACAGGATTATTTCTGTTGGTTATAGCATAAAAAGTACAACAGTATTCCCCAAGGATGCGGAAAATCTATTCTGTTTTTTGGTGGGGAATCTTCCAAGTACATCAGAGTTTTTTCCAGAAATATCCTCATCATCATGAAAACAAAGGAATGTTGACTGCCTTCCTCCTCTTTTCATGGGTAGTTCTTTCTTTCTCTTTCTTTTCAGAGTTGCTCTTGACAATTTTGGAGAGCTAAAAAGTGGAAAAGAACAAAGAAAAAATAAATGAGAACCACAGATTTAAAAGTAGATTTCCCTCAAAATCCTCATAATGAAAGCCCTTTTTAAGATCTTATGATGTTTATGTCCAACAAAAATCATTTTGGAGGAAAAAAATCCCAATTTTGCATGCAACTTTAATGCCACAGAATTATTTGAATGTGTCTGCTTGCTACTGGGAAATTTGAGAGGAAAACAAAGGCTTTAGTTAAAACTTCCCATGATAATTTCTTAAAGATATGAGACATAACAAAATAGTCATAGCAGCACATTTTTGTGGGCACAAAAAAACCTAGGAACAAAATTGCTCATAGATTAGGAAATGGTGAAGAAATTGTGGTATGTGAATGTAATGGAATATTACTGAAAAGTAAGAAATGATAGGAAGACTTATAAGAACTAATGCTGAATAAAGCAGGCAGAACCAGGAAAATAATAAACAAAATGACTACACTGATATGCCAATGAAAACAGAATATTTAGTAAATCTAATGACCAGTTTTGACCAAGTGAAAATGAGGAAATATGTTCTTCCTTTTCATAGAGAGGTTTAGCTATATTGCAAAACACCATAAGACCTATCTATGTCTTATAGTCATACCTGTCATGATGTGAATTGGTTTTGTCTGATTTTTCCTTTGTCATAAGGTAGGATTAGTGTAGGTGGTGGTTATATTAGGAAATAATTGTGACTTAAAACAATAGACATTAATAAATCTTTAAAAGACATGTGAATCATGGAGATCATCACCTTGTCTTTCTAAAAAAAAAAAAAAGCAAAGAGGTTAATTATAACTATATATATGTATATATATATATACACACACACACACACACATTTATTACAACTAGTATATTAGATTTAATTAATCAAATTTATAGACTAAAAGTTGCATTTGTCATGAGTGGTATAGTAGTACCCTCAAGTAACTAATGTAAAGTACATTTATGTCATTAAAAAGAGAAATCAAGATATCAAGATTTGAGACTACTTGTATATGTGAATAAGAAAAAAATCCTGTGACAAATAATTATCCTAAACATAAAAAAATTTGGCCTCATGTAAACTTGTTCCTAGAGGAATGATTCTTAATATGAACCCTGTATCCATGGTACTTTAAGCTCTACTTTTTCTTCACATAGCCTTGTAAAATGGTAGCATAAGGATTATCATTCCTATTTTGATTGAAGAGGAAACCAAGATCCAAGTCAGTCAACAATCATTTTATTTTATTTTACTTAACAAAAACCCATTTTCTCTCCCTGCTACCTTTCCCTATCATTCTGTCCCTTGAGCTGTCTGGAGGTAGGTAGCACATTTTGTAATATGTCCTATGGTATTATGGTTGGTCATAGTGTTGTAGCTTTTAGGTCTTAAGTGCAAAAAGCATCTCATTAAGCACTTAATATATGCTATGCACTATATTAAGCTCTGGAGATACAAAACAAAAGGTAAAAAACAAAAAATTCTGCCTTCAAAGAGTTCAAATTCTAATGAATAAAAACATAAGCAAATAATGCTATATGTATAAGATATAGTGTATTGAGAAGGTGATCTTAGAGGGAAAATAAACAATTGGCTATTTGTTGGGGACCAGGAAAGCCTATCTGGCAGAAGATGGAATTTGAGCTGAGTGTTGTAGGATGGGAATCAGAAAATAAGAGATCAAATATTGAGGGCAAAAACTTGGAGCCAGAAAGATGTTCAGCCTGAGGAACTAAGAAGTTCTAAGTAGTCTAGGATGGCAAGATCAGTTTGCTCATGGACTTGCCTTAGATCAAACAAGTAGGAAGGTGAATTAAGACTGGAAGTCAGATCTGAGCTCAGAGCTTTATCCATACTGTCTTTTAAAAAAGCACTTATTAAGCATTTACTGTGTGCCAGGAACTTTACACATATCTCATTTGATTTGATCAGCTGTGACAAAAATCTGGGGAAAACTTTAATTTTAAAATGAAATATTCATGTAAGAGGTTTAGAGAAAGGGCAATATCCTTAAAAATCAACAGTAATGAGCTGGTATTTCAAAAAGTTTGTCAGGGTCTTAGAATTTTTATGTTCTTCCCCCCCCCCCCCCAGTTTATATTCTCTTGCTTTCTAAAAAAGACTGAGGCAGCTTATAGAATTAATTACATAATTAATTCTCTCCCCCCCCCAACAACAATCAGGACAATTGAAAATAAGAAACAGAAGAAAAACAATTTAAAAGGATCAGAAGAATAGAGATTACCAGGAACCTGGAATGAATTAGTTACTGCAGCTGAACAATGACTTTTAACTGTGACTTTTCAAAGCAGGCAGAAAGGGAAACAGTTTGGTTTATGTAGTTCTCATTGTCTGCTAAGAGGAAGCACACACACAAGTCTATGAAGGCAAATGTTTTCCTGGCACTAAATTCAAGGAGGAATTTATCACGTGGTTCCTTATATAAGAGACATTGGATAACATAATGGGTAATGTCTCCAACATAGATTCTGCAAGAACATTTTTCAAATGACTGCTTCTTATATTGACCCTTTAGGAAAGCAGAGAATATAACATTAAATCTCAACCCAGGGAAGGTCTTTCTTCCTAGAGCTAAGATAACAGCGTTTAGGTACATTGCTTTCTGATTATCTAACTGAATGCACCCAGGAAGCAAAAACAAGGGCTAAAGCAAGAGTTCCTATGGAAAATGGAAGGTAAAGGGATATTGTATAGGGGCAGTTTGTAATAGGCAATAGGGATGATCAAAAAGGGACGTTGCCAGGAATTTGGGATGAACTAAAACTAATTAGTGCTGCATCCTGGAATTCCCTGAAATGAGAACATATGGGGTCAGTACATGAGTGAAAGTTTGACGTTGGCATGAAAAAAAAAAGGCCATTTTACTCAGAAACTGAAGGAGTTGAGGATTGGTGACAGCAGAGGGCTTTTGGCTTATGGAGAAAGAGAGGTGAGGGAATCAGATCCTTTTGACTATTTTGGTCCAATCTAATGTTATATAGTGGAAAGGATTCAAAAAACAATTATAAACAACTGGTTACCAGTCCCAGCTCCACCACTCAATGGCTTAATGAACCCTATAAATTACTTTATTTCTGAGCCTTAATTTCTAAAGATGTCAAACATCTTTCTCAAATTTATCTCAGATGGAAGAGAACACAAAAACCATTCAATTCAGTTTGTACCTAAACAACATAACCCCACATTTATGAAGATGTCATAGCTGTTGGAATTTAATAAATGCTTGACTATTAAACATCTACGCTGTGTCCAGTACTGTGCTAAATTCTACCTAAAGGAGCTCATTTTCATGGGAAACAACCTACAAACATCTCAGGGGAGAGGATAAGGAAAGGCTTTCTGAAGAAGGTAGGACTTTAGCTGAGATGAGGAAAATCTGAAAGCCTAGATCAGGAAGAGGAGATTTTGGGTTTTGGAGGGACAGCCAGTGAGAAACCCTTAGAGTTAGAGATGGGGAGGGGCGGGACTTGCTGAGTAGCAAATGGAGTAAGGTATAAGAAGAGAGACAAGCTTTAAGAGTTTACAAATTGGAGGTAGTGCAATTATTTTTTACAAAAGAGAAAATGCTGGTTTTGAGAGGGGTGTGAAAGGAGGATTCAAATCCAGGTCTCCTGTCTCCAGTATGCTAAAGGGAATCCTTTAGAAGGAAAAAGTTAATTTACCTCTTCTAGATAGATGTCCATTCTACCTTTAGAGAGCTCAAGGGAAAATTTACCTTTTTGTGAGTTTTGGATTTGGCAGAACAAATCTTACCCTTTTCAAGGTGATAATGGCTCTTCGTATTTTTAAAAATGGCTATCCTCTTCTTGAAGTTTTACCTTCTCCTGGCTAAACATCCTCTGGTTAGAGTATCCCAGAAGGGAACTTTCCTAACATCACCTAAATGACAGAGTTAGTACCCAACTCAAGTTTGGCTCTCAAAGACAACACTCCCCTCCACTGGGACATGCTGCTGCCAGCTTTTCACCCACTTCTCATATGAAATGATTTCAAGATTTCACCATCCAGATTATAGACATCTCTCCCAAAATGTGGCAGCCAGAACTGAATAGCATTCAGAAAGATCAGGGCGGACTGTGACGGTAGTTATCACCTCCTTAATTCTGAACATTGTTATTTTCTGATTGTAGTACATTATCCTTTTTTCCTGATTCATTGAGCTTTAAAGCCACTAAAATCCCAGGATCTTTTCTCAGACATATTGCTATTTAATCACTTATATGCAAAGTACTGTGCTAAATTTGGGGAATATAAAAAAATGAAAAATCCTTCCTGCTCTTAAAGGGCTACCATTCTTCTGGGGACTGCATTATATAAACAGATGAAGTAAAAACAGGGTAATTTTAGGAGGCAGACAGCATTTAACACTGGGGAAAGCTTTATAATGCAACCTTGCTTCCCTTTTTATCAGGTCTAGAAATCCAGAGTTAAAATCATTTTTCATATATATATATATATATATATATATATATATATATATATATATATATATATATATACACACACACACACACACACACACACACACACACATATATATATATATATATATATATATATATATACACACTAATTCATTTTTAATACCCAGTAATCTGTTAAGTTGGTTTTCTGGCTTTTATTTTCAATTGTGAGGATTTTTTCCCCCTTCCCCTTTAGATGCAAGTGGCATTTAAACTAGGACTAGAATGAAATTAAGGATTCTAGAAGGTGAAAATGTGTAGGGAATGAATTTTAGACATAGTCAGTAGGTATGGAACCAGGAGATGGGATTCAGACTTCAGTGAACAGCAAACAGACCAGCTTATTTGGAACATAGTGTTTGGTAGTAATATGAAATGTCACTTTTCAATAAACACTTAAGAGCTGCTTTTTACCTCTAGAGACAAATAAAAAATACTTAGTTTGGCTTTCAAAGCCCTTCACACCTTCCCAGGTTACTTTTATGGTATTTACTCCTTGTAGTCTTATGATTCAGTGACAGACTTCTTGCCGACCCTTGCACAAGGGACTCCATCCTCAGACTTCTTTTCACTGGAACCCCTCTCAGCTTCCTAGCTTTACTTCAAGACAAAGTTCAAATTCCACTTTCTGCAACAAGCCGAGTCCCTGCCCCCACTCTTTCCCTGTGAGATTACTTTCTTTTACATTGTATGTATTTTGAATGTACAAAGGTATTTGCTGTCTCCCTGGTTTAGAATGTTAGTTCCTTGAGGGTAGGGAACTTGGTTGTTTTACTTTTCAATTTTTTTTTTTTTTTGACTCTGTATGCCCAGTGTTTAGTGAAGTGCCTGATAAGCACTTACTAAATACTTGACTGACAAATCTATATTTCTGAAGTTTGAATACAGATAATGTTTATATTTCAATGTATCACCTGGAGTCCGAGTAAAAGTAAAAGTAAAAGTAAAATTCTCTTCATTTTGAACTCCTACTTTTAAAAGTATTGATGAATTTTGTTCTAGCATGATATATATGTACTGGCCCCAGAAACAGTAAAGCTAAACTTATTCAAAAGCTTGATTAGTGTTTAAAACCTTTTTACTTCAGTATTATTCATGTACATTATACATATTTATTCATAATATATTCATTTCCCATTACTGAAAGAAGGGATAGCTGTGGTTTATAAATTAGTGAATTTATCCCATTTTTTAAATCTGAGGTTTTTTTCTATTTAATAACTTTATGTAGTTTTAAGTAATAACATTCTTTTAGTTCTGCTTTGTACGCTTTATATTGCTTCATGCAAATCTTTCTCTCTTTTTTAAAAATTCTTTAGAGTGCTTTTTCCTTTTGAGGCAGTAATTTTACTTCATGCACACTCCACAGTTTGTTTAGCCATTCCAAATAAGAATTTCCTTTTTTACCCTTTGTATTGCAATTTGTGCCACTATGAATATTGTTGTATAAATAAGTTACTTCTTGTTAATAATTTCCTTAAGGACATCAAACCAGAAGTGGGATTTTGGGGTCAGAGGGTATGGGCAATTTTGTAATTTACATAATCCCATTTGCCAGAATCTTTAGACTTCATCAACAGAAAATTAGAAAACCTATTTTCTCATATCTCCAGCAATGAATTTTGATACTAGAGAGTTGTTTTTACTTGCATTGCACAGAGATATGTGTTGATCCATGGATCTTAAGAACTGCTTATTTTTCAATTAGTTTTCTTTTGGGAGAATGACAAAGATTTGCGTCAATTCGTTGTAATTTTGGATGTGACTTTCAGTAAATAAAATTTTTTGTAAGGATTTTTTCCCCCAATCCATACATTTTTCTTATTCCAGCTGCAAAGTTATCTGGTATAGATTTTAACAAAATTCTCTGTAAAAGGGATTAGATAACTACTTTGTAGAGGACAGGACTTTAGTCAGCCAACTAGCATTTACTAAATGCCTACTATGTGGTTGGCAGTGTGCTAAACTCTGGGAATACAATGAATGGCAGAGAACAGACTGCTCCCAAGGAGTTTTACAGTATTATGGGGGAGCAAACAACTAAGTACAAACAAGATATGCAGAAGATAAACTAGGAGTAGTCAGAGAGTGAAGACACTAAGGTGAAGGAGGTCTGGGAAAAGCTTCTTACAAAGGGTGGAATTTTGGTTAAGATTTGAAGGAAACCAGAGGAGATAATTCCAGGCCTAGAAGATAGCTGGGAAAAGTCAAGAAATCGAGTGTCTTGTTTGGAGAACAGCAAGCTATGGTTACTGAATTGCAGGATATGTGGTAAGGAGTATGTTTTAAGAAGCCTGGGAAGAGCAGAAAGGACCAGGTTGTGAAGAGTTTTATCTTTGGAATGAGGAAAACCTGGGTTCAAGTTCCAACTCAGACATTTACTAGCTTTGTGTTACACTGGCAAATCTCTGACTGTGCCCCAGTTTACTCATAAAATGAATGGTTTGGATATTAGATGACCTCTAAATTCCCTTATGACTCTAACCTGTAATATGATGATCAGCAAAATATAGAAACATATATTGTAATCTTGTCCTTCAATCAACCCTCAACTACAAAGTACAGAGGAAGAGAATTCCTTATATGGTAAAGAGAGCTTGGGACAACTGGATAACAGTCTGGCAAAAAATAGGTTTAGATTTGCAACTTATATATCACAATATTTTCCAATGTATAAATGAGCTCAGTTAAAAAATACTATTAAAAAGTTTAGGCAATATCACAACTGTGAAGGAATCCTAAATTTCTGAATTGTGACAAAAATAGCATTATAAAAAGACAAAGTAAGCTACTTCCACTACATGAAATTTCAAACCTATTATGTTAAATATACAAATGCATCATTCATTTAAAAAAATATCTTACAGGCTTACCATATGGACAATATTGAGCTAAATGGTGGAGGTGACACAAATATATATCCCTTAACCTCAAAGAGTGTTTGATGACTGTTTTCCAAATCCTAAAACAGGACATATAACATGACAAAGAATATTCTCATCATAACACTTCTTTAGAATTATTGTTTTTGAATAAAATTAAATTACAAGATTATTCATCCCATTCACCCCTTTGAAATGTGGAAAATTCAAGGCATACCATTTTACTAAATTTAAAGTGATACTAGTGTACATTCATTGAGGACACTTTCAATGATTTGTGGGTACAAAGGCATATGTCAACATATGCTACATATGACCTAATACTTGATTCTTGCTCTTCTAACTTTTATACTTGTGTTAAAATCTCAGCTTAAACATAATGACAATTTTACTAGACAATCTTTACATAAGACAAATAGTTCTAGCCCTTGTTATTCTTATACAATAAACATTACTATTGACAATGATTTTTATATTTTGGAATTTAAATTATTCAACTTTTATTATAATAATTTTGACATCTTATTAAAGACTGATTTATTTTAGTGATTAGTATGGCTTTCTTTGTTTAGAAATATAGAATGACTTGTGCCTGACTGATTGTGCAGTCATGACATAGCTGAGGTGAAGCTCCAACATTAAACATTGTGAGATAAATCATTTTCACATTCTTGCTTAAGTGGCTATTTTAGTGTGGAGAAGCCCATTTTCTGTCGAAAGCTAACGCCAGTGTTTCCTTGACCCAGGGTCTCTATAATTTTTGAACAACACAGGTATGATAGTCTAGGAAAGAGCTTTGTAAATAAAAGAAAGTCCTGTAGAAATTAGAAAACTCTCACCCCTTTGAAGAATTCTGGACAAAAGTATTCAATTGGTACAATATGATTCACAGGTAGCATCAATGTACTATCCATGGCTTCCTTGTTGAAGCAGTAGGGATGCTTTGGAAGGGTTAGCTTAGCCTAAGTACAGAATATCTAGATTCTTTAAAAACAATTATAAATGCCCATTAGCCTTTTAATTTATGGAATTTAGTATGGAGTTGTTTTTTTAACTAATAAAACAGCTCAAAACTTTTTCTCCTTTCATGTGAGAAAGAAATGAATACTAGCATATTTATTATCTTTGGAAGTACCTAGCAATAAGGATAACTCTTATTTTGGTCCCTCAAATTCATATTTTGTACAAGCAAAAAGTAATAAATCTATATTATTCATATGTTCCTTCCTGCCTGCCTCTCTATATTTCTACTGCCTAATTCAGTGTCTGGAGTATAAGGAATAAGGAAGTAATCTGTGGGTATAGGGAACTGCAGGTGAGGAAACTCCTTCAGCCAGTGCAGGTCAAGACCTCTGAAATTTATAGTTTTAATTATATTATATTTAATTATATTAATTTATGACTCTGTGTCATAGCCAGAGCTGGGATTTGAACCCAAGTCTTCCTGCCTTCTAAGCCAGCTTCTTAGCTATGATGCCATGATTCCCCAATCTGGAATAGGTGCTTAAATATCCAGCAGCATCTCAGTGACCAATAAATATTTATTTTTTAAGCACCAATTAATGTCAAACACTGTACTGAGGTCTGGAGATAAAAAAAAAATAAGTAAAAGAAAGACAATCCCTGCCCTCAAGGAGTTCACAATCTAATGGGGGAAAATCACACAAAAGAGGTGTGATGGAAAAGTCCAAAGACTTGTAGCTTGATGTAAAATGAAGAGATGGCCAATGGGGCATTCTCCTTAGACAGACATTTAGGGAAAAGATCATTCTTCTACCCTTCCTTTAGAAGGGTAGAGAGTTGTTGTTTGCCCTTCTTCCTGGAAGAGAACCATGACTCAGGGAGATGAAGCCATAGAGTACCAATGAGGTGTAATACCAAGGCTGATACTAATCTTAGCATCTCCCAAGATGCTAAGGTTTCTGTTGCTGGGATTCCTGAGGGCACAATGAAGACTTTCAAAAGAGTGTATCAAGTTTGGGATGATTTGTGTATATTTCATATCATTTTTATCCTCCTCTATCCTCTTGAGTAAAAGATTTCCCTCATCTTTGTGGTCCCACTGTGTCCTACACATAAAACATACTTCTTTGTGAATTGAATTGACTTTTTGTGGAGGGCAGAAGGTCTTAAGCCATTATCCTGTGTTCTCTCAGATGTCAGAATTTTTTTATTAAATAGCTAAAATAGTTTTTTTTAATAGGTAAGTTGAATTTTTGAAGCAATAGTCATGGTTGTAAGGGAAATCAAATCTGAAATATTTCTATTTTTGTTAGGCACATTATTATTCCATGTTAGTTTTAGAAAGAAGCTCTTCACTAATCTCAGTTCCTTCTACTTAATTTTGTTACTTTGACTTTCCTGAATGAGGAAGATGGCCTGGCTATAAGACACACTAAATGATAGCAGTATTAGTTTTGCTACGTTTGGACTGAAGTCAATTTCTAAATAACTTCCAAGATCTTATTTCTTTTGGCAATGATATCTTACAGTGTAGTCAAAGATTAGAACTCAGTAGCGGAAGACACAGGATTTTAGACTAAGTAAAGTACATTATTGCAATCACATCAATCAGCATTTATTAAGTGTTTAATGATAGGAATTTTGGTGTGATTGTTTCATTATATTCTCATTGGGCTATGATATTATGAGATATATGAATAGTATTGAAGAAATTAGCTTTCAATTCAAAATTGAGTATAACTTCTGAAGAATTTTTTTAGATTCTTTTTCAAACCCCAGAAGTCTAGAGCAGGTCACATGGTGTATTAGAAAAACATAGGAGTCGAGAGAGATCTAGGTTCCAAGTCTGATTCTGTCATTAACTATCCCCATGACTTCTCTGGGCACTAGAATTTATGACTCTCAGGCATCTAAAAATTGAGGCTGTAATATAATGGGGAAAAGGGTTGGATTTGCTATTTATTATCTGTTATCTGGCTTGTCACTTACAGTATTGGGTCCTTAGTTTCTCCAAATGTTAATAATGCAGTTGGTTGGACTAGACAATCTTTTAAGAGTACTTCCAGCCCAAATCTATAATCTTGTGAGGAAACTGGCTTAAATAATTTTTAAAAACTCTTCTATACAAATAATTTGATAACTTTACATAATAGATAATTTATACCTCTTAGAATCATATTTGGATCTCTATGTGTGAGTGTATATGCATATATATTTATACAACATTATTTGTATATATTCACTTTATATTTATGCTATACCAATAGCTTAGAACTATACTAAGAGTTTTAGATACCTCATATAATTATGTATATCATATATCAATATAATTTATGAATTTTATAATTATGTTTCATTGTAAGGGCCCTTTAAATGGGCGGACACAGTGCATCGGGATTGAGGCCCAGAAGTAATATCTGTGGATATTAGGACTGCCCTTGGGCGGGATCCTGGCCATATTGAGATAGCTTCGTAATGGGTGACTCTCTCGCTGATTGGCTGTGTGTGTGACCTCACAGGCCCTATGTAAGCCCACTGCAGGCAGCAACCGCCCTCTTTAACCTCCTGCTGTTCACCCTGGCTCCCCAGCTGGGTGGCCAAGCCAAGATGGGTAGCCAAAAGAGGTAAGGGTTTTGGTAGTGAACACATGGGTCTTCTGACCAGGTGTTCACCAGGGAACCAACAAGTCAGGGCATCAGTTAGGGCATTATGTGAGTAGGTATAATAAAGGCTTTTAAGATTACATGTGGTTGTTCTTGAGTGCGCTACCGGTTACTAAGCTATAGATTCAAGAGATTGTGGCCAGAGACCTTAGAAGGCCTCAGAGGAGGCGAGCCGGGTAGAGCTCACACTGCAAAGGACAGTGGTCAAAGGTACTCTGGTGGGTCCAGGACAGACTAGTAATTGTAACTGCCAGAAGAGCACGTTACATTTCATATTTATATATTAGTATATATTATATATAAAACTTATAATTACATAGTTATATAGAAACACATGAGGTATCCCAAAAGTCTTAGGGTATACATATATGTACACACACACACACATACAGAGGTATCTCTCTTTAAATATGTGTGTATTTATATACATACTTGTCTTCTCTCAATGTTAAGTCCTTATAAGTGCTTATTAAATGTTGATGGATTGTTTGGAAAGGACTTTATGGAACGTCTAACCAAATTCTTTTATATTGCAGAAGGGGAAGCTAAGGCCCAGAGGTAAAATAATTTGGATGAGTGCTTTTTACTAAGCCCTTATTATGTGCAGAGTGGCAAAGTTGGGATTTGCTTCCAGGTCCTTGTGCCTCCAATCTTCTCTTTCCCCTATGCCAAGTTGCCCCATCTCTTCTTGTCTGGTATGTCCTTTTACTCGTTAGAATTTTTTTTCAGAATGTAAAGAGGAGCTGGAGCCCACACAACTTTTCATTGCTTATTAGTAGTTTTAGTGATAGAAGCTAGTCATTAAAATGACTTATTTTGATTACTTGGTAATAGCATTTACTTCTGCTCCTTCTATTCTTCATTGGTACAGAAACTAAGAATTGACAGGCAAATTATAATTGGGGCAACTCTTCAGGGACAGGAGGAAGCTGACCAGATCTGTGGAACCAATCTTGAATTTACTGAACATGGATTTATTTGCTGACAGTAAGAATTCTACCATAGGAAATAAACACTGTCAGCAGCAACATCTTCAGATATGAAGGTCAGCAATATTTTATTCAGAATATCATTTTTTACCTAACAACAATTTGATAAGTAGAGATAGACCCATTTGCAGAGGTTGAGAAGAGTGGGAAAGATTCCCATCTCATCAAAGGACAATGGTGAAATGATTAGTTATATTCCAGACCATATTTGACTTAATCAAAATTGAAAGATGCTCTTTTTTTCAGAGGCAGCATATATTGGATAGAACACTAATTTTGGAGATGGAACATAAGGGTTCAAATCACATCTTATCTTTGTGATATTAAAGTCACTTAATTAAATTTAATAAGCATTTATCAAATACCTGATATATACACACATGGTCTGCACATACATATATAGCACTGTGGTAGATACTAGGGATATTTAGATTTAAAAAATGAAATAATCCTTGCCCTCACAGAGATTTCATTTTTGTGGGGGGATTACAAGACAGATTTGAAAAAAAAAAAACTACAAAGAAAGTAAATAAAAAGTAAGAGAAGGAAAATGTAACAACTGGAGAGATCAGGAAAGTCCTATTGTGGAAAGTGGCCCTTGAGCTGAGTTGGAGAGCATTTCAGGCCTGGGTGACAGTCAGTGCTAAGGTCCTGTTAGTCTGGAAGCATCAATTAAACTCTTATTATATGCCACGTGCTGTCTTCATTGTCTACATCTATAAAGTGAAAGGGTTGGATCTCTGAGGTCCCTTTCAGTTCTAAATGCTAGAATTCTTTGGCTTTTCCCTCTTTGCTTTTTCTCTCTATCAATAGCTAATAAATATTTACTAAGGACCTACCAAGAGCTGTGCTAAATGCTGGGGATACATGTGCAAAAGAAGAAAGACAGCTTCAGCCCTCAAAGAATTTACAGTATTATGGGGAAAGACTACACACAAAAAGAAACGGAAACTTGTCTGGGCTGAAGAACAATTGAAGAAGTAATGGAGAAATCAGGGAAGTCCTGGAGTAGTATAGCCAGGTGAGAAATGAAAAAATCTCCAGAAGAACAGAAAGAAAATAAATGATGAAAATTTTCATTCCTCTTTTTGTAGCTATCCTGGGAAAGGCTTTCTGATGGCTTTTGGGAACCCTGAACATGAATTCAAAGCTATGCTCACCTTCTGGACAGGGACACTGGAGGAAGTTCTTTGATAGTCATAAGCTGCAATGGCTTCCACTCCATTTCAAATCACATTCCTGTGATTGAAAGGGCAAACTAGTACCTCTTCGAACCCATACTTAGGAGGAAGTCATCCATATTCATCAGATAACAGACTTTTAGAGGTAGAAAGAACCTTAGAGACATCCAGTTCAACCCCTCTTGAGCCTCAGAGATCCAACCCTTTCACTTTATAGCTGTAGACCACGAGGATAGCATTTGGCATATAACTGATGCTTCTTGACTAACTGGGCCTTAACACAGATTGTCACACAGACCTGAAATGCTTTCCTTCCTTACTAGTCTAGCCTCTTGGATGCTAATTCCAGACCCAAGGGGAGAAGAGTTTCAATAAAGGTCTTGTAGAGTCTGGGATTTGAACCAGGTTCTCTGGTACACACAAATGCCTTCACTATCACCTGCCCTGTGGTTTTCCAGAATTCTGTATTTCAGACATTCAATAAACATGTATTAAGCACACACTGTATGCCAGGCACAGTGCTTAGAACTAAGCAGATAATTCCAAAAAGTTCTACAAGGCCCTGAGTAGAGCTACTCCTAGAATTCCAACCATGAGGATCTAGGACTCTGCTGGAATGTTTCCAATCTAGGGTTACTTAGTCTCCCATAATCACAAACTCCTGGACAGCTGCCCTCTTTTTCTCTCTGGCCTGCTCTATGTGTCATATAGTAGTACCCCGGATCAGCAAGATCAGGCTACAAATCTTCCTTCTGACCTTCAGCAGCTGGGTCACCACTGGCAAATCATTTGACTTCTTTCAACTGTTTCCTCATCAGTAAAATGGGAATGAGATTGCCTGGTATTTAGCCCATAGCTGTTGAGAGGCTTAACTGGGATAAGGTAACTAAAGCTGTTGTTTTGTTTTTGCACTTTGGGATTCTAATATTGGTATCTGTGAATGAATGGATGTCCCTGCTGTTCCTTAGCTGGTATCTAAGTGCTTACCATGCGAGTTAATCACTAGCCACACAAAGCTCAATCATATTTGCTGCTGTTCTCTTTCCCAATTTCCCAAGTTCTCATCTACACCTTTCCTATGTTCTTTAGAAAAGGGTTGCTTTACTTAATTGGACTATAGAGGCAGCTGGATTGAAAAAAGAACCCAGAAAACTGGAAATAAGTATGGCAGAAATTAGATATGGACCTACACTTAACACCATATACCAAGATAAGATCAAAATGGGTCCATGATTTAGGCATAAAGAATGAGATCATAAATAGATTAGAGGAACAGAGAATAGTCTACCTCTCAGACCTGTGGAGGAGGAAGGAATTTATGACCAGAGGAGAACTAGTGATCATTATCGATCACAAAATAGAAGATTTTGATTACATCAAATTAAAAAGCTTTTGTACAAATAAAACTAATGCAAACAAGATTAGAAGGGAAGTAAATTGGGAAAATATTTTTACAGTTAAGGGTTCTGATAAAGACCTCATTTCCAAAATATATAGAGAACTGACTCTAATTTATAAGAAATCAAACCATTTTCCAATTGATAAATGGTCAAAGGATATGAACAGACAATTTTCAGATGATGAAATTGAAACTATTTCCACTCATATGAAAGTGTTCCAAATCACTACTGATCAGAGAAATGCAAATTAAGACAACTCCGAGATACCACTACACACCTGTCAGATTGCCTAAGATGACAGGAACAAATAATGATGAATGTTGGAGGGGATGTGGGAAAACTGGGACACTAATACATTGTTGGTGGAATTGTGAAAGAATCCAACCATTCTGGAGAGCAATCTGGAATTATGCCCCAAAAGTTGTCAAACTGTGTGTGCATACTTTGATCCAGCAGTGCTACTACTGGGCTTATATCCCAAAGAACTACTAAAGAGGGGAAAGGGCCCTGTATGTGTCAAAATGTTTGTGGCAGCTCTTTTTGTAGTGGCTAGAAACTGGAAAATGAATGGATGTCCATCAATTGGAGAATGGTTGGGTAAATTATGGTATATGAATGTTATGAAATATTATTGCTCTGTAAGAAATGACCAGCAGGATGAATACAGAGAGGCTTGGAGAGACTTACATGAACTGAAGCTGAGTGAAATGAGCAGAATCAGGAAATCACTGTACACTTCAACAACAATACTGTATGAGGATGTATTCTGATGGAAGTGGAAATCTTCAACATAAAGAAGATCCAACTCACTTCCAGTTGATCAATGATGAACACAAACAACTACACCCAGAGAAGGAACACTGGGAATTGAGTGTAAACTGTTTGCATTATTGTCTATCTACCCAGGCTACTTATACCTTCTGAATCCAATTCTTAACGTGCAAAAAGAAAATTGGATTTACACACATATATTGTATCTAGGTTATACTGTAACACATGTAAAATGTATGGGATTGCCTGTCATCTAGGGGAGGGAGTAGAGAGAGGGAGGGGAAAATTTGGAAAAATGAATACAAGGGATAATGTTATAAAAAAAATTACTCATGCATAAAAAAATAAAAAGAACCCAGGAGAAAGGTAGGAAGAGGCTTCTAACCCCTAATTGGAATTAAACTAAAACAGTTAGAAAATGTTCAACTTGGCTCTGATTTTCATTATCAACAAGCACCTATTAAGGGCTTATTTTGTCACCTGGGATACAAAAAAAGACAAAAACACAGTTCCTGCCCTAAAGGAGTTCACATTCTAATGGAGAGACCACATGCAATTATGTATATACAAGATATATGCAAAGTAAGTAGGAAGTAATTACTAGGGAAAGGCAGGGGAGGGGCCAGTGGGAGTGATGTTGGAAAGACTGGCAAAGGACTCTTGCTGGCCGTGAGATTAGACCTGAGTCCTGAAGAAGGCCTGAGACGCCAGAAAAAAACAGGTGAGAAGGGACAGGGTTTCATGCATGTGGACATTCACCACCGCCATCTTTCTCCTCATTAGGCCACACACTGTGCTAAATAATGGGGATATAAATAAAGACAAGAACGTAGTAGTAGTCCCTGACTACTGAGGTTCATAGAGGAACAGAATGTGCTAACTATATAACATACAAGATATACACATGTATGTGCATGTGCAAATTATATATAGAGATATATATATTATATATGTAACTACAATATAAAAGGGAGGTAATCAGAGGGAACTAGCTGGGGTGGTGGGTGGAAACTGGGAAAGGCCTCTTGTTGAAGGTGGGATTACAAATGAAATTAGAATAAAAAGAAGGCAGAAGATTGAGGTGAGAAGAAAGCATTTCAGGAATGGGAGACTGAGATGAAAAGTCATGGAGTCTGGAGATTTAATATCCTGTTTAAGGAACAGCAAGGAGGTCAGTGCCATTGAATCTTTGAGTTGCAATGCAACAATTAAAATAACCATAGTCTAAGTTTGGGAATTTTTCTTATCCTGTGACTTTTCCAGGATCATTTGCATAAATCCCTTTCCTTACCTGCTGGTAAGGGGTAGGGTTAGGGTTCAGCCTGCTGGCTAAAGGGATAGAAAACAAGATGAAAGTATTCAATAGACAATTTTGTTTCTGTCTCTGACTATAAAATAAAAGCTGAACTTTACATCAACATCTCCACTAAGGGCCTACTGAAGGCATGTAGAAAATTCACACAAGATCCATTTTTATATGGCTTTATAAGTCCCAAGGTGGGTAAGGAAAAAAAAATAAACAAAGGAACTCATACTTGGAATGTGTTCAGTACCATTGAATGGCTAATTGTTTCTTATTTTCATTCTTCCTTTTTTTTCTTTTTGAATAGAAAATCCTTACAAAACATCTATTCATTCTACAGGTGAACATTTCAGGAATACCAGATACTGACCTTGGCAAGTGTAATGGAGTGAGACACAGTGATTGATCTGTGTATGCTGCTGCTAACATTCATTTTGGTATTTCATATAGCAGCTTAGGAATATTTTAGCAATAGATGAGGAGGATTTATGATTTTTAATTAATGAACACAATCAGTACTTGGAATCAAAGACAAATAAATGGTCAAAAAACAGTTTAGACTCTTATAACTTGTCTTTCCATCAAGGAAAAACTTTTTTTTTGTCTTTTTAAAAAAACAATTCCTCAATGTAGAAGCTGTTAATTCTTAACTCTTTCTTTTTGTATTATTGTTAATCCGTTTAACGGCTTGTGTAACCAGCTATCCAAGAGAGGTCAGGTAGGGCTAGGGAAAGAACACTTCCTGATTGTCATAACTGCCACTGACTCTGGATGGTTGGTGCCACTAAGAGCTCCTCTGTTTTCTCATTTATAAACAGACTTAATGAGGGAATTTCAAGACAAAAAATAAAAATATAAAGGAGGGTGTGAATGTATAAAATTGTGGAATGTATAAATTTGTGTTATGAACACTTCTTGCCCTCTGGTGAGCCTATGGGACTTGCCAAAGAATGTTTGTTTTAAAATTCATAAAATAAAATACAGGGGATTGCAAAGGAAATCAGCTATACTGATTATAAAATACAAACAAAACAAACCAATTTCACAGACCTTTAAGAACCCATAATTTAGTTCTAGACTGGAGAAGGAACCATGCTTTTTGTTAACTAGCATTTGTTAAAAACATCTATTACTTTTTTTTGGAAGTGGAAGAAGGTATACTCACTATTCAAAATCGACTGTCAATCTCAAATTGTCTATGTGCCAAGTACTGTGTCATGTTTTGAGGATACAAAGAAAAGAAAAACAACAGTGGCAACAATAACAAAAACAGTCCCTGGTTCCAAGGAACTCACTGTGTAATGGGAAGGCATCATGCAACTATGTACAAGTAAACTATATATGCAGGATGAATTGGGAGCATGTGTCTGAGGGAAGGCACCAAGATTAAGGACACTTGGAAAGGGCTTCTTGAAGAAGGTGAGATTTTTAGATAAGACTAGAAGAAAACCAGGTGAAGCAGGGAAGAATTCTAGGTATGGGGGGGGTGGGGATCAGCCAGTGAAAACCCATGGGAGTCAAGAGATAGGGTGTTTTGTTTTAGGGATAGCAAGTAAGCCATTGTCACTGAATGGTTGTATTTGTGGAGGGAATAAAGAGACTGTAAAAGGAGCCAGGGCTAGGTTATTAAAGGATTTAAAAGCCAAACAGGATTTTATATTTGATTCTGAAAGTAATAATCCCCCGTACCCCCCTTGTTGGGTCTATTGAATAGGAACCTATACTTTTGGACAATCAGATTGATAGCTGAGTAGATGGACTAGGTGGGAAAGGACTTAGATGCAGGGAGGACCTGCCACAGGGTAGCTGCAACGTCAATGGACAGAAGCCTATGAGAGAAGGAATGATATGAATAGATGACTGATTGAATATGGAAGGTAAGAGTGAGGAGTAAAAGACGCTCTTAGGTTTCAAGCCTGAGGGTCTGGGAGGATGTGAGTATGTTAGAAAAAGATTGGGGGGAAAGATAATGAGTTCAGTTTTAAACATGTCTAAAAGTTGTCTATAAGATAGTCTGAGATGTCCAATAGACAGTTGTTGATGCAAGTCTGCCCTATTTTTTTTTTTTTTTTTGCTATTTTTATCCCCAGTGATTAGCACAGTGCTTAGCTAAACATAGCACTCACTTAATAACTGCTTTCCCACTCATTCATTCAAAGAACAAAGCTGTATGTAGTAGACTTGTCCCAGGATATCATAGCTATATGTATAAGAAGGGGGATTGGGGAAGAGGTGGTTGGAAAAAGTGGAAGATGCCTGGACAGAGGAAAGCAACCTTTGTCTGGAAGCTATAGATGGCTGGTATGCCTAGGGCACCTGGGGTAGTGAGATGGCTTCTCTGACTGCTTTCAAAATGGTAGTTCCAAAGGAGGGCACCCGAAGGGCAAGACAAAGTTTGCCTTAACTGTATTTGAAGTTCTTTGTGGACAGTTTCTAATAAAATAGCCTTTAGCACAGGGTAATTAGAACATAAGTGAAATATCTAGATATTTGTGGGTGGTTATCCTAGAGGAGGCAATGATTTAAGATTTTAAAGACAATTTGAGATTGATATTGTGATACTTGGGCTTTTGAAGAGAGTGAGTACTGCTTCTTTCTCAATCAAAAGAAGAAATAGATGTTCTTTATTAACCACTGAGTCTTCTCAGGTCCATCAGCTCACTGCATTTTGCTTCCTTCATGAAGGACTAGGAAAGATAATTAAATTCTTCCTAACCTCTATCAAAGCTTTTAGGAGCCTTCATTTGCTATCATATCCTGGTTCTTTTGCTTGCCTCAGATATATATTCATTCATTAATTCCATACTGCTTCAGTTGTCTGTCTGTAGAAGTATGGTTTGTTTTAGGTTTATTTAACTTGTTCTGAAGAATATCTTGTACTAAATTCATATGTCTTTTCTTAAAGATAAGGAGAACCTATTTGGAAGGGCTCCTTTTCTTAACGGCTTTAGAGTTTTTCCCCCAAAGTGAATACATTTTGCAGAGTGATTTTAAGCACTTTAATTCTCAATAATACTTTTGAATTTCCCCTAGAAGACTATCAGCTATATGAAGGCAGTCAAGTTTTATTTTATTTTAGGTCCCCCATAAAAGCTAATGAGCTAGGTTGAAAGACCTGCACTTCAATTAAATAATTAATTACCTCTGGGCACTTTGAGGTAATTTTCAATATGGTAAATGAAAGCATTTTCTAGTATCTTGATAATTTGAGGTGTAGTTATTCAACTAAAACAGAAACTTCCCAGATTTCCCTGAGTTGTTGCCTTCCAAGAAAGAAAAAATTGGATTCATTCTTTCATCAAAATCCACTTATTATGCAACTGTTACTTGGGAGCTGGGGGCAGTTAGGCTTCACAGTGTTTAGAAGGCTGAACTCTGACTCAGGAAGACTCATCTTCATAAAGTCAAATCCTACCTCTGACACTTAGTAGCAGAGTGACCTGGGAAAGTCACCTACCCTGTGTGCCTCAGTTCCTCATCTGTGTAATGAATTGGAGATCCTGGGGTTCCTCGACTGTAAAATAAGTTGGAGATCCTTTGAAAAGTAAAATAATTTGTTAGATCACATGTCCCAGTTTTTCATTAAAAAAAAAAAAAGTAAGTTCTCTCAGAATCAGTCTGCCCATTGGTTCTTGTCCAAAAAATATTTCATTTTCCCAACTTTGGGAGAGTGTGAATGTAAGGGTTAGCTGCCATTCAATTGAAGGAATTATAATTTCATGAATAAAGTTTGATAGTTTATTGCCTTCAACTATTTGGGATCTTGGTTGGTGAAAGGCCATAAGAACAATACAAAAAAAGACAAACGTCACTTCTGCCCTCAAAGAGCTTACAGACTAAGGGAGGGAGAAAGGGGAGAGGAGGAGACTGCATGCAAACATACAAAATAATCTCTATATGTAATAAATGGGAAATAATTTAAGGAGAGAAAACACTGGAATTAAAGGTGTTTAGAGAAAACTTCTAGTAGAAGACGGGATTTTAGCTGAGAGAGAAAATACTATTTTAAAAACAGATCTGGTGACTAAGTGAGAACCTTGTTTTCTCTGGGCAGGGCATTCCAAGCTGCCCTAATAGGGAAATCTAGCATTCAGCTTTTCTTTTATGGCAAAACAATCCTTCATTGGCCCAGTTAAAATGAGGCAAAAATGCTGCTGATTGGCTGTGTGCTCCAAGCGGATCTGAAAACTATGTAAACCAAATCTGAACATAGTAGGGAGCTTGCTATCTCGTAGCACTCTTTTTATGTTTTCATTTTACATTTCTTTGCCTTTCAGTTTGGGTAGCTGATTTAATCTCTAGTCTTGTGGATCCCCTGGTGGGTGAGATTCTCCTTGAGCTGTCCTGGAACCCAGAGTGAGAAATTCCCCAACCCGGGGAAATATGCTAATGTACAATAATGTACAATATATCTATAAAATAAATACAAAGTATTTGTGTGTGTGTGTGAAGATCAGTATGTCTTGCAGAAGATTGTGCTTGAGCTAATATTTTATTTAAATAGATTTTTTTTTTTGTTGAGATGTTCTGTGTTTATGTCAATTAATTTTCCCTATTATTCTTCTCCTTCCAATCCTTTGTAATATAAGATTTTAAGAAAAAAAATCCAAGAAAAGGTAGAAGAGAAATTTTAGGCCAAACTAATTGATATGTTTAAAAAAAAAAAAAAAGTAAATTGTTACATTCCATATTCAGCCACTCTGCTTCCTCTACTGAGGAGGGAGGAAGGATTTGCTTGAACTGAATTGAAAGAAACTAAATATTTTAAAAGGCAAAAGTGAAGAGGGAGTATTTTCTAGGCACTTGTGTATCTTTCAAAATATATAGTATTCATTTAGTCTTGTAAGCCAGTTGGTGAAATTGGGAATCACAACCTGGTTTCTGTTTCTAACTTTGCCACTTTGGAAAAGCTTCCAACAGTCCTCTAAATTTCATTTGTGTAGGTAGCTTCCTGGTGTGGAAATTCCATTCACTGATTGAGAAAGCAACTTGCTTATAGCTTATCCTGTTGGAGTGTAAAATGAAAATTGGCAGAATAACTCGGGCCTGCCATACAAGCTGATTAAGAGAATACATTAGCTGTGACTTCCCATATGCCTCAAGCGAATTACAAATAAGGTGCTCTATTTATATATGAAATCCTTAGATGTGGTACTGGATTTCCTCAATTCCATGTTCTGTCAAAATATAGGAATCTGACACTGAAGGTGATGGAAATTTCCCACTGAGTCATTTTATTGGAGGTGGGGTTGTGACCTTGCCAAAATTAATTATGTGCTTCTTTGACTAAAGCTTTGATTTTTTAAAAACAAAACAAAAAATGGCTGCTAGATTTCTTATTTCTCATCCTGTACCACACTTAATATCTACCAGTATTGATGATAGGCCTAAAAGCCTGTTTATAGATTTGCCTGATTCAAAGCCCCACATGTGTTCTTCAGCAAAGATCATAGAATCCTTTCTAGTTGGAGTGGAATTTCTATCATCTCTACTTGACACTAAACTCTGTCTGGCTCCTCCTAGGAATGAACAGCATTGAAGCTTTCAGTACATGAAGACATTACCTTTTCAAAAAATATCTTTCGGCCTTTAAAATCTGAGGGAGACAGGCTCATACTATACTGTCTGAGCGAAGAGTTAAACAGGCAATTTCACAACTAGAGAGGGCCTTTGTGGGTTATTTGCTTTTGCTCTCACAAAGCATATTTAACCTTTGCTGTGGCCTGTTTATCCAGCCGGGCAGAAGACCTTCTCTATTTAAACAATGAGAGTAAAAAGGTGCAAATTCGACTGCTGCTTCCCCACCCTGCTAGCCCCGAGGAGGAGCTGGCCCCACAGTCCCCCTGGAACCATTTGAATGCTAATATCTTTGAGCACGACCATCTCTCTAGCACTCAGCCTTTTGTCTTTATGATAATCCTGCTTCCCTTTCCTCTATTTCACCTCCTTTTTTTTTTTTTTTCCTTTAGGATCTATTTTTACTTTTGACTTGATTTAAATTCCTTGGTCTTTTTTTTTACTGCTTTTATTTGTTTTATCCATTTCCTTATAGTAGCCTCTGAAGTAATTGCAAATGCCTGTCAGTTTCTCTTACCCTTAGGTCTACCTTTTGATTGTCCAATGAGAGGTGTTTTTGCTAAACTTTATTTTCTTCAGATCTTTTAAATACTTCAGAAAACTATCCTTGAATTCATTGGGGATATCTGCTAGTTTGGATTAAGAACACAAATAATTTGGGTAAGGCCTGGATTGTGGGATAAATCCCACCTAGAGAAGTAAGATTCACATATGTTTTTAAACCTGTTTCAGGTGTTTATTATTTGCAAACCTTTTTTTTTAGGCTAAGCTGATTTTGAATATATTTTGGTGATTCTACCTCTCCCACAAACCTGCTCAAACTCTCAATTCAAACATTTATTAATTAACTGCTATTTCCAGCTTTTGTTTTTTTACCTATCTGCTAGAGTGCCAGTTACTAAAAAACCACAAAGATCCTACATAGGCCCAGCATAGAGAAGCTTACCTTCTGGAGGAAAATCAAGTCTCTAAATTAATATATATTAATATAGACCAGTTTAATTATACCAGTACCAATAATATAAATAGATCAATTTAATATATGTACCAACTTAATATATACCAAACAGAGGCAGATTTGGGGGAAAGTGGGAAATCATTAAATATGGGGATTGGAAAGGTTGTGTGTAAGATGGTGGTATCTGGGCTGAATTTTGAAGAAAGGTAAGGATTCCAAGAGGTGGAAATGAGAAGGAAGAGCATTTTAGATTAAGGCACAATCCACACAAAGGGAAGTAGGATTTGGAGAAGGGTGGAAGGATACAGAAAGGAAAACCTGAACAATTTAGAAAAGTGGATTTCATTGCTGTGTTCTTGAACATAATATTTATAACAACAATAATAATTAGCATTTATTATACACAGTGATTAAAGTTTGCAAAATGCTTTATGTATCTCATTTGAGTCATAATTTTGCTCCTGCTTATTTCCATATTTTGGCAAGCCTCTTGATTTAATTCTAACAAATCTCCCAAATTTCTTTCTAAGAAAAGATTTTAATCTATTCTATTTTTTAAAATAGTAATTAAAAAAATTGCAACATGCAAATTTTTTTTTAACATTCATCATTGCAAAAGCTTATGTTTCAAATTTTTCTCCCTCCCTCCCTTGACCCTCCCCAAGACAGCAAGTAATCCAGTATAGGTTAAATGTGTGTAATTCAAGAATATTTTTTAAAAAATTAGAAATGGAAATAGAAATCCATATTACTTCTGCGTTCCTTTTTGTATTCAGTTTCTTCTATGTACATAGAGCTACCTCTTGTTGAAGAGGAAATAAAGGATTGGATTGTTGGTAGGAATGTGAAATTTGATAAATTAGGTTAAAAATACTGTAGGATCATAACTTTAGAATTGGAATGACCCTCTAGGCCCAAGGTCCAAAATCCTTCCTCCCCATTTTACATATGAAGAAACTGAGGTTAAGAAAGTAAAAGTGCCCTGTATCACAGACAATTTAGTGATAGTTTATTCTTTTTAAAGTCTTGTCAATTAATTGCTTCAATAATTTATGAAATAAATTGTACTGTGTGAACCTATTTTATAGGTGATGGATGAATTTGAAGCTCAGATTTGCTCACAGCAGCCCGTGTTATTTATTAGGATTCAATTTAATTTAGTAAATTTTAAGTACCTATTATGTGACAGGCACTGTAGCAGGTACAGTGCTAGGTCTGGGAATACAGAGACGAAAATCAAATAATCTGTTCAGTAAATATTTAAGTACCTACTATGTGACAGGTGCTGTGGAAGTACAGGGCACAAGTCTGGGAATACAGAAACAAAAATAGTCTGCAGTAAATATCCAAGTACTTACTATGTTAACAAGCTAACAGGTTAACAGTGTTAAGTCTGGAAATACAGAGACAAAAATTTGATAGCCTTCTCTGGGAGCTTATGTTCCTCAAGAGAGAGTTAACAGATAATGCATGATGTAAACAAATGATATAGAAAGTTTCAATGCCCCATAATTTGGGATATTATTAATTGGGGCCAGGACCAATTGGGGGTTGTCAGAATAGATTTCATATAGGAGTTGGGACCTGAACTGAGCTTGGAAAAGAGCTAGATAAGAAACCGAGGTGAGGAAGGAGTACCTCCCAGCATGGGAGACAGCCCTGGAAAAAGGGGAGGACACAGGAAGTCAAGTCAAATCGAATGCCTTTTTAGGTAAAAAGGAATAAAGCCTTATAAGCCTGAAAAAGCAGGCTGGAGCCAGATTGTGAAAGGCTTGAAATGTGGAACAGAAGAGTTTAAATTGGAGTAGTGGCCTGCACTCTGGGGCTGTTTTTTGCCAGCTGTGAGCAGGATGAATTGGAAAGGGGAGAAATCTGAGGCTGGGAGACCAATTAGGAAGATAGTGGAGTAGTCCTAGGGAGAGGTAATGAGGGACTTGAGCTGGAGTGGGGGATTTGTTTTTTTGTTGGGTTTTTTTCCCCCTTACTGAACATAAGGGGATAGATGTGAGGGATATTCTGGTGGTAGAAATAATAAGTCTTAGAAAATGATTTGATATGAGAGGGAGGGAGGAGGAAGAGGGAATCCCTTGTGTTAAAGTGACAGCACCTGTATTCCATTCCTGGCCCTGACTGCCACTGGGGAGTTTAGGACTAGTCACTTAATCATTTTGGACCTTATCTGTCAAATGGGTGTGGCTTGGACCATTGTGAATGTAAATTCACCCTAAACAGAAACAACCTGGAAGTTTAGAAGAGGAGTGGATTGGCGCTTTGGAGGAAAAGGATGAGTTTGGGATAGGTTTAGTTGAGGAGATGCCTATGTTGGCACAGTGTAAATATTCAATTTTTAAATCCTAGAGAATGATTTTTCTAGAGTCATATGTCCTATTGTATGTTATATGGAAGTTAATTTCAGTCTTAAGTTTTTCTGATTCAGGTCACCTCCCTATCCCCCTGTGCCAGGCTCAATTTCTAGGTTAGAGGCACAGAAACAGGAAGGAAGAAGTATCTACCTTGAAAGAGCTTACATTTACTTATATATGTACATATATGTGTGTATGAGACATATTTGCCTTATATATTCATTTTTAAAAAAAATCTCCTATCTCCCAAGGAAATGTAAACTCAGGCAGACACTATATATGTATGTATCTGTATAAACACACACACACATATTCACAAGAAAATTTGATGAGGGAGAAGGACAGAAATATTTAGGGATGTCAGAATAGGCTTCTCATTGGAACTTGAGCTGATCTTTGAAGAAAGCTAAATATTTTAAGAGGAGACTAGAGGAGGGAAATAAAATGCTACATATGGAGGCCTGCAAACAGATCAATTTGACCAGGACAAAGAATAAGTAAAGGATAATAATGGGAAATTTTGAAAATTTTAAAGAGCAGCAGGAAATAAAATTTGAAGGATTAATATATATATATATATATATAGATATAGCTATGTATTTATGTCTGTATATGTATTTAAGAGAATATGTGTATATTTATGTTTATCTACATCCATGTATTTATATATTAATATATGCTGATAGCTATTATATATAGATATATGTACATATATGTTAATGCTATTCATACTATTTTTACTTTTTCTAAATATTTCTTTGTATCCTTCCCCTTTCCCCATCATAGAAAGTCATATTATAGATTTCTTTTTAAAAGGAAGAAAGGGGGGGGGGGGAATCTACATAACCAATCATTACTTCCAAAAAAAACCCAAAACCTGAAAATATATTGAAAAAAATTGGAAATTTATGCAATATTTCTTATATATGGACCTCCCACCCACAAAGAAATGGTAAAAAGTGCCTTCTCTTGTTTTCTTTGAGGTCATGCTTGTTCTTGTAATTTTGTAACATCCATTTTCCATTTTCTTTGTATTTGTTGTTTTTCATTTTACATTGTTGTCTTCATTGTGCGTATTATTTTTTTACATCACTTTATGTCAGGTTAATGCAAGTCTTCCCATGCTTTTCTGTATTATCCATATAATGATTATAATAATAGTGAGCATTTATATAGTCTTTTAAGATTTATATTTATATTAACTCATTTTAGTCTCATAGCAACTCTAGGAGACAATTATTCCTTTTTTAAAGATGAGGAAACTGAAGCTCTCAGTCAATAAACATTTATTGAATGTTTTCGATAAATCAGGCACTGCATAAACCCCTTGAAGATACCAAAAGGGGCAAAAAAAACTGTCTCTTCTCTGAAGGAGACTTCAAGCAAGCAAATTTATACAAACTTATGCAGGATAAATAGGATACAAATAGGAGAGGTGCTAGAACTAAGGGGCTGGGAAAGATTTCTGATAGAAGGTAGTTTTAGTTGGGACTTAAAAAGAAACTAGGGAAGGCAGTAGGTGGAGATGAGGAAAGGGAAAATATTCTAGGCATGTGGAACAGCTAGAGAAAATGCTGGAACTGGAGAGTTGGAGTCTTAATTAAAGTAACATTGAAGAGTCCAGAGTCATTGAATTAAAAAAGAACTGGGCAGAGAGTAAGGTGTAAGAAAACTGGAAAGGTAAGAGAAGTTGAAAGCCAAACAGCAGACTTTGTATTTGATCCTGGAGGTGATTGGGAGGTGCTGGAATTTATTGAGTTTACAGGGGGTTTAGGCAGCTGGATTCATGTCCTCCAGACCCTAGGCCCAGTGCCCTCTATCTACTGTACCCACCTGGTTTTCATTTCTTACAACTCGGTAATTTTCCATTACATTCATGTTCTACAATTTCATTTTAGCCACTTTCCAATGGATGTGCAGTATTTTTTTTCTACCACAAAAATTGCTGCTACAAATATTTTGGTTTATATGGGTTGTTTATTTTTATAAATGACCTCGGAGTACTTTATACTTAGTAGTAGATTCTCTGGGTCAAAAGGTATGCACATTTTAGTCACTTTATTTGCATAATTCCAAATTTCCATAGTAATGACTGGGCTAATTGTGAAGGATTTTTAAGTGCTAAATTGAGTTTGTATTTTATCTTCAATGTAGCAGAACTAACTGTTTTTAACTCAAGATCAGACTTGGCTTCAGGACAGTTGTGGATGAGACTTGGCAGTAGATTGGATGGAAGGTGAAGGAAGGATCATGAAAAAAGTCAAGAGATCCTGACTAGCAACCTATATGATGTGGGCAAGTTCTGTTATCTCTCTGGATTACAATACCCCTCATTTGGAAAATGAGGGGCTTAAACCAAATGATCTTTTATGAACTTTTCATTTTCTAAATCTGTGATCCTATGATCCTTTGATTTGTGGTTGGGACCCTGGATGACGGACCTGAAGGAGAAATGGAGAAATTTGGAAGAGGGCGTTCTATTTTGAACATGTCAAATTGGAGATAGGAAATCTAGGGGGACAGGTATAGCAAGGCAGTTCATGGTCATGAACTGGAGCTCAAAAGAGCCATTAGAGATTTAATATATACATCTGAGAGTCATCTTCATAGAATTACTTATTGGATACAGGGGAGCTGATATTACCACCAAGAGAGTAGAGGAGTACATAGGACAAAGTCTTGGGCTGAGGGAGCCCTGTTCTGATTCCAATCCTGTAGGCTTTCTATTATACCATCTTGCTGCATGTTATATATTACATTTCCTTACATTACATATATCATTCTTCACTAAGAGTTGGGAAAGGGCAACAGATTTCACCCAAAGGTAAATATGACATAATATTTTAATGATATAACATACATTTTAGAATTTAGAAAAGCTCCCTTTTATAATCTTAAAACATACTTCCCTCATTGCTAAGTATCTAAATAAGTATATAGTAATAAGACTTGAGGTTAAGAAAATTCAACTACTTGGAAAAAGGAAGTAAGGTTTTCTAGTGTTAACACACATCCTAATGGTATTACACAAAATAGCAAGTGCTTGACAACACAATAAAAAAAAATGTTGGTTTGACCTGGAGACATTTTCTGAAAGACCAATCTTTCAGCTGAAGGCACTTTTAAAAAAAATAGTATTTTATTTTTTCTAATTACAAGTACAAATAGTTTTCAACATGCATTTTACATTTACAAAACTTTGTGTTCCAAATTTTTCTCTGTTCCTCCCTTACTTTTCCTCTCTCCCAGACAGCAAGCAATCTGATAGTAGGTTAAATATGTGCAATCTGAAGACACTGCTCTATAAGCTAGAACAGGTGCCTTAGATACCTCTCCAAGATATAGTTTGTAGAATGCTGGTCTGGGAATTGAGAAAACCTGTGTTCTAATTTCTTCAGTTATTTATTTATGTGATCTTGGACCCTCTCTGCTTCTTCCCCTATAACCTGAAGAATTGGACTTGATAAGACTTTCCTTTAGCCCTTAATCTATGATCTTATTAAGGAATTGATTTGTTTGATGGAGTTTCCCTTATCTGTCACTTATAAAATATCTGGCTAACTCCCTGAAGAAAAAGGTGATTCAGTCCAAGAAGAGTATCACCAACTGTATCAAAGTATTTACACACTTCTTTTTCTCATTCAATTTTTTTTCCAAAAGAATTTTACTTTTTTATAAGTAAACATATTTATACAATTATCTTGCTGCATAAGAAAAATCAGACCAAAAAGGAAAGAAAATGAGTAAGAAAATAAAATGCAAGCGAACAATTTTCTGTAAGTGAGAATGTTATGTTGTGATCCACATTCAGTTCCCACAGTCCTCTCTCTGGGTGCCGATAGCTCTTTTCACAAAATCATTGGAACTGGCCTCGATCATCTCATTGTTGGAAAGAGTCCATCAGAATTGATCGTATAATTTTCTTGTTGCTTTGTATAATGATCTCTTGGTCCTATTCTTTTCACTCAGCATCAGTTCATGTAAGTCTTTCCAGGCTTTTCTAAAATCATCCTGCTGATTGTTTCTTATAGAACAATAATATTCCATAACATTCATATACCATAATTTATTCAGCCATTCTCCAACTGATGGGCATCCATTCAATTTCCAGTTTCTTGCTACTACTATTATTTTAACTCTTATAAAATAATCCTGATTTGAAACAGTGATTTAAAGAAGACAGCTGCTAATGTACCAGTTGCACTACAATATCTAGTCAGCATCTTTCAAATGGTATTACTCACCATTTACCCTTACTCTACCACAGAGCTTCTTCAACTTTTCCCATTTGTAATCTCTTTTTGTCTGAGAAAATTTTATGTGACCCTTGCCCTCCTTCCAAGTCATATAGTGGTTGAAGCATGGTCATTAAGAAGGAAATCTAGCCAACCACAAGATATCATGGGAGGGATCAATGATCCCCCCAGAAAAGTTTTTAAGAGCTTCTGTAGATGCCCTGTAGTGGACAGAGGGAGGGAAGGGTGGGGAAGGGAAGATAGAGAAGGAGGAAGGAAGAAAAGAAAGAAGTCATGTCGCCATGTCTCTGATGTCAGGGTCCTCTTCAAAAGTGAAGGATAAACAATACCAACAATAATAAGTGGAGTGAGGAGGATTGCAACTAATGATTCATGTATGTTAATCTAAAATTAATATAGTAAGAATGCTGTTACTATTAATAATTGCTATGTAATACATAACAAATTCATATCATTTATATTTTCTGAATTTAAAGTAGGTACACAACTGGCAAAGAATATTTGTTTTGCAAGGTCTTATGAAAAGAATACCCCTTTTTGGAGGAAAAACTACATTTTTAATTTCAGTATAATTAGTGTCCTCTGTAATCTTCTATATTTTATTTTATACATTTTAAAACATTCTTTGGAGGAGTTCATAGAAATGATCAGGTTACCAAAGGAGTTGATGATGGTGGTATTTATGGATTGCTTTAAGGTTTGCAAAGCATTTTACACTTATTCTCTTATCTGATCTTCACAACAACCCTTTGAGGGTAGTTATTATGATTATCTCTATTTTACAGATGAGGCACAGAAAGGCTTAGTGATAGCTATTAAGTCTCCAAGAAGAGATCTGATCTCAGACCTTTTCAACTCCATCTTCAGTATTCCCTCCACTGACTTAGCTGCTGAAAGCTCTACTTTTGCAATAGAACCTACGTAGAAAAATGTAGAAAATATTTCCCCCTTATAAATGTGAATATTAATAGAATACCATTAAGCATACAAACCTGATGCAATCTAAGTACCATGTAATTAATTGCATTATTATTTAGAATTCTCTGCTAGCATTAATGGTTTGCCTGATGAAATGGATTTTACAGTGATCAAATTCATTCCTTCAGATGCATGCTCAGAGGAGCAGCTAGTTGGCACAGTGGGTAGAGCAGTAGCCCTGAAGTCAGGAGGATCTGAGTTCAAATTTGACCTTAGACACTTAATACTACCTGGCTGTGTGAACCTGGGCAAGTCACTTAACCCCATTTGCCTCAGGGGAAAAAAAGGATGCATGCTCCTTTCAAATCTTACAATATTTTTATGATGTATGATGCAGATGAAACCTCATTAGTGTCTGAGTTTTTGGGGAAAAGTTTCTGGATTTAGATTTACTTTCAGATGACAGACTTATACTTCATTGCTGCTAGGTCTTTCTAGCTTGATAAGACCTATCACAATTTTTTGAGAGGTTATCCCAAGTATCCATGAGATGTATAAGTCTAGGATATTATAATTAATTATATAATATGACGTCTAATATAATTAATAATTAATACCTAACATTACTGCTTTATAAGAAATGGCAAATATAAATTTAGGTCACTAGTGGAAGTTTATAGGATTCATAGATTTAGATCTAAAAATGATTTTAAGGTCACACCATGAAATATAGTCTTCTCATTTTATGGAAAAAAAAAACTGAGGCACATAGTACTTAACTAATGCAGAAGATTACACAGATATTATGTGTATTATGTGTGTAATAATGAACTCAGTTCCTAATTACAAATCCAGTGCTAAATCCACCTCATCATACCATCTCTTCTGGTCTGGAGAAAATGAGAAAGTAGATCGGCCTCCAGGTATACCTGGGAGGAATCCTGAAGAGTTGAGATCAGTGGGTTTAGATTTTAGGATTATGTAGCTGATAGATCTTGGGGTTGTAGGATGATACTGCTAAGTATGACCAAAAAGTCGGGGTGCCCTTTGGCATGAATTTTATAAATCCACCAATGACATGTTGAAATGTAAGCTCCTTCAGGGCAGGGACTGATTTTGGTTTGGATACGTGCTTAACAAATGCTTATTGAATTAGATTACTGGAAGAAAGTCAATAGGAAGGGAGGCTAAAAATAGGGAATTGGGGGGATGTGCATCACAGATTTACCAAGTGGTCCATTTACTGGGATAGAAATAGAAGCAAAAGATTTGGGTTTTGCCTCCTATGGATCTGAACTGGGAAAAAAAAATGTAACCGATGTTTTGCGAAGTACTTTATATACATAGCAATAACAACATTTCTATAGCATGTACTGTGTTAATCACTTTATAATTATCTCACATGGTCTTTGTAACAGCCCTAGAAGATAGTACTATTATTTTCATTTTACAGATAAAGAAATTGAGGCAAACAAGTTAAATGAATAACCCAGGGTCCTACAACTAATAAGTAAGTGAGGATGGATTTGAATTTAGGTCTTTGTGATTCCTGGTTGGGTGCTTTAACTACTGGGCCACTTAGTTCTTCCATTATTCCTATTTTATTGATGGATAGTTGAGCCTCAGAGTAGGGTCCCACAGCTGATAAATTATTATTAATCAATGTTGCAGAATACTGTTGAATGGAAATTTCAGAAATGATTCAATTTATTAAATGACAACTGTGTGCTAAGCACAGTGCAAACACAGAATCAGGTGCCTTCAAAGAGCTTCCCGGACATTCAAAGTTGAATAAAAGATCCATATACACATATAACAGGATATAAATGTATTAATTTATGATTAACATATCCATATATCAATAATCTGGAGATTGTAAAAGAAGGAAAAGAACTCACATGTTCAAAAATGTTTGTTAAGGAACTGTAAATTGAGTGGATGCCCCTCAATTGGGGAATGACTGAATACATTATGGTAAATGAGTGTAATGAAATATTACTGTTCTATAAAAAATAATGAATAGGCTGAGACATACATGAACTGATGCTGGGTGAAGTAAGCAGAACCAAAAGAATATTGTACAAAGTAACAACCAGAATGTGTGGTGAGCAACTGTGGATAGACTTGGCTCTTTCCAACAGTAAAGTGATTCAAGGCAATTTCAATAGACTTTGATGCAAAGTGCCATCTACATCCAGAGAGAACTATGGAGACTAAATGTGGATCAAAGCATATAATATTTTCATCTTTTTTTATTGTTGGTTGGTTGCTTGTGTTTTTTTTTTCCCTTGTGGTCTGACTTTTTTTTTCAGCATGATGAATATGGAAATATCTTTAGAAGAATTGCACACTTTTAACCTTGCTTGCACTCTTGGGAAGGTGATAGGGGCAGGAAAGGGAGAAAAATTTGGAACACAAGGTTTTTTGAAGGTGAAGTTTGAAAACTGACTTTGCATTTATTTGGAAAGATGGACTACCAATTAAAATATTTTAAAAAATAAAAAAACTTTATAAAGAAAAAAAATGTTATGGTATCCTGAACAAAAATAAGTAAGTTTCACAGAATAAATTGTTTGGAATGAAATAAGAGTTCTATTTTGGATATATTGTGTTTGAGATGTCTATTGGACATCCATTTCAGGGGCATCCAATTTGAGATGTCCAAGGGGCAGTTGATGAGTTGAGATTAAAGCTCAGGGGAAGGATTAGGGCCAGATATCTTTATCTGAGAGTTATCAGCATAGAGTTATTGTTAAATTTTTACAGTTTGACTCATTGAGACCCCAATTCTGGGCATGGATAATAGGATGACTCTACTTCAAACCAGAGTTGAGACAGTATTATATATAGTTGCTATGAATTATCTATTTAGAATGTCCTCATGCATTCTGACTTTTTTGTTGTTGGACAGCTGCTGCTATGTCTACTACTGGAATAGAATGGGATAATGAAATGAATATTGAAATATTAAAGGATTGCTTTCCCATAGTGAGGGCCCAGTTTAGATTATGCAACATAAATTTATAGTGACCCACATAAAAAGTTTTCTTGATTTTTCTCCAGCTCATTTCAGTGGCACATAATTAAACTTGAAAGCTGGAATCTAACAAGAAATGAAAAATGATTGGGCAAGAAATTTAAATATAAATAGTAGAGAGTTGATCTGATTCATCAAGGATTTGAGTTTAAAAAGGAGCCAGTGATGCATGAATGATGGTATGGGAGAAAACTGAAAAGTGGAACACTGTGAAGATGTAGAATGCTTTAGAGGTCAGAAAAGAGAGAGAAGGTTGGGATGATATATATTTGTATTAAATCTCAAAAAAGAGGTTATTAAATGAATGTGGTAAAAGAAGAACGCTGGAAATGCCAATATGGTGAGAAATATTCTGATTTGTCTACCATGATGTCAGGGGATGACTGAATATGCAACCAGTGCTGAAAAGAATGGCCAGGGAAGGTAGACTGTTTATAAGCAGGCAAGTTTCTACTCTTATTGCTAGGCATTATGTAAATTACTGGACGTATAGGGAAAGGCAAAAAAATAGACCCTGCTCTTGAAAGGTCTTGAGAAATTGGAGCTGATTGTTAAAGGGGAAGCACTATCTAACACTAGATCAGGAAAGGTTTCTTGTAGAAGATGGGATTTTGACTGGCATCTGAAGGAATCCAGGAGGCAGAGATGAATGTGGGGGGAGCATTTCAGGTTTGATGAACAGCCAGTGAAAATTCCTAGTCAGGAACCCAAGTATATTGTTTGAGGAAAAGCAAAGTGGCTAGTGACATTGGATTGCAGAGCATGTTGGGAAGGAATGGTGGTAGAGGAAGTAAGGAAGTAGTTTTTATCAGTGGAGAGACAAGTCTCAGTGAGATCCTGATGATGGAGGGAGGAGAAAAAAATGTTTAAAATGGAAGTTAGTTTGTAAGTATTGGTACAAGAATTCTAGACAGCATAAAGAAAGGAGTAGAAAGAAATGTAGTGGGAAACTAGAGAGTAGGGGGCAGAGTTAAGGAGAAAGGTAAGAGAGGCAGTAAGGAATGAGAGATTGGATTTATACAAATCCAGAATTTCAGGGACAGACAGGTATGATATATTGAGAATATGGTAACCATTAAGAAATGAGTCCAGGAAGAGTGTCAGTGGCTAGGAAAATGGATACCTTTTGAGGGAGGTGGTTTGATGGTTCAAAGCCCTCTTTTGAGGTCCAACCTCATGATAGGTGATGATGTTGTGTTTCATAAGCAGCCAAAAGAAAGTAAAAAGAGAGGTAGAAAACCAAATTATTTGGGAAAGATAGTTTGGAATTAGTTTATGAAAGGCTTTGATTGTCATGTAGGTTACTAGATGGTACATAAAGCACTGCACTTACCTCCAGATCTGATGAGTTGCCATGTTGTGTCTGATCTACCTTTCTGGCATGATTTTTTCCTATGTGACCCCTTTCTTCACTTAGACTACAACCCTTCTCATCAACTCATTTGAAGTATTGTAATAATCTTTTTTTATTTTATTAATTTTATAATGATACATTTTTGGACAATATATATGCATGAGTACTTTTTTTAAATAATATTATCCCTTGTATTCATTTTTCCAAATTATCCCCTCCCTCCCTCCACTCCCTCCCCCTGATGACAGGTAATCCCATACATTTGTAATAATCTTTTAATTGATTTTCCTTCCTCCTTTTAATTTCTCACCTCCCTAATCTATTTATCATACAGCCACCAAATCAATATTCCCTAAAGAATAGGCCTAACAGTGGTACTACCCTGACTTAAGAACTTCAATAACTCCCATTGCTTTTAGAATAAAATTTTTTTTGGCAATAGCTATAATAGCTTGCCTTTATGTAGAATTTTAAGGTTTACAAAACACTTTATGTATGTTATTTCACACCTGAGAGGTTGGTGTTATTATTTCCATTTTATTGATGAGGAAACTGACCTCAGATCAGTCAAATGAATTACCCATGAGTCACCTAGCTAGTAAATGTCTGAGGCAGGATGTTTACTCAGGTTTTCCTGACTTCAAGTCCATTTGGAGATTGGAGGGCAGCAGAGAAGTTGGAGCTGGACAGATAAATTTAAGAATCATCAGCATAGAGATGGTAATTATATTTTTGGAAACTAATGGAATCATTAAGTGAAATTATATAGAAGGAGAAGAGAAGGGGTCCAGTATGGAGTCCTGTTTGAACCTTTGCTTGCATTTTGTTTTTCTTCTCAAGTTTTTCTTCTTTTTATATCTGGTTTTTCTTGTGCAGCAAGATGACTATAAATATGAATACATATATTGGATTTAACATATGTTTTAAACATATTTAACATGTGGTAGACTACCTGCCATCTAGGGGAGGAGGTGGGGGAAAGGAGGGGAAAATTTGGAACAGAAAGTTTTGCAAGCATCATTGTTGAAAATTATCTGTGCATATGTTTTGTAAATAAAAAGCTTTTAATAAAGAAAAGTAAAAGTAAAAGTCTGCAGAGGCCAAAGAGAATGAGGGTAGAGAAAAAGTCATTGGACTTGGCAACCAAGAAATGATTGGTAACTTTGGAGAGAGAAGTTTTGGAGCTAGAAAGCATCTGAATGAGATAAGATGAGGAAAAGGGGAGAAGAGGGACTTCACGGAGAATGACTTCATTTTTTTTCTGTAAAACATCAAGCAAAGTTTTCAGCTGAGGGGGCAAAGGGAAGGCAATCATGGGAGGTTGAAGAGGGGTGAAAAGGTTTGGAAGAGTTGCTGTAGAGAGTGGGATAGTGAGGTAGGTGATCTGGGAGGTTTTGGCCTAGGGAGAAGCTCTATCAAAGAGCGGTAAGGGCCTTGTTGAGGTTGTGTAAGATATTTGTAGTGCTCTCATTCAGAATGGCCATGTGATTTTCTCCACCTTCTCTCAGCAGCATGTGTGCAGGAATGAAGTCATTGCATGTTGGGAATGATCCAAGGTTAAATCTTGACAAGACATGCTTAATGATATCATGAGGAGGCCAGGAACTCTAGAGAAGACCACAGTAAGGGGTCAGGATAGAGGAGAGAGTGGCTAGCAGAGGGGAGATGGCCTGGGAGAAAACTGAGGGGTTAGGATTTGAAGGTCGCTTTATGGACTCCTAGTGGAGTTTTGTAAAGGAAGGCAAAGAAAGAGATAGAAAAGCAATAGAATATGGTCATGTGGAGTGATGTCTGAATGCTTGGGTCTGGTTTGTGGTTGATAGTGAGGTCAAAGATATGGTCATTTATGTGTGGCTGAGCTGAAGAGGTGGAATAGATCAGGAGAAGTAAACTGAGGAATTGAGTGCTTGAGAGTCAGTATGTGTGTTGAAGTCTCTAGTAGGAGAACAGGAGTTGGGGAAGAGGGAAAATTTGTGAGTCAGGGACCAAACTTTTTTTTTAAATAGCTTTTTATTTACAAGATATATGCATGAGTAATTTTTCAGCATTGACAACTGTAAAACCTTTTGTTCCAATTTTTCCCCTCCTTCCACCCACCCCCTCCCCCAGATGGCAGGTTGACCAATACATGTTAAATATATTAAATTTTACAGATGTCCATGCAGTTATTTTGCTGCACAAGAAGAATTGGACTTTGAAATAGTATACAAGTAACCTGTGAAAGAAATAAAAAATGCAGGTGGACAAAAATAGAGGGATTGGGAATTCTATGTAGTGGTTTATATTTATTTCCCAGAGTTACTTCAATGGATGTAGCTGGTTCAATTCATTACTGCTCTATTGGAACTTATTTGGTTCATCTCATTGTTGAAGAGGGCTACGTCCATCAGAATTGATCATCATATAGTATTGTTGAAGTATATAATGATCTCCTGCTCCTGCTCATTTCACTCAGCATCAGTTCATGTAGGTCTCTCTAGGCCTTTCTGAGATCATCTTGTTGGTCATTTCTTACAGAACAATAATATTCCATAACATTCATATACCACAACTTATTCAGCCATTCTCCAATTGAGGGGCATCCACTCAGTTTCCAGTTTCTGGCCACCACAAAGAGGGCTGCCACAAACATTTTGGCACATCCAGGTCTCTTTCCCTCCTTTAAGATCTCTTTGGGATATAAGCCCAGTCGAAACACTGCCAGATCAAAGGGTATGCACAGTTTGATAACTTTTTGAGCATAGTTCCAAATCGCTCTCCAGAATGGCTGGATGTATTCACAGTTCCACCAATAATGTATCAGTGAGGGACCAAACTTTTTGAGGAAGGAAGAGACATCACATGCAGGTCTATAAACAACAGTTACTAGAATTTTGATTGGTTGATCAATACAAATCATATGAATATTAAAGGAGAATAGATTACTCAATGATGGAAATAGGGGGAGAACTTGGAGCTTATCTAGGTCTTCTTTACTCCAGAACCAGTATTCTTTCCATTGTGCTGATCTAGCCAAACTTAGTACTGAATTTAGGGTCAGGAAGACTTGTTCAAAATATGGCTTCAGACACAACTACTATGTTACCCTGGGCAAGGCACTTAACTTAAAAGTTCCTCATCTGCAAATGAAAAACCTAGACTGCATCTCCTAGAAATTTTTTTCTGACTCTAAATATATGGTCTATCATAGTTTTGACATTAATAGATTGTTTGAAAGGGACCCCTGTGTTTGTAAAAGCTCACACTGCCATATATTGGCTGACTAGGTCAAATATCATCATATTATTTCAGGAAAGAAAAACTAATAATTATTTTTCCTTCACTGAGTTCTTCTGAAATGTTAAAAAAAATGCCTTTATATTCTTATGCCTGGTGTTCTCCACATAAGAGGCACTTAATAACTCTTTGTTGAATTTAATTGTAAAAGCTCATTTATGTCATATTCTAGAACTTACAAAGTGCTTTTCTCATAATAGTGACTTCAGGTAGATAGTATAGTTATTTCAGTTTTCCAGATGAGGAAAATGAAACTAAGTGCCTGGTCCCTGTTGACTCAGCTGGTAGCAGCAAGTGACTGAGCTCTTGAACCCAGGTCTTTTGACGACAAGCTCTGCAGCAGGTCCTGAAGGAAATGGGGAAACCAGAGCAGCAAGTCATTTCACAGAAGCACAGGATGTGAAAGATGACTTACTCTTGCAGACACCCTCTCCTACCCTGAGCAGATGATTGAATACAAGGCAGAAAGCTTAAAAAGTTTATGTGAAACTGAACCAAGAAATAGGGATTTAAAAAAACAACCCAATGAAACCCATGTTTCTTTGTCATTCCAGTTTCCAAGGTGATATGTCTTTTACTTTAAATGCTTTCAATAACATTTCTGACATCTTATGAAATGCTCTTGACAATAACTGCAACAACAAAAGAGAAGAAAGGAAGTATTTAGTAATAGGGAGGGAAGAGTCGGTGGTTGAGACTGAGCCTTGCAATGAATGATTCACCAGTGCAAGGGGAGAAAAAAGACAAACCTAGAATTCCTTGCATTTTCTTACATCCTAGGCTCCTGCCTTTTTGTAAGCAGAGTTCTAAGAAAAAATAATCTTGGTCTTGAATCTTTTGATCATTAACTTATTTTTTTTAATTTTAAAATTTTTATTTCATTTTTTTTCTTATTAGGTTTTTATTTTTCAAAACATATGCATGGACAAATCTTCAACATTAGCCCTTGCAAGACCCTATGTTCCAATTTTCCCCTTCTTTCCTCATGGCCTCCCTTAGATGGCAAGTAGTCTGATATATATTAAGCATGGTAGAAATATATGTTAAACCCAATCATCTATTCATTTTTTGTAAAATTTTTTGTCTAAGTTTTTCTCCCTCCCTTCCTTACTTCTCTCAAAAAACTGTGAGAAAGAAAAAGCAAAGAAACAAATAAAGTGAAAATACTGTTTTCATCCACATCCAGTTTCTATAGATCTTTCTCTGGATGTAGATAGCATTTTCCATCCCAAAGTTATTGGAATTGTCTTGTTAAGAGCCAGATCCATAATACTGATTGTTAATTTATTTCTCAAAGATGAAATATTGAAGGTTCAAAATGAAATAAAAAGGTCAAAATGACTACCTTTTGTGGAATGTCAAAGAATAAAAAGATTAGTTGTCTTATCCCAGAAGAAGATATATGAAATTAATATTTTACTGGCTCTGTTTATTTGAAGTTCTTAAGTATCTAAAAGATAAGAGACAAACTTGGTAAGGAGCCTTTGTTACCCACGCTCCTTATGTTATAATGATGGTAACTTGAGTGTACAAATGTGTTTCAAAATTGTTTGAGAATCAGTACCCACTTATATTGTGTTATGCTTTTGGTAATGTGGTAATATGATTTGCCAGGATATGAACAGAAGATCATGGATTTAGGCCTAGAATGGATGTGAGGGATTATCTAGATTGCAGATGAGAAAGTAAACCCCATAAAAATGAAGTGATTTCTGAGGTTACATAGCTACTGCTTTACAGAGCCAGGATCCCAGCTGAGGTCCCCTGACTCTAAATCCCACATTTTCCCCCCAAAGTACCTTGATGAATTGGGTGTCATACAAATACACACACACACACCCATTTGTATCTCTTCTTTAGTTTCTTCATCTGTAAAATGGGGATAAGGATAATAGCACCTACATTGTCATTCAGAATTGTCATGGCCAAAATAGCTGCAATCAACTAAGTGATGATCTTCACAGGGATCATAGATTTAGAACTGGAACAGACCTAGAGGCCATCAAATTCAACCCTTTCATTTATTCTGGGAACTTATTGGACATCATTTGTCATCTTGGCCTAGCTAACTCTTTCATATTAAGAAGAAGGCATTAGTAACTTGTCTCTAGATGTTTGAAGTTTGAAGAAGAGGGATGAATACAATTAATTTTGTTTGGGATATGTTGACTTTGAAATATCTATGGGCCATCTAAGTAAAGAGGTTCAACAGATAGTTGATAATTCAGGATTGGAGTAGATATTTTTAAAATATAGGTAGATGTGTATGTATATACATATATATATATATATGTATATATATACACACACACACACATACACATATACACATTGTGTGTGTGTGTTTTATATACACAGGGAACAAATGAGCTAAATAAAGTGAAGAAGGCTCTAAACCAAGGCCTGGGGGCCAGTTGGTGGGTGATGATCTAGCAAAACAGTCAACTATTAATGAATAAATTAAATATGCCAGGTACTGTGCTATGATTACAAAGAAAGGGGACCTTCAGCTAGAATTAGGATGAACAGTGTCTTGGAAACCTTGTGAGGAGAAAGTGTTCAGGAGAAAAGGGAGTTGACAGTTTCAAAAGTTCTCTCTGATAGGATGTGGCTTCTATAAAAATAATCAGATTGAGCAGATAAGAGATGCTTGGTAACCCAAAAGAGAGTACTTTTAGTTGTGGTGGGATTGCTAGCTGCCTTAGAGCCTTTTTCCCTGTTCTTTATTTGATTTCCCTCCTTAACCCTGAAAATGATCCCTTTTTCTTCAGATTTTCTTAGCACATTTCACCTGAATCTTTCTGCCTCAATTACCAAATTTAACTTTTTTTTCATTCCTAGTTTTATGTTATTCACTGCCCCATCAGATTATAAACTCCTTGAAGGCCTGGAATGTTATGATTTTTTAATCTTGTATTCTTGATATTGATCCTTGGAAATGCAAGAATACTTTGAGGGCAATATGAAGGGAAGAGTCTCCAAAAAATTAAGAAAATGTCATAATTGAACTTCAATTCTTTCCCTTATTAGTTTAAAGCTGCTACAGAATTTAATGCGATAAGGTGGTTAAGAATTTGTTGGTTTCTCTCTTTCTAAAGATTTTGCCCCCACCATTCTGGGTAAGATCCTAAGGTTGTGGTCCTAAAGTAATTCATCTTGTAGTAATTTTCTCTTTAGAATTTGTCGTCAGTATGGTTATTTATAAAACTCATTTCCTGGTCCCTGAAAACCACAAACAAATTAAGTTTTAGACTCACTCCCCTACCCCAGGCGCTAAACAGAGGAGAGAGAAGCCCAAAGCTGACATTACTGATTGTACTGATGGAGATCTAAACATACTTCTTCTGACCTTAGAGTCTGCTTTTTTCTTATCTAGAGGGCAAATAGATTCTAAGGAGGTGGAAATTCACTGGGAAATGCCTGGTTTCTAACTCTCTGTGAAATTCTAATTGAACACCTGATAAGTATCACCTTTTCTCTGGGGAACTGAGCATGAATGAAGACTTTGTGGGTATCTGAAGCAGACATTAATATTCACACCTCTAATAATAAAGCATAGTTTTAAAAGGTCATCTATGTAGAGTTGGAAAGGTTCTTAATCAGGTCAAGTCCAGGAATTTTTTTTTTAATTAAAGCATTTTATTTTCAAAACATGCATAGATAATTTTCAACATTCATCCTTGCAAAACCTTGTGTTCCAAAATTTTTTTTCTCCCTGCCTTCTTCCCTTCACTTCCTCTCCTAGATAACAATCCAAACATGTGCAATTCTTCTATACATATTTCCACAATTCTCTTGCTGCACAAGAAAAACCACATCAAAAAGGAAAAAAAAATGAGAAAGGAAACAAAATGCAAGCAAACTATAACAAAAAAGGTGAAAGTACTATGTTGTGATCTACATTCAGTCCCCAGTCCCCATGTCCTCGTTCTCTGAGTGCTAATGGCTCTCTCTATCACAAGACCATTGTCCTGAATCTTACTGTTGAAAAGAGCCGCGTCCATCAGAAGTGATCATTGTATAATCTTATTATTGTTGTGTCTAATGTTCTTTTGGTTCTACTCACTTTATTCAGTTCATGTTTCTCCAGGCCTCTCTGAAATCATCCAGCTGATTGTTTCTTATAGAACAGTACTATCAGGAACGCTTATTAAGTGACTACACTAGGCATTGTGCTACTTGAGAAGTATATAAAGAAATGCAAAAAGTAGTTCTGCCCTCCATGAGAGCATAGTTTATTGGGGAGGACCACATATAAAAACTATGTGCAAAAAAGAAATACACAGAGTAACTTGGAGATAGTCTCAGAGGGAAGGCACTACCATTAAGGGGGACAGGGAAAGGCTTCTTGGAGTTCTAGCCCAACTGCCAGAACTCCAACTCATTTCACAGATAAGAGTTTCCTTGGTCTTGGAGTGTTCTCCCTTCTTTTTTCTACCTCTTGGTTCCCCTGACTTTAAATTCCAGTTAAAATCTCATATTCTTTCACAAGACTTTTAACAATTCTTTTTAATTCTGGACTCTCCTTCCTGTCAATGTACTTTAAATTTATCTTCTATTCAGTTTGTTTGTACATAGTTTGTATGTTATCTCCCTCTTTAGTCTGTGAGCTCCTTAAGGATGGGGACTGTCTTTGATCTTTCTTAATGTTCCAGCTGCATATCACAGTGTCTGGAACATAATAGGAGTTGAATAAATTTGTATGAACTTATTTTCCTGGCTTTATCTAAAAGTGAAACAAGGGTCAGAATCAGATTCGAACCCCATCTTTTCCAATTCCTCTTTCCTCAGACTATAGTGTCCTTTGGTGAAAATTATTGAAATTCCATGCAGATTCTTTTAATTAGGAACAAGGGCCTGCAGATTTAGAGTTGTTGAGCCATTTCAGTCTTGTCTACTTTTTTTTTTTTTTTTTAACCTCATTTGGCGTTTTCTTAGCAGTGGTTTGCCATTTCCTTCTCCAACTCATTTTTTTTTTTTTAAACAGATGAGGAAACTGAAGTTTACAGGGTTAAATGACTTGCCCAAGGTCACAAAGCTAATGAGTGTTTGAGGCTAGATTTGAATTCAGTAAGATGAGTCTTTCTGACTCCGTACCTGGTGCTCTGTCCACTGTGCCATCAGCTTCCCTAGGTTTTGAGCAAGAGATGGTTAAATACATAACTCTGCTTCTTTTGCATCAACACTCCTTCCCCTATATCTGGGGGACAAATCTCCTTAATATCTTCATGCTTCATTTTTTTATTCTCATTCCTGTAACCACTCACAAGATTTATTTCATGTTTGTAAAGTGCTTTTTCATTGAATCATTTTAGATAAGATACAAGTCTGCATAGCTGCCTAACATAATCATGGGCCTCTTACTGATGAGTCATGGGCAGATCTGGGAAGAATGATTTGCTTTGGATTCATTTAGTAGATTTCAGTATTGGAAACTATGATACATTTTGGTGATGGTGGTTTTCTTTTTTCTCTTATTTTAATTTTTTAAGCTTTTTATTTTCAAAACATATGCATAGTTTTAAACATTTGCCCTTGCAAAACCTTATGTTACAATTTTTTTTTCTCCCTTCTTTCACCCCCCTCCTTTAGCTGGCAATAGTCCAATATATATATATATATACATATATATATATATATATATATATATATGTATATATATATATATATTAAACATGTACAATTCTTCTATACATACTTCCTATTTATCATCTGCACAAGAAAAATCAGATTAAATGGGAAAAAAAAGAATGAAAACAAAAATCAAGCAAACAACATCAAAAAAATGAAACACTAAGTTGTGAACCACACTCATTTCCCACAGTCCTCTCTCTGGGCGCAGATGTCTCTCTTCATCACAAGATCATTGAGACTGGCCTGAATCATCTCATTGTTGAAAAGAGCCATGTATTGATTATCGTGCAATCTTACTATTGCTGTGTACAATGATCTTCTGGTTCTGCTCATTTCACTCAGCATCAGTTCATGCAAGTCTCTCCAAACCTTTCTGAATTCATCCTGCAGGTCATTTCTTACAGAATAATATTCCATAACATTCTTATACCATAACTTATTCAGCCATTCTCTAACTGATGGGCATCCACTCAGTTTCTGGCCACTGCAAAAAGGGCTGCCACAAACATTTTGGCACATACAGGTCCCTTTCCCTTCTTTAGTATTTCCTTGGGATATAAGCCCAATAGTAGCACTGCTGGATCAAAGGGTGTGCATAATTTGATGGCCCTTTGGGCATAGTTCCAAATTGCTCTCCAGAATGGTTGGATCAGTTCACAACTCCACCAACAATGTATTAGTGTTCTAGTTTTCCTTCATCCCCTTCAACATTCATTATTTTTCTGTCATCTTAGACATCTGAGACATAGTGGTATGATGGTGGTTTTCTAAGGATGATAACAGAATGTCAAAATTCAGAGAAGTCTTCTAGGATGTCTGGTATAACCTAATACCTCCAGCTACTAGTTTACTCATCAACCCCTCCCCCATCTTAACTTTTATATGTGTGTATATATATATATATATATATATATATATATATATATATATATATATAGTGTATGTATTCATTTGTGTATATAAACTCAAGGTTGGTAAAGGGCAGGGACTTCTTTTTTTCTTCCCTTACTCTATTCAGTGAGTATTTATTTAGAACTTAGACTAACTGTGCTAACTTCTGAAAAACATTCTTTCAAATGTTTCAGCATTTTTCATTATTGATTGGGCAATTTAACATATCTATGTTGGATACTTGGAAATGATGCATAAAAAGACCTTTCTCTCCCTGGAAGTTTATTTGAATCTCACTCAGTATTTGGATACATGGAAACTTTTATTTCTAGTCTAAAAAGGCTTATTATATTGAATTCAATTAGATTATATTGTAAGTGAGGAAAAGTAGTAAATACCAAGGAACTGAAAAGTATAATATTCCTCCCTCCCTCCCTCCTTTCCTTTTTTTCTTCCTTCCCTCCCAAGTAAACTTGAGGCAAACAGAGATCAAATGATTTGGATCAAGATGGCTCAGGTAGTGAGGCAATGTTTGATCTCAAGTTTTCCTGACTTTAGGCCCGGTTTCTATTCACTACACTACCTAGTTAACAAACAGAAATGACTGTCCCCTCTGGCTGGCACATTTAGTTTAATTTTCTGCAACAGGTCACAGGACATAATGTAAATAAATAATAAGGAAAGATTTGCAAGTCAGCTATTGTAGATATAGGTTGGATAAAGTTTGGATAAGAGCTAGTAGGCATAAGAAACAATAGATAAAAATGAGGAAGGAAATAGTATTTCTCAGGCATAATAGAAAATATTAACATAATATATATATAATTATACATAATATAAAAATTCTAGAATCTTTTCAAAAATTAAATTTTCTTTTTTTTTCAAAAAAAAAAAAACCAACAAAACTCTTACAATAAACATGCCAAAAAAAATTCCATTATTGACCATATTCCAATTTGCACTTTGAGTTCATTACTTGTCAAGAGGTACCATGTTTCAGCAGCAAATGGGAAAATTAAGCTGATCAGAAGCATTTAACAGTTTTTTTTGTTTTTACGATATTGTTTTTCTATAAAGCTTGCATCAATGCATATAAATCTTCCCAGTTTCTCTGAAATAGTCTTTTTCATAATTTTGTATAAAACAATAATATGGAACCCCTATTAATAGAAATAACCATTATTATTATTGCCAGCAATGATACTTATATACCAAATGATCTATTACCTCACGGATATGTTTTCTGTGAGTCATGAAGATGCATGCTGCCCATCCTATGTGACTATCTTATATATCCTAAAATACATTGTCTCCAGTGGGCCTGCCACCAGCATCCTTATGTTACATTGGGTAGAGCCAAATGGAGCATTTGAGTTGTTATTAGTTGTCCCTTACTGTCCCAATCATTGATTTCTTTGATTACAGCCTGTATGTCATTTTCCCTGTGTGGCAGCCTGCTCACAAGCATCCTGCATGTTCCCATTGCCTTTTAGGCCATCATCAACTTGATTCATTCAGACACTAGGATTCAAAGACAATCAGAAGAGGAATCATGATATGTAATGGAGAGCAGTGCTGTCTGTGGAGTCCAAATACTTAAAAATAGAAAACTTGGGTTCAGATTCTGTCTCTGAGACTTTCTTCTTTCGTAGATTTGGTAAAGCCTTAACTTCTCATGTCTTAGTTTTCCCACCTATAAAATGAAGAGTTTGGTTGGCTTTAGCTTTTAAGCCTATGTTCTATAGCAAATAAGTTTAATTGAGGGGCCTGGACTCTGGCCTTCTAAGATTCCTTCTTGCTCTAAATCAATAAGCTTATGAAGTCATTTCTCTTTGGGAGGCAGCTTCTTGTAGTGGATATTGTATGGGTTATATGGAGTGGGGTAGAGTTGGGTTGAAATCCTGCCTCATACCAGTTGTGTGATCCTGGGAAAGTAACCTAATTTTTGTTTCGATTTCTGTTTTGTCATTTGTAAAAGGATTGAACTTGATGGCTTTAAAAAATTTTTTTTTTAAATTCTGAAGTTAAGAAATAAATAAAAATTAATAAAGCAAGAATTTCTTTAACATAGTAGAATAGAAAAAAAAGGTGATTATACCCAGTTCTGAGTCTAGAAATCTGTGAATATTAGACCTTTGTTTCGGATACAAGCTTAAGGTCTTTAATGGACTGGGCAGTTTCCAAAGACAAACCAACCAACTCTACAGCCCTGGTTCCAGCTCATTGTCTATTTGCAGGTAAATCCCAGGGATGTGTACTGTTGGATGTGTACTTTAAATTACTTATAAATCAACTTGCCATGACCTAGCCTGATTAACTGGCATTTTTATGTACTCTTCCCCCCATAATGGATAGTTGGCCCGAACTAGTCATTATTTATATGTATATAGTGCATTGTAGTTCATTTATTTTGGTTGTGTCTGACTCTTTGTGACCTCATTCCGGATTTCCTTAGCAAAGATTGTAGAGTAGTCTGCCATTTCCTTGTCCACTAATTTTATAAATGAGGTTACTGAGGCATACTGAGGGTTAAGTGACTTGCTCAGAGTCACATTGCTAGTAAGTGCCTGAGACTGGATTTGAATTTTGTAAGGTGAATCTTCCTGACTCCAGGCCCAGCCCTCTATTATACCACCCAGAACTACCTGTGTAGTTCTTTACATAATTTTATTTGATCCTCAAAATCTAGTGGGGTAAGATGGAGTTGATGAATTCATGGATTCAATCATTTTACATGAGGAAGATGAGACATTGAGAGTTTAGAACCCTTTTCTCCCCAATCTGTATGTCTTAGATTATCTCTTATTATCATAGAGCTGTCAAATTGGTTGGCATTTAAAGCCTTTTCACATTTCATGCAGGTTGCCTTTCCAGATCAGTTACATATGCCTCTCTTTCATGAATTTTGTGGTCTGGTCAGACCTCTTTGGCCATCTTTCTGTCTGTCTTGTCTCCTTGTCCACATTTTCCCTGGCTGTTCTCCTGTGCCCAATGCTATAATCTCCTCAGTTTTTTTCTCTTAAAATCCTCAGCTTCTTTCAAAGCTCATATAAAGAGCACCTCCTAGGCAAGACCTTTCCTAATTCCCACATCTGCCATGACCCTCCCCCCATAAGCTAGTATTTATTTTGTATATACTGTAGTTCCATGAGTACAGGTTGTTTCTCCCATAAGATATAAGCTCCTTCAGGCAGGGAGTGTTCTGTTTTTATCTCTACATAGCCCTAGAACCTTGGCACATGGTAGGCACTTAATAAATGCTTATTGATTGATTTCCTTTATATTACCCAACTTCTAAGTGGGGGTCAGAAACCCAGGTTTTCTGACCAAGTCAAATAGTCTTTCCTGTTATCTTGCTCCTCAAACCACACCTAACTATGCAAAATGCAAATTAATATTCAGGCAGCTTAGGTCAAGTAATTTCTCCAGAAGTACCTTGAGAATCAAGGCAAGGAAATGTTGGTTTTTATTCTCGATTTCCTTGACTAATGATGGATAAATGTCAAAATTTTGTATATGCAAATTATGAAATGGTCTTCCAAATCTGGACATCTTATACAACCAACCAGGCATTTGACTCCGACAGGCATTGGACTCCTAGAAACAAGTGATGATAACTGAGATGATGAATGAGAATGTGGAAATTTTCAGAAAGGGAAAAATAAAAGATCCTCTTAGTCTAAAATGCCAGAAGAGAACATCTGAGAACACATTTTCTTTTTAATTTTTAAGAGCACCATCTTTTTTAAAGTTTTTTTTTTATTTTCAAAACATGCATAGATAATTTTCAACATTCATCTTTGCAAAACCTTATGTTCCAAATTTTTTCTCCCTCCTTCCCTCACCCATTTCCTCCCATAAATGGCAAGTAATCCAATATATGTTAAACATTTGCAAGTTTTCTATACATATTCCATAATTAACATTTTGCTAAGAAAAATCAGATCAAAAAGGAAAACAATGAGTAAGAAAGCAAAATGCAAGCAGACAACAAAAAAAGGTGAAAATACTATGTTGAGATCCACACTCAGTCCCCCAATGTTTCTCTCTGGGTACAGATGGCTCCATCACAAGATCATTGGAAGTGGCCTGAATCAACTCTCTGTTGAAAAGAGCCAGATCCATTCAAATGGATCATCACATCTTATTGTTGCTATGTACAATCAAGAGAATTGATTCTACTCATTTCACTTAGCATCAATTCATCTAAGTATCTTCAGGGCTTTCTGAAATCATCTTGCTGATCATTTCTTTTTTTTTTTTTTTTTTTTTAAATTTTTTTTTATTATGCTGATCATTTCTTACAGAATAATAATATTCCATAACATTCATATACCATAACTTCTTCAGCCATTTTCCAATTGATGGTCATCCACTCAGTTATCAGTTCTTTGCCCCTACAAAAAGGGCTGCCACAAACATTTTTGTACATATAAGATCCTTTTCTTTAAGAGCACATTTTCTTTTCTTTTTTATTGAAGTTTTTTATTTTCAAAACATATGCAAGGATAATTTTTCAACATTGACCTTTGAAATTCCAATGTATTGTATTCCAATTTTCCTCCCTTTCCCTCCACCCCCTAACCTATGGCATGTAATCCAATATATGTTAAACATGGTAGGTAAAAATATATGTTAAGTCCACTATAGGCATACAAATTTGTACAATTATCTTACTGCACAAGAAAAATCAGATCAAAAAGTTTAAAAATGAGAAAGAAAATAAAATTCAAGTAAACCACAGCAAAGAGAGTGAAAATGCTATGTTGTCATCCATTTTCAGTTCCTTCAGTCCTCTCTCTGGATGTAGATGACTGAAATCATCACAAGATCATTGCAACTGGCCTGAATTATCTCATTGTTGGAAAGAGCCACGTCCATCATAACTGATCATCGTATAATCTTGTTGCTGTGTACAATGATCTGGTTCTGCTCATTTCACATCAGTTCATGTAAGTCTTTCCAAGCCTCTCTGAAATAATCCTCCTGATCATTTCTTACAGAACAACAATATTCCATAACATTCATATACCACAATTTATTCAGCCATTCTCCAACTGATGGGCATCCACTTAGGTTCCAGGTTTTTGCCACTACAAAAAGGGCTGCCACAAACGCTTTTCCACATGTGGGTCCCTTTCCCTCTTTTAAGATCTCTTTGGGATATAAGCCCAGTAGTAACACTGCTGGACCCAAGGATATACAGTTTGATAACCCTTTGGGCATAGCTCCAAACTGAAGAGCACATTTTCAAAAACCAATCTATTGGCTTTTAAAAATTTCTTAGAAATGGAGAGAGAGAAGGACCTATTTAAAACAATCCTCTTTTTAAAATAAATCACCACATTTTAAAGCTAGAAGAGAATGTCAAGAGAAGAGTAGAAATATATCTTAGATTATTTAAAACATTTATTTAATCACCTTGTTTTGTAAGAAAGATCTTGCAACTTATATTTTAATAATGGAAAACTTCTGTTAGTCATTTAATAAATATTTATAAAGCACTTACTGTGTTTATTGCTGGGGATACAAAAAAATGACCGACAGCCCTTGCCTTTGGGTAGCTCATAATATAAGAGGGTGGAGACTATTTAGAAACTCTGAATAAACCAGCTAGATTTATTGAATAAATTAGAAATAACCAACAAAGGGAAGTCACTAGAGTTAAGGGGGTTAAGGGAGGCTTCCTGAAGAATGTAGGATTTTAGTTGGAACTTTGAAGAAAGCAAAGGAAGGCAGGAGGTAGAAATGGGGCCTGAGAGCATTCCAGATGCCAGGAGGAATAAATGAAGAGGCCTAAAAGTAGAAAACATAGTGGCTTGCTGGAGGCACAATGAGGAAGCCAGCCTTGTTGGATCCTGGGATTTATAGGTTTGTGGGGTGGAGTGTCAGCCTTTGACGGTCAAATAGGATTTTATATTTGATCCTGGAGGTGGTAAGGAGCCACTGGGATGACATGGATGGATTTATGCTTTAGGAAGATCAGTTTGACAGCTGAGTGAAGGATGGGGACCAACCAACAGGTTATTACAGTTGTCCAAGCATGAGTTATTAAAGGCTGGCAGTGGGGGCAAAGTCAAAGGAGAAAGGTGCTGAACTGTTAATTTAGATCATAACAGTAATTAAACTGTATTTAGAAATTAGCCTTTTTCTGTTCACCATTCCCCTCTATGTATTTTCTCCTTTTAGAATGTAAGCTCCTTGAGGGCAGAGCCTACTTTGTATTATGTATTGTGGCCAGCACATAGTAATCATTTAAAACTGTTTTTTTTTTTTTTTTTCATTTGTTCATTCATTTATTCAAATGTGGCACAATGCTAAGCAGTTTGTAGGCCCTGCTTAATTAAAAGCCTCTAATGGTTCTCAGGGGGATTTTTGAGCAGGATTATGAATTGAATTTAGCTGGCCACAAACTGTGTTGCACTAATACTGTATTTGTTTATGTTTTCTAATCAGGCTCTTCTCAATCTGGCTCCTATCTTTCAGCATTATTTCATATTGTTGCTGGACGATATTGTTACTGAAATTTAGCCTTTGGCCAAATTGTCCTGGCTGCTTCTTGCATTGAATGGAATCCTTTCTTCCCTTCAAGGCCTTTCTCAGATGTCATCTCCTTCATAGAAAGCTTCTGTGATCCTTATAGTTGTTAATGCTCTATTCTTACTCAAATGACCTTTTATTTATTGATCTATTGTATTTCTTCATCACAGTTGCATCTTCTCCCCATTCTCCCCCAATCTTATAAAATCCTTTTACAGTCAGAGATTGTTATTTTTACTTTTGCATGCCCAGTACCCAGTACTATGATTTTTGTAGCCTCGGTACTGCAGGCATTCTTCCCCTCTCTATCTGAAGCATTTATAGGTTGAGGTTCTGCTATGTACTGAGAATGGGCAGTATTACTGCTGAGTTACTGCAGCTCTGGCTAAAAAAGCAAAAACAAAAGTAAAAAGGATCAGAAATGAGGTAACTAGGTTTTCACTGGGCATATTCTGGCATGAGAGACTTTAGCATGTTTTGGTACAGTTCAGAAACAGTCCTACTAGAATACACCATGTTTATTATTTTAAAAAATTCTGTTTTATTTTCAGTGCTGAATTTTCTTCTCTCCACTATCTCTTCTCCCTCTCTTTTAGAAGAAAAGAAACAAAATCCATTACAGATGGTTAGAATCAAGCCAAACAAATTCTTTCATTAGTTTTGTTTTTTTTCAACCTCTCCCACTTCCTTGTCCTGCCCCCCCCCAAAAAAAAGTGTATTTCAGTCTGCTCTGAATCCATCAGCTCTTTCTATGGAGGTGAAGAGCACATTTCATCATGAATCCTTTGGAATTGTGATTGGTAATTGCGTTAAACCATGTTTATAAGTCTTTCAAAGTTATTTTAGACTATAGGTATCAAATCCGGGACCCACTGCTGACTGGAGGCAACATTCCTGAGTGTCCCTGAAACAAATTAAAATGTTATTGGGAAAACAAAATAAACAAACAAAAAACAAAAAATAAATAAAAACAAAATAAATAAAAATACAATAAAACATAGATAATATATTTAAAAATTTCCATAGAATTTTATTTTTCCACTTTCATGTAAAGATAGTTTTCAACATTCACTTTTATAAGATTTTGAGTTACAATTTTTTTTTCCCTTTCTCCTTCTCCAAGACAGCAAGAAATCTGGTATAAGTTATACATGTATATTCATTTTAAAGATATTTCCATGTTAGTCATATTGTGAAAGAAAAATAAGAACAAAAGGGAAAAAACCACGAGGGAAAAATAAGCAAACAAAAACTTCACTTCAATCCATATATTCAGTCTCCATAGCTTTTTTTTCTTAGATGCAGATGACATTTTTCCAAGTCTATCAGAATTGTCTTTGATCACTGTATTACTGAAAAGAGCTAAGTCTATCATAGTTAATCATCACACAATCTTGCTATTATTGTGTACAATGTTCTCCTGATTCTGCCCACTTCATTCAGCATCAGATAACATTACATCTTAAAGCTAAGTTGACATGTATCTTGCATGGATTCTTATGTAGCAATTAGTGGCCTCCATTTTTATTTCAATTGAATATTTCTGTATTAGACCATAAGTTCTTAACTTGTTTTGACTTATGAATCCATGGTAGTCTAGTGAAGCTTAGAGACCCATTCTTAGAATAATATATTTAAGAAAAATTATTTGTGTAGTATTTTTCTCCCAATTACATATGAAAGCAATTTTTAGCATTCGTTTTTAAAATTTTGAGTTCCCAAACTCTCTTTTCCTCTCCATCCTTGTCATTGAGAAGGCAAGCAATTTGATGTAGGCTACGTGTGTAGTCACACAAAACATAATTTCCATATTAGTATTTTTGTAAAAGAAGATAAAAAACCCAATTTTAAGAAAAATACAGAAAGTATGGGAAAAAGTATACTTCAATCTGTATTTGAATTCTGCTTCAGCTCTGTATCAGCTACAGAGATGGATAACATTTTTCACCATAACTACTTCAGAGTTTAGCTAAGTCATTCACACTTGATCTTCTTATAATATTGCTGTTATTATGTTCTCCTGCTTCTATTCATTTCACTTTGCTTCAGTTCACATGTCTTTCCAGCTTAGAAAAACTATTTTTGAATGTATAAAACTATGCATAATCACAAAGGTAATTTTGTGATTTTCAGAATATGGCTAAAAACAAGTTCATGCACATCTGGTAAGAACCCCTGTTCTTAACTCATATTACCCACCAGAAGATTCCCATCATAATAGAATCTTGAAATCTAAGTTGGAGGAAGCTGTACAGGCCATTTAGTCCAACCTATATCTGAACAATTTACTTGACAAAACCCTGAAAAATATATTGCTATCAATTCTTGTTAGATAGACTTCATTCCTGATCAGGAATCCAACAGTCCTATATTTTTATTTATTCTTTTGTTGTTTGTTGCTTTTTTACTGTGGTTCCATGACTGGGATTTCATTGCTATAGGAAATGCCCAGTGTGGAAATCCCCCTTCATTAATTTAGACAGTATTAATAATATATGTACATATATATATATATTAGAGAAGGAAATGGCAAATTAGTAAGTAATCTTTGCCAAGAAAGCTCTAAATGTGGGGTCTTAAACAGGTAGGTGTAATTGAAATGACTGAACAACAATAGTATATAGAGATTCCCTGAGCTGCCAAGTGGCACAATATCAGATCTGGAGTCAACAAGACTCATTTTCTTGCTGTGACTCTGAGCAAGTCAGTTAATTCTGTTTGCCTTAGTTTCCTCATCTGTAAAATGGATTGTAGAAGGAAATGACCAACCACTCCATTCTCTTTGCTGAGAAAATCCCAGATGGGGTCATGGAGTGTCAAACATGATTGAAATGACTGAACAACTCCCATTGCATGGGAGACAGATTGTTATTCAATAAACCTTTATTAAGTGCCTTCTATTTCCCAGTGATTGTGCTATATGTTGGGAATACAAAGGCAAAAAAAAAATCATCCTTGCTTTCCAAGGAGCTTGTGGTATAAAATGGGAAGGCAATGTGCAAACAACCAAGTACAAACAAGTCACATATGGGATGAATTGGAAATAAATAACAGGAGAAAGCAATAGAATTTAGGAGAACAGGAAAGGTGTTTTGTAGAAGATGGGATTTTAACAGTGAATTGGATACCTGTAGGTGCAGGTGCAAGGGAAGAGCATTCCAGGTATGCAATTAGCTGGGGTTGGGAGATAAGAGTATTTTGTTTGAGGACCAGCATGGAGGTCACTGTCCCCAGATTTGGGGATGACAGGGTTTGAGGTGTAATCAGACTGGAAAAATGAAGAAGGGGCAGGTTATGAAGGTCTTTAAACTCCAGAGGATTTAGTATTTGATCCTGTCAAGGAGCATAATTAAGCATAACCACAATTTGACCATAGGCAGCGGCTGTTGTTTGTCTATCATATAAGTACACAGAACTGTTGTGACCAGTGATATATGTTGTATGAATATGTCCTGTTCCCAGAAAAGCTCAGGAACATATCCTTATGGTGACAGGGACTGAACCTCTGATAGCTTTGGTACAGGTTAAAAAACTGCCTCCCAAAGAAGATCACCCCTTTGTCTTCATCTTAACCTTAGAGAAGTGCCCGGAGTAGGGCTTGTCACAAGGTAGTCCTGGGATCTTTAGCAGTCCCTGAAACTCTTTGAAGAGATCCACAAGGTCAAAACTGTTTTCATAATAATACGAAGATGTTTTAATTTCTAATATTGAAAATGTTGAAGGATATACCCCATATAAACAAAAGCTCATTGTGAGATGCCATGGGGGTCCCCAATTATAAAGGGGAGGGAGAAAATAAGGGAGGGATCCATTAGTAGGGAGGTTAAATAATAGCAAATCAAGCTAAAGAGTAGAATTAAAGTAGAAGAATCAGGAGGGATAGGAAATAGATATACACAAACACTATAACAAGGATCAAGAGTAGAATCTATCAAGAAAAAAAGTAGGGCTAGTAAATCATTGATCTCAGACAAAGTCAAATGGTTCCCCTGTTTACCTCCTAATTGCTTTCCTGCTGAAATCCCATTTTCTAAAGGAAGTCAGTGCTTTCTCTTCTTAATTCTAGAGCCTTTCTCTTAATTTTTACCATTATTTTGCATATACATTGCTTGTACACATTTGTTTGCTTATTGTCTTAGCGAAAATAGTGAACTTGAGCACAGGGACCATCTTACCTCTTTTTTGTATCACTAGCTCTCACATGGTGCCTGATGAAAAGTAAGTATACACTTAAAAATTATTTATTGATTGATTGTCATAGCCTCCCCCATTCTATAGATATAGGACTTTTCCTTAAGAAGGTTTCAAGAATTCTAGGCATTTGTAAGCCATGCAGATTGGCTGGTTTCTTTTCTTTTTTTTTGCTGAGGGAATTGGGGTTAAGTGACTTGCCCAGGGTCACACAGCTAGGAAGTATTAAGTGTCTGAAGTCAGAATTGAACTCAGGTCCTTCTGACTTCAGGGCTGGTGTTTTATCCACTGTGTCAGCTAGCTGTCCTGATTGGCTGGTTTTATAATTTGATTATTCACTCCTCTTCCTCCTTCCTAGCCAACTCTATAAAGAGCTGATTTTGTTTGTATTTTTTGGCTGGCTATAAACATGGAAACACAGTTGGCTTGTGAGTGTTGAGAGAGGCTACAAGTTTTGCTATCATTCAAAAATCCTTTTGAACATATGTTACTGTTTAAATAGCTTCCCAAAGGTAGCTTCCCAAAAACATTGCCTGGTAGGCTTTATTAGATGTTGAACAAATGTAGATAACTGCAGAATGTGATTATTGACATGGAAATAGAAGGACACTCTCTTCTGTTCATCATTTTCACATGAAAAACTCATCAGAAATATTTTCCAAGGGGCGGCTGGAACTCCAGCAAAGCATGATAACATCCTAAATTTGGCTGTATTATTTTGCATGTGAGATAGACTAACCATCTTGCAGCAGTCATTTCATTCATGCTTAGTTAATTTGCAAAACATGTTTTATTAGCCCAGTAGATTAATCATAATAATACTGATCATGTGGGCTGTACCAGTAGTTTATTAGACATAGTACAGAAAAGTGAGCACACCTTGGTTCTGTTGCTAAAGGGAGACAGTTGCCCTGCATGGAAGAAGGGAAAGTAGATGAAGGGGATTAATTTGAAACACTGGATTATTTCCAGAGTTTGTGAAGGCCCACAAAGCAAAGAAGGAAAAAGTCACTGTGAGTTTGTCTTTCCTGTCCTATGTCAAAAGTATGAATTATTCTAGTGGGTACCTTCACTCAACAATCCTGAAGCGACTTAGGGTTAAAGTTGGGCAACTGGGGCTTTGGCTCAAAGTATCAAAATATTGAAGGTGCCATGAGTAGGGACAGAACATTTTTTTTAGACATTAGGTACCAACACTTTCTATCCCTACTTTGGTGGGAAAATTCTCTCAGGTACTTTTCAGAAAAATAATCTATGCAGCTAATTTTCTTAGACCAGATTTTATTAAAGTGCAATAGGAATTTATTATAATTTTATACCAACATAGAGCTCTCAAACACCAGAATATAGTATAAGTATTGCTAAAATTTCTTATAATAAAAATTATGTAGTTAAATTTAATTGCTGATAATTTCAAAGTGGTCTGCAATTGTTTTTAAATTACTTCAGTTTTTTAAAAGAATTGCAATTCTTTGGAAATTTATATTGTATATAACAATGGATGTTGTTGAGTGACAAATGTAATAGTTGAATACTTTAATCTCTATACAAACAATACTTAACTTTTATTTTTATAATTCATTCTTAAAAGTAGTAAGCAGTGGGATGATACAATTTTTATAATAACATGCAAATTTTAAGCATACAATAAATTGAGGGAACACTTGTATCATATTTGTATGTAACATGAATTGGTATTCACATAGATATACAATATATCCAAATATGTGCATACCTGTACACACATGTGCAATATACATTTAAGTAATTTGCACACAGGTGGCTACATAGTGCAATAGATATGGCTAGTCCTGAAGTCAAAAAGATCTGAGTTCAGATCCTTACTCAGACACTGTCTCTTTGATACTAGACAAACCATTTTAATCCTACCTCAATTTCCCCTCCTATAAATGGTATTAATAATAGTACCTACCTTTCTGGATTGTTGTAAGGAGTAAACGGAATACCATGTATAAATAAAATGCTTTGCAAAACTTAAGGCATCATATAAATGTGACCTAGTATTTTTTTTTAAATGGGGCATCTGTGGGGCAGCAAGTTTGTGCAGTGGATAGAGCACTAGTCCTGAAGTCAGGAGGACCTGAGTTCAAATTTGGCCTTAGACACTTAACACTTCCTGGCTGTGTGATCTTAGGCAAGTCATTTAATTCCAATAACCTCAGCAAAAAAAAATGGGGCAGCTGAGTGGCACAGTGGATATAGACCTCTGCTCCTGTAGTCAGGGAGACCTAGTTCAAATCTAGCCTCGGATATATACTGACTTGTGTGACCCTGGACAAGAATCACTTATTCCTGTTTGCCACTACTTCTTCATCTGTAAAATGAGATGGAAAAGGAAATGGCTAACCCCAAAATGTCAAGAAAACTCCAAATGGGGTCACAAAGAGCCAGATACATTTGAAAAACGAGACCATTGGAAATACATATAAGTATATAATACACACATACATATACTTTTATATTGCATATTAATATGATGCCATGTAGAATGTAACCAAAGTATAATATAAAGATAACAGACAAACATGTTATGTTATATATAACAATGTTCTAAGATATACATCATGTAGTATAATACTAATATATAGCAATAATACCACATATATCTATAGAAACATGAAATATTGGTATATTCTGTTGTGTTTGTGTTTCTCTGTGTGTATTTAGCCATCTATGTCCAAACCCTGTCATTATAGGAATCTTTTATCTATAAGGATTCCATCCAGGAAGGTATCTGCAGAAATAAGTAAAGAATTGAAGAAGCCTGAAGGATCCAGGATAAGAATCCATGATTCTCAGATACTCTCTTAAGGATAGAACTGTTACTAGATTTTTTTTTTAAATAAAGCTTTTTATTTTCAAAACATACACATGGATAATTTGACAACATTGACACTTGCTTAGCTTTGTGTTTCAGATTTTATCCTCCTTTATCCCACTCCTTCCCCTAGATGGCAAGCAATGCAATATATGTTAAACATATTAAAATATATGTTAAATCCAATATGTATAAACATTTATATAATTCTCTTGCTGCACAAGAAAAATTAGATTAAAAAAAGAAAGTAAATGAGTAAGAAAACAATGCAAGTGAATAACAAAAAGAGTGAGTATGCTATATTGTGATCTACATTCAATTCCTACAGTCCTCTCTCTGAGTGTAAATGATTCTCTTCATCACAAGGTCATTGGAACTGGCATCCATCATCTCATTGTTGGAAAGAGTCACGTTCATCAGAATTGATTATTATATAATATTGATGTTGCCGTGTACAATGATCTCCTGGTTCTGCTCATTTCACTCAGCATCAGTTCATATAAGTCTCTCCAAGCCTTTCTGAAATCTGTCTGCTGATTGTTTCTTAAAGAGCAATAATATTACATGACATTCATATACCATAACTTATTCAGCCATTCTCCAACTAAATGCCATCCATTCAGTTTCCAGTTTCTGGCCACTACAAAGAGGGCTGCCACAAACATTTTTGCACATATGGGTCCCTTTCCTTCCTTTAAGATCTCTTTGGGATACAAGCCCAGTAGAAACATTACTGAATCAAAGGGTATGGACAGTTAGATAACTTTTTGAACATAGTTCCAAATTGCTCTCCAAAATGGCTGGATTCTTTCACAACTTCACCAACAATGTATTAGTGTGGGAGATCTAGCCTTTTTAAAAAAATTATAACTTTTTATTTGCCAGATATATACATGGCTAATATTTCAGCATTGACAATTGCAAAACCTTTTGTTCCAACTTTTCCCCTCCTTCCCCCCACCCCCTCCTCTAGATGGCAGGTAGACCCACACATGTTAAATATGTTAAAGTATATATATATATATATATATATATATGTATACATATACATATATATATATATATATATATATATATGTATATATATATTTATATACACACACATACATATAGTTATTTTGCTGCACAAGAAAAATTGGATTTAGACATAAGGTAAAAATAACCTGAGAAGGAAATAAAAAATGCAGGCAAACAAAAACAGAGGGATTGGAAATGCTATGTAGTGGTTCACACTCATTTCCCAGAATCCTTTTACTGGGTATAGCTGGTTCTCTTCATATTGAACAAATGGAACTGATTTGGTTCATCTCATTGTTGGAGAGGGCCTCATCCATCAGAATATATCCTCATACAGTATTGTTGTTGAAGTATATAATTATCTCCTGGTCCTGCTCATTTCACTCAGCATCAGTTCATGTAAGTCTCTCAAGGACTTTGTGAAATCATCCTGCTGGTCATTTCTTACAGAACAATAATATTCCATAATATTCATATACTACAATTTATTCAGCCAATCTCCAATTGATGGGCATCCATTCAGTTAGTTTCCAGTTTCTAGCCACTACAAAGAGGGCTGCCACAAACATTCTTGCACATATAGGTCCCTTTCCCTTCTTTAAGATCTCTTTGGGATATAAGCCCAGTAGTAATAGCTGTTACTAGACATTAACTTCTGACACATAAGTTAGGGGAAGGAGGATTGGGACTGAATAAAGGGGACCCCAGGAAATGGATCCTGGGGTGGCAGACTTTGATGAATGAGGGACCAGGTAAAGGAGATTGCTGTGGTGGGGTAAGAACTCTTGACGGTTAGTCTTAGGGATTCAGTCTCCTCCCATTGAGGCCCTACTCCTATCAATATAATAAGCAGATTCTAGAATTTTCAGAGTTGTTTTGCTTTTCTGTGCTTTCTTGTTTTCTTTTTGTTCTCTAAATCTACATTTTGGAAAAGATGCCTCTCCAATTCTCTCCCTTTTCTTTTTTTGGCTATCTGTATTTATCTTTCTCAATCTCATTATTATAGGAAAGATCCAAAAGTCCCCATAATGAATATGCAGTCAATCAAAACAAATTCCTTTATTGGTCATGTCCAAAGATGTAAAGGGCTGAAACTCTGAAGAGGTGCACAGGAATCAGACAACCAAGCACTTAAGGCTAATTAGCTATTGGACAATACTCTATTAGCATATGCTTGGGAAATGGCCCTTCTTACTATTCCTTGCTGGCTTGATCTTTTGGTGTATACAGATAATTGTAGGAGGGATTAGGGGGTGGAGTAAGACAAGCCAGAGTCGCTTTGGAGGAGGACGAGGGGAAGGAAGATGGATTGGTGGAGAACCAGTGGCAGTTTTGTCAATCCCCTTCATTTCTCCCTCTAAAAACCAAGGACTTTTGCTTATCCTGACTCCGGCTGATTCTGAGGCCTCCAGGGAGCTAATCTGGACTTCATAAAAAAATGAATCACATTCTGTATCTGAAGTCCATCATCTCTAAGATAAGAGTTGGGTCATATGCTGAAAAAACATACTTGATATTTCTCACATCAGTTGCCCAGAAGTCACCACTAAATAGGATGTGTATGTGTTGTTCATATAGGTTGTATGTGTGTTCCCATGGTTTGTTTAAATGGAATTATTTGCAGGATGATTTCAGAGAGGCCTGGAGAGACTTACATGAACTGATGCTTAATGAAATGAGCAGAACCAGGAGATCATTATATACGGCAACAAGAAGACTATACTATTCTTTTCAACAATGAGATGATTCAGGCCAGTTCCAATGATCTTTCTTGTGTAAATGAGCCATCTACACCCAGAGAGAGGATTGTGGGAATTGAGTGTGGATCACAACATTTTCACTTCTTTTGTTATTGTTTGCTTGAATTTTATTTTTTCTCATTTTAAAAAACTTTTTGATTTGATTTTTCTTGTGCAGCAAGATAATTGTGTAAATATATGTGCCCCCAAGAAAGAAAAGCCCCAATGACAAAAAGTATTTTGATGAGTATTAAAAAAAAAAAGAAATAAGGTTTTCTGAAAGAACATGGGAAAGAGGATCTGATAGATATTCCAGGAATTTTGCCCATTCTTCTTCAAGAAGACTTTGTTCTTTTAGTGGTTAGCAAAAGGGGCCGCAAAACTGGTTGTTCTGTCCTCCCCAGCATTAATATTGCTCTATTATTTATTTTATTATTATTTTCTACCTATTCTAAATATTGCTAAACCAGGGTGCGTGCGTGCACACATACACACAAACACACAAGAATTTTGAACAAAAATGACATGATTCAATTTGTATAAAAATAAGATTAATCTGGAGAGTTTACAAGTAAATCCATCTTCTACTTTTATTACTTACTCAGTGGGCTTACCCATTCAACTCCATGGGTATTCTGTTCTGTGACTAAACCTAGAATATGTTGTTATTTTGTGAATACCTTTAAAAAGCAACTTCTTTTCATTGAAACATTTAAAAGTATAACTTGATAAATTTAGTTTTGTTCTCTTTTATTCTTTAGATATCCTCCCATGTTTGATTGAAATTTCTGGTATGAAAAAGTCTAGTTTTGGAATAGTGAATATAATATATAATATATGAATAGAATATTAAAAAAGGATGAAGACTTCAAAGAATGAACACAGATTTCATATAAATATATATCAGTAGAGTTCAGAACAGTCACATAATTCCTTGAAAACCAAAGATCTTTATATAGAAGCAAGTTTAATTTTATGTCATAAAAATATTTTTCTGATTAAAAATGATCATTCTTTTTTTTTTTTTATTATAGCTTTTTATTTACCAGATATGTGCATGGGTAATTTTACAGCACTAGCAATTGCCAAGCCTTTTATTCCAGTTTTTCTCCTCCTTCCCCCATCCCCTTATCCCCCTCCCTCAGATGACAGGTTGACCAATACATGTTACATATGTTAAAGTATAAATTAAATACAATATATGTATACATGTCCAAACACTTATTTTGCTGTACAAAAAGAATCGGACTTTGAAATAGCGTACAATTAGCCTGTGAAGGAAATAAAAAATGCAGGCAGACAAAAATAGGGGTATTGGAAATTCTATGTAGTCATAGTCGTCTCCCAGAGTTCTTTCTCTGGAAATAACTGGTTCATTTCATTACTGCTCTATTGGAACTGATTTGGTTCATCTCATTATTGAATATGGCCATGTCCATCAGAATTGATCATCATATAGTATTGTTGTTGAAGTATATAATGATCTCCTGATCCTGCTCATTTCACTCAGCATCAGTTCATGTAAGTCTTTCCAGGCCTTTCTGAAATCATCCTGTTGGTCATTTCTTACAGAACAATAATATTCCATAATATTCATATGCCACAATTTATTCAGCCATTCTCCAACTGATGGGCATCCACTCAGTTTCCAGTTTCTGGACACTACAGAGAGGGCTGCCACAAACATTCTTGCACATACAAGTCCCTTTCCTTAAATCTTTAAGATCTCTTTGGGATATAAGCCCAGTAGTAATGCTGCTGGATCAAAGGGTATGCACAGTTTGATAACTCTTTGAGCATATAGTTCCAAACCATTCTCCAGAATGACTGGATGTATTCACAATTTCACCAACAATGTATCAGTGTCCCTGTTTTCCCACATCCCCTCCAACATTCTGCATTATCTTTCCCTGTCATTCTAGCCAATCTGACAGATGTGAAGTGCTATCTCAGAGTTGTCTTAATTTGCATTTTTCTGATTAATAATGACTTGGAGCATCTTTTCATAGGGCTAGAAATAGTTTCAATTTCTTCATCTGGGAATTGTCTGTTCATATCCTTTGACCGTTAAAAATAATCATTCTTAAAGAGAAAACATAGATGATTTTTTTTTTGTTAAGAGATCTGAATAGAAAATCCAAAACTGCATAACAATTCACTCATTTAGTAAAGAACTATGTTTAAACAAAAGGCTAGGCATTTCCCAGGAATCCAAAATTGATCATGTGTATGTTAACATAGCTTATTTGTGCACACACATACTTGTATGAGAATGACCTGATCCATCATTTTAGTTGTTTGATCAGTAATGAATTTCTATAAATCATCCTTCTTCTCCTCAGTGTTATACAGTAACTTAGAATTTCCTATAGTAGTTCCTCAGAAATAAAAGTGCTTATAATAAAAATCCATGTACAATTTAATGGTTCTTGGATGGAATGTCTTTGCCAGGATGGTTTTTTAGCTGGATTATTATTAAAAATAGTTAAGATTTACTTCTTAACTAAATTGGCACTAAATTGGAGTAATGTTTATTTTTTAAGAATCTTGTCCTAGTGGTTGGAAGGTAAGACTAGGGTGGATGCCAGTTGGCACTACAAAAGAATAAAAAAGAAGAAGATGATTTGTTGGAGGACTGTGCCCAAGCTTAGTTCCCATTGGATGGTTTATTTCCTAAGGACTTCTATCACCTCTAGGACCATCTCCAAGGAATCAAATTTTGTATCTTTCTAGAGCTCAAAGGCTTTCTTTCTTTTTTTTTTTTTTAAATGCCATTGTAAAAATAGAAAGAAATTTGACCATCAGTCTTCATTTCATTTTCAATTATGGTTGATTGCAGAATGAAGAAAAACTCTCCCATGAAACTGTCAAAAACTTTGTGGGTTTTTTGGAGTCAAACTCCATTCTGAGTCTTTAGTTTAAAAAAAAAAAAAAAAAAAAAAAAAAAAAAAGACAGACAAAAACTCCTTTTCTTATGAATTTACCACCTGTCATACATGATTGTTTTTTCTAACAGAGTTGGTCGATTACAAAATGCTTCTTAAGAGGATAGTTATAAATAGATTATACTGTCATTGTCCATTCTGGTTTTGTCCTTTCTGGGTCAAGCGGAAGCTCACTAATCTCTTTTGTGTATTGGTGAATTGTGGTAGAGTGAGAAACTCAAGGACAAATCCGAGGTAAGCAATTGCTTTTCCTCTTTTATTTTTGACTTACATGATGATTTCCCCTTGGATTAAATAGTATGATTCAAAAGAGAAAAAAAAATAATATATGAATAAAAACAAGTAATATTAATAATGGTTAGCATTTATGTAATGCTTTAAATTTTGTAAAGTCTTGTTTCAAAAACATTTGATTCTCATAACAACCCTGGAAGATTGAAAATGGTTAAATGACATTGCCAAGGGTGTTGCAATTAATAAGTTTCTGAGTTGGGATTTGAATTCAAGTCTCGAAGTCTGGACCTCTTATGCATTCTGCCATTTTCCAAGGGGTTGTAAAGCCCCCTTTCCAATCTCAGGATAGTGGAACACTTTTCAGTTCTAGCTTTCAAATAAAGGCTACAAGGCAATTTGGACTGCAATTTCTAGACATCGGATTATGGAATTTAGTGTAACTCATCAAGCATTTGTTAAGCATCTATGTATGAGGCATAATAATAGGCACTGGAGATATAAAGATAACATTAAAATCAATTCCTCTTGCTTGCCTTCTTAATTAGTGGGCCAAGGGGAGGGAAGAATTTAGAATACAAAATTATTTATTTTTTTATCATTTAAAAAAATTTGTTGAAACAAAACAAACCAAAACACACAGTTACTGCCCTCAGAATTTACATTCCATTATTCTGATTTTAATCCCTATTACAATCCTGGGAGGTAGGTGCTATTATTATCCCTATTTTAAGATAAGGAAATTAAGGCAGACAGGGTTAAGTGACTTGCCCAGGGCCACCCAGCTAGTAAATATCTGAATCATCTTTCTGGCTCCAGGCATGGTAAGTACTCTCTCCATGGTGCCACCTAGCTGCTTTATTGTATAGATGGATTATACAATAATAATGATACATAGTATTTGCAGAGTGCTTTGAAAGTTTGTAACATGCCTTCTCTCTGTTGATTATGTATATAGCTTTTTTGTTCATAATTGTTTGCATGTTGTTTTCATCATTAGACAGTATTATTCTTGCTCTGGAGAGCAAGATCTTTTTTGCTTCGATGTTTTTTCCTCATTCATTTAATATTTTATTTTCCCCAGTGACATGTAAAACAAGTTTTTTAACATTTGTTTTTAAAACTTTTAAGTTTCAAGTTCTATATACTTTTACACAGAACATTTCATTTTGCGAGATCTTTCCAGGTTTTTCTGAGAGCACCCTGCTTATCATTTCTTATAGAACAATAGTATTCCATCATAATTACATAACACATTTCAGCCATTCCTCAATTCTTCCTGAATTCCAATTCTTTGCCCTGAGAAGAGCTGCTATAAATATTTTTGTATAGACAGGTCTTTTCCCTTTTTAAACGAAATTCTTTTGGGATATATGCCTAGTGGTAGTATTATTGAATCAAATGGTATGCATGATGATTTTGTAGCCTTTTGGACATAGTTCCAAATTGTTCTGCAGAATGATTGAATCAGTTCACAATTCCACCAATAATGCATTTGTCTTGTTTTTCTCAGATTCCCCCCAGTGTTTGACATTTTCCTTTTCTGGCCCATTAGCCAATCTAATAGGTATGAGTACCTCAGAATTGTTTTAATTGCATTTCTCCAAATCAATGTGAGTTAGAGAAAATTTTTTTCCCTTATGGCTATAAATAGCTTGGTTAGTTCATCTGAAAACTGTCCATACCTTTTGATCATTTATTAATTGTGAAGCAGCTCTTATTTTTTATAAATTTGACTCAGTTTCCTATTTGAGAAATGAAGCCTTCATTTGAGAAACTTCTTTTCACAATCACTATTGCTAACTGTATTTCACCCTGTTCATTCTATTTTCTTTTTCTTTCCTTGTGTGCATCCTCAAAAATGATTTACTTCTAATTATTGATTATCCCAATATGCCCTCCCTTTTATCATCCTCCCTCCTTTTTGTATGCCTTTCCCCTCCTGCTTTACAAACAGGGACTTAAATTTTTTTAAAAAAATTTAATTTAACAATAGTCTTTCCCCCCCAATTACATGTAAAAACAATTTTAAACCTTAAATTTTTTTTGAGCTCCATATTTTCTCTTGCTCTCCACCTCCTCCATCTCTAAGTTGGCAAGCAATTTTATATAAATTATATATGTGTCATCATGTAAAGTATCTTTTCATAATAGTCATACTCTAAAAGAAGAAACAGATGAAAAGATAAGTGCCATGAAAAAAATAGAGTTAAAATGGTAGGCTTTGATCTTCTTTCAGATTCCATCAGTTTAAGGAGTAGCTAGATGGTACAATGGATAGATAGTGCACCAGACCTGGAATCAGGAGGACCTGAATTCAAATTCAGCCTCAGACACTTAATACTTAGTAATTGTGTGACCCTAGGCAAATAATTTAATCCTAATTGTCTCACCAAAACAAAACAAAAGTCAGATTCCATCAGTTTTTTTTCTCTGCATGTGAATATCATTTTTCATCAAGAGTCTTTCTGAAAGATTTTCTTTGTTTTGCTTAGAAGAGCTAAATCATACATAATTGTTATTACACATACACATGTTGTTACTATATACAATGTTCTCCTGGTTCTATTCATTTCACTTGGTATCAGATCATTTAAGTCTTTCCAGGTTTTTCTGAAAACATCCCGCTCATCACTTGTCATAGCACACTAATATTACATTACATTCATTCATATACCACAATTTTGTTCAGCCATTCTCTAATTAGTGGGCATACTCCTCAATTTCAACTTCTTTTCTACTCTAAAAAGAGCTGCTCTAAATGTTTTTGTATTATGTAGGTTCTTTACTTTGTTTCTTTGTTTTTATTTCCAAATCTCTTTAGAATACAGACCTAGAAGTGGTATCACTAGATCAGAAGATATGCACAGTTTGATTGCCCTTTGGGCATAGTTCCAAATTGCTCCCCACCAACAGTGCATTAGTGTCTTAGTTTTTCCACATTCCTTTCAGCATTTGTCATTTTCTTTTCTGACGTATTAGCCAATCTGGTAGGTGTGAAATGTTTCCTCAGAGTTTTTATTTTCATTTCTCTCACCAATAGTGATTTAGTATATTTTTTAATATGACTATGGATAGCTTTGATTTCTTTATCTGAAACTGCCTGTTCCTATCCTTTCATCATTTATCAACTGGGAAATGACTTTTATTTTTATAAATTTGACTCCCGTTCTCTATATATTTGAGAAAGGATTCCTTTGTAAGAGGTGTAAAAATAGTTTCTCAACTTTCTGTTTTCTTGGCTGCATTGTTGTTATTTTGTGTGCAAACCATTTTTAATTTAATGTAATAAAATTATGCATTTTATGTCCCATATGCTTTCTCATTTTGGTCATAAATTCTTCCTTTCTCCATAGATCTGATAGGTAGACTATTCCTTGCTTTTCTGTTTTGCTTTTGACATCCCCCTTTATGTGGAAATCATGTACTCATTTTAACTTTATTGTGGTTTTATGGTGTAAGATATTAGTATATACCTAAGTTTTTGCAATATTGTTTTTTCGGTTTTTCCAGCAATTTTTTTTGTCAAATAGTGAATTCTTAGCCCAGAGGGTGAGGTCTTTGGGTTTATTATTAGATTTTGCTAGCATTTTTAGTATGATATTGAATAATAGTGATGATAATGGGCATTCTTGCTTTATCTTACTGGAAAAGCTTCTAGCTATCCCTATTAAAGATATTCTTGCTCATGGCTTTAGATAGATACTATTTACCATTTTGAGGAAAGCTCCATTTATTCCTGTTTTTAATAGGAATAGATACTGTATTTTATTCAAAGCTTTTTTTTTTTTTTTTTTTTAACATCTATTGAGTAAATCCTATTATTTCTGGATGGTTTTGTTGTTGATACGGTCCATTATGCCTACAGTTTCCCTGATATTGACCCACTCCTGCATTCTTGGTATATATCCCACATGATCATAGTATATGATCCTTGTGATATATTGCTATAATCTTCTAATCTCTTTGTTAGTATTTTATTTAAAATTTTTGTATCAGTATTCATTAGGGAAATTGGTTTAGAGTTTTCTTTCTCTGTTTTCACTCTTCTTGATTTACAATACTCTTCCTATGTCCTACAGTAATTTGCCAAGATTTCTTTTTTGCCTATTTTCCAAAATAGTTTAAATAGTTTTGAAATTAATTATTTTGCAAATATTTGATAGAATTTACTTGTGAATCATTCAGGCCATGGAGAGTTCCCCTCCCCCCCCTTAGGGAGTTCTTTAATGACTTGTTCAAATTTTTTTTTTTTTTCTAACATGGGGTTATTTAAGTATTGTATTTCCTCTTCTATTATCTTTGTAAATATGCATTGATTGAGCAAAATAGTTCCTAATAATTAATTTGATTTCTTCATCATTGGTGGTGAATTTATCCTTTTAATTTTTGATAGTGGCAATTTGGGTTTTTCCTTTTTAAAAAAAAATTGAATGATTTTTCTATATTAGGTTTTTCATAAAAACAGTAACTAGTTTTATTTATTAAATCAATAGTTTTCTTACCTTAAATTATTAATTCTGCCTTTGGTTTTCAAGATTTCCACTTTGGTATTTAATTGGGATTTTTATTTATTCATCTTCTATTTTTTTAGCTGACTCCCCAATTCACTGATCTGTTCTTTATTTTATTGATGCAAGAGGTTAGAGATATAAATTTCTCCCTAAATACTTCTTTGGATGTGTCCTAAATTTTGGTGGGTTGTTTCATTGTTGTCATTTTCTTTCATTATTTTTTCTACATTTTATTCTTTGGCCCATTCATTCTTTGGGATTATGTTAATTTTTGTGTAGGTGCTATGTGCCACTGAGGAAAGCATATATATTTTTTCTTTCTTCACTCAGTTTTCTCCAGAAATCTATCATATTTAATTTTTCTAAAATTCTTTTTACCTCATTAAGGTCTATCTTTTTTATTTTGTGGTTAGATTTATCTAATTCTGAGAGTGGAAAATTGATGTCCTCCACTGGTATGTTTTATTATCTATTTCTTTGTATAACTCGTTTATCCTTAAGAAATTGTATGCTATATCACTTAGAGGTATGTGGCATATATATTGATATGACTTCATTGACCCTAGTACCTTTAAGCAAAGATGTAGTTTCCTTCCTTATTTTTTTTAATTAGACCTATCTTTGCTTTTATTCATCATGTTTTATCATGATCATTGCTTTTATTTTTCACTTCAGATCAAGTATAATAAATTCTGCTTCAGTCCTTCACCTTTATTCTCTGTGTATCTCTTTCAAGTGTGTTTCTTGTAAATAACATAATGTAAAATTCTGGTTTTTAATCCACCCTGCTACCTGCTTACATTTTACAGAGACACTCCAGTTCTTATTACCGTGCATTCCCGCCATACTAGTTTTCCTCCTTTATCCTTCTCTTTCTTTTTTATCCTGTCTCTCCTCACCAGGGGAATACTGGTGACCACTGCCTCCCTCAATCTGCAGCCTTTCTTGTCAGTTCTCCATTCTGTCTCTCCTCCTACTCCTAATGTAGCCCTTTTTTTTTGCCCCTTATTATTTTTTGGGAATATCATCCCATCAAAGTCACCTTATACTGTTACCCTCTTGTCTGTGTATAGTCCTAATTTCGCCAATTGTGATACAGTTTTTGAGTTACAAGTACTATCTTCCATTGTAGCATTGTAAATAGTTTAATCTTAGTGAATTCTTTATATTTTCCTTTTCTTTTTTAACCTTTTACACTTCTCTTTGAGTTGTGTGTGAAAATCAATTTTATTGTTGTATAGCTCTGGTCTTTTCATCAGAAATGTTTGAGAGTTCTCTGTTTCATTGAGTAACCATTTTCCTCCTGGAGGATTATGCTCAGTTTTGTTGGATAGATGGTTAGATGGTTCTTTGTTGTAATTCTAGCCTGTTTGCCTTCTGAAATATTATATTCCATGCTGTCTAATCCTTAAATGTAGAAGCTGCTAAATCCTGTGTAATCCTGACTGTGCCTTCATGGTGTTTGAATTGTTGTAAGGATGTGGTTCCCGCAAAACAAGAGAAGGGAATTGTAAGGGCCCTTTAAATGGGCGGCACCACAGCGCAACAGGAGATTTGAGTTGCCCAGAAGTAATCTCGGTGGATATAGGACTGCCCTGTGGGTGGGATCCTGTCCATATTGAGATAGCTTCGCAATGGGTGACAGCTCTATTGTTGATTGGCTGTGTGTGTGACCTCACAGGCCCTTTATAAGCCCACTGCAGACAGCAGTAGCTCTCTTTAACTTGGCTCCCTAACCTGGGTGGATAGCCGAGAGGTAAGGAGTTTTGTAGTGAACATGTGGGTCTTCAGACCAGCTGTTCACTAGGGAGCTGACAAGTCAGGGCATCAAGTCAGGGCATTATGTGAGTAAGTATAATAAAGGCTTTTAAGATTACATGTGGCTGTTCTTGAGTGCGCTACTGGTTATTAAGCTATAGATTCAAGAGATCGTGGCCAGAGACCTTTGAAGGCCTCAGAGGAGGAAAGCCGGGTAGAGTTGAAACTGCAAAGGTCAGTGGTCAAAGGTACTCTGTTGGGTCTAGGGCAGACTAGTAATTGTAACTGCCAGGAGGGTATGTTACAAGTTGTTTCCTTGCTTTCAATATTTTCTCCTTGGCATAAATATGATGAGCCTCAGGGAGGAATAGAGGGCACTAAATTTGACTAAAGAGAGACAAATCAACTATGGAAAGTGAATAGGTCAGAAGTCCTATAGGGACTGGCCCTTGGGCAGCCCTATACTTGTAACCTGAGATGAGGAGACCCAGTTTATTTTTTAATTAAAATTAAGTAAGGAGTTAGAGTGTGAGAAAAGTATAACATAAAGAATTTAGATTCATAATTTGATATACAAGATATGGCCCAACTGAAGTAAATGGAGAGAAAAGGTAATTTCAGTGTTGTATCTCCTCCCTTACTACCCTCCTTCTTCCACCTTCCTTTTTTGTCTCTTCCTTCTCTCCCTCCCTTCTTTCTCCTTTTCTTTGTTACTTTGTTCTTTCCCCTCCCTCCCTCCTTCTTTCCTTACTTTCGTCCTTTCTCCCTCCGTCCTTTTCTCCTTCCCTCCTTCCCTCTGTTCTCTCTTTTTTTCCCTCCTTCCTTCTTCTCCCCTTCCTTCCCTCTCTTCTTCTCTCCATCCCTCTGTCTTCCCCTTCCTTTTTTCCTCTCTCCCTCCTTCCCTCCCTTTGTTAAGGATAGGGGAATGACATGGAATCATCCTTTTCTCTTGTTCTGTGACTGAATCCGCTCTTTTTCTAGTCAAATATTTGATGACCTTCTTTGCCCTACTAAATCATGCATAGATTTAAGGCCAGAGGGAATTTAGAAGCTTCTGGTTCAAACCTCTTATTTTATAGATGAAAAAGTTAAACAACTTGCCTAAGTTTACACAAGCAGAGCTGAGGTTTGAACCTATGGCCTCTGAGTATTGAGAATGCAAAAGATCATCATTGCTGTTTTTATGAGAAAAGGTTCATGATGTTCCATCTGGAAGATGTGTGTGGCCTTTTTTAGGTGCTGGACTTTTGCCTTAGTAGGGGTTGCTTTCTGCAGCTGTACTTGGGTCCTGGGCTTTGCATATAATGTTTCACAGTGCAGTGTTAAGCAATCGTTTAAACAGTGAACACACTTTATTTTAGATGGCTAACCAAGTCTAACTTAAACTTCAAATACTGCAAAATTACCTTTGGATTGAACTATGATATGCAAACTATATGGTACAATTGTATTTTGGGGGGTTACTACTATTTAGCCTGCTGTTGTGATCCTGCTGGTGTGGGTGTGGATGCTCCCTCACAAGGTATAGATCAAATTTCATCCCTGTCCTCTCATGCTAAGCTTCTCATCCATGTATTCCTGAAATTCTCCCTCAGTGATGGAAGATGGACCCATTCCATGATTCTTGGGACTTATCTCTAGAGATGCTGTCATTATATAAGTACTAGTGGAGGCCATGGGTGGTCCATTTGCTTTCCCTCATTCTTTTCTAGCCAATTACCTCTGGCAACACCCTTCACCCCACTTCTCTAATATAGTTTTTCATTGGTAATATGTTATGTCTTACTCAAGCCATTGTTGCCTTTGGCTAATCTATGATATTGATTCTTCTGTAGGCTGTGTTATTCTGTTACTTATAGTCATACAGCATCATATAACAACAACAACAAGAATAAAAACTGACAGAATGTGCTTTAAAATTTGCCAAGCACTGATGTAAATATGTATGATCATGTATATATATGTATGTATGTATAAATCTTGTATCATTCCCATAGCAACACAGGAGCAGAGAGTGAAATTATTATTATTGTCCAATTTTCAATAGCACAAACTGGAGCTCATAGAAATTATTTGATTGGCTCAAAGTCAGAGACCTTGTTAGTTTTGGAGTCTAAGCCCTGACATTCCAATGCCAAATTTAATGGTGTTCTTTATACTATACTATGCCATATAGTTCTTTTGAATATCTCAGATGTCATAGTAGGACAGCATTTTTATGTAAATAATAATGGATCTGAAATCAGGTAAAGCAGTTTCTAATTCTGCCTTTGAGGCTTATCAGACTCTGGGCAAGTCACCCTTCAAAGAGTAGTTTAATCAGCTCTAACATGAAAATGATAATAGTTATGGTGACTACTTCACTGGGAGATGTTGAGGTTTAGGTGACATAATGTATGTGAAATGCTTTGCAGCCCTTTGCTGTGGAATAATGTAGTTCTTGTTAATATTCTCACTTTTGTCATTTCATATTTGATGACACAGATGGTCCTGGGAGAAGTTCCTATTCTATTTTTGTTCTTCTATGACTTTTTTAAAAATATGTTTTTACTGATAGCCAGCTATTACAATGGATAGAATGTTGGGGTTGGAGTTAGGAAGGGGGTAGTAGTGGTGGTATTCAAATCCCACCTCAGATCTGAGTAGCCCTGTAACTACAGGACAAATCATTTAAAATCTTTCATTTTCAGTTTTCCAATCTATAAGTTGGGGATAAAAATAACACCTTCCAGGACTTTTTTTGTGAGGATCATATGAGTTAACATATGTAAAGCACTTTGCAAACCTTAGCACAGGATATAAATACTGATGACTATATCTAAGGTTCCCTTACAATCATTCACTTCATCTTAAAGAGTTATTCCTTGTAGAAACTATCTCTGCATGTATTTGGAAATAATAAAATACTATTTTAAAAAGGAATTATTCCTTACAAAAATTTTTTTAAAGAGGAAGAAAAAACCCACCCTACAGGAAATCCTATTGAAAAAATTGATATTATATACAATTATCTACCTTTGTAGACTCTAGCTTCTGAAAGGAGAGGAGGAAGCAACTTAACAAAATTTTTTTTTGGGTGGGCAATTCTTTGATAATTTCACAGCATTCACTTTTAGTTGTTTTATATTAACTGTTCTTTCCATTTATACTCATCATATTTATCATTTCTTATCACACAATTATAGTCCATTTTATCAGTATACCATAATTTATTATCCATTCCCAAATATTGAGCATTTACTTTATTGCTATAAATATTTTGGTGTAAGTGTAACTGTTCTTTTTGTCATTGACTTTTTTAGGATATATTCCTAGCAGTGGAATCTCTAGTTCAAAGGGTATGGACATTTTAATTATTTTATTTGTATAATTCCAAATTGCTTTCCAGAATGTTTGTACAAGTGCACCAGACTCCATCAATAATGCATTAATGTGCTTGTCTTCTTATAGTCCTTCCAATATTGACTATTCCTATCATTTGTTATCTTTGTTAATTTTGCTGAGTGTGATATGAAATATCAAAGTTGTGTTGATTTATCAGTTTCTTTTTTTAATTCTTATTTTTTCTTTTCTTATTGTTCTTAATGCTTATTTGAAGCATTCCTTCTTATGGTTGTTAACAATTTGTAATTTGTCTTTTTAAGAGTTGTATTCATATCTTTTGAACACTTCTCATTCCTTTATTTCCAGTGTTTGATAAACTATTATTCAAATAGATAATATGGTTGCTTTTGTACTTGAATGTGTTGGAAAATAAGTTTATGTTCCATAGGACAATAGACAGAATAGTGGGTATGATAGGTACATTGCTTTATCTAATTGTATGAAGTGTCTCATTGGAATTTTTCTTAGTATAATATTAAATTTGTAGTTTAATTTGGGCGGTATTGTTTTCCTATAAATTAGCAAGACCTGGCTGTCAATGATGAATATTTTTTCTGTTATTTAGCAGCTAAAAAAGTAGTAGTTTTATTCATATTCCATGTTTTTTTAATACAAGATTAATCCCTAGATATCTACAACTTGTTTTTTATATTTATTCAATTTTATTATTTTTATAATACCTTTTTATTTTCTAAAATACACGGAAAGATAGTTTTCAACATTCACCCTTGCTTAAACCTTGTGTACCAAAATTTTTTCCCTCCCATCCCTAGATACAATTAATCCAATATAGGTTAAACATGTGCAATTCTCTTAAACATATTTCCACATTTATCTTGCTACACAAGAAAAATCAGATCAAAAAAGGAAAAAAAAGTGAGGGAAAAACCCCAACCAAGAAAACAACAACAATAACAACAAAAAGGTGAAAATAGTATGTTGTGATCCACATTCAGGCCCCATACTCCTCTCTCTGGATGCAGATGGCTCTCTCCATCACAAGTCTATTGTAATTGACCTGAATCACGTCATTGTTGAAAAGACCCAGATCCATCAGAATTGATCATCATATAATCTTCTCATTTCTGTGTATAATATTCTTTTGGTTCCACACACTTCAATCAGCATCAATTCATGTCTTTCCAAGTTTTTCTGAAATCAGCCTGTTCTTTGTGTCTTATAGAACAATAATATTCCATTACATCCATATTCCATAACTTATTTAGCCATTCCCCAACTGATGGGCATACAATCTTCGCCACTACAAAAAGAGCTGCAACAAACAATTTTGCATATGTGGGCCCTCTTCCCTTTTTATAATGATTTCTTTGGAATACAGGCCCAATAGAGGGAAACTATTAGATCAAAAAATATGCACAGTTTGATAGCCCTTTGGGCATAATTCCAAATTGCTCTCCAGAATGGTTGGATTAGGTTCACAACTCCACCAACAATGTATTTACAACTTGTTACTTAAAATGATATTTTTATTTCCTCTTCTGCTTTTTTGTTAATAATTTGTGTATGGAAATGCTGATAGTACTTCTTTCATTTTAAAATATATCTTGGTTTGAAAGAGAATTCCTTTGTTGATAAATGTTCCTCAGGGCAGATAATAACTATTGAAATTCAAGTTAGTTTCTGAGTTGATTTTGGCTTTGACAGGATTTTAATATGAACAGGTAAGCTTTGAACTTCAGAACTTTGTAGTAGCTGAGTCAACCTACTCATTTCTTAATTTCCATTCTTGTGTAAGAGCTTTTTATTTATTTTTTTTATTAAAGCTTTTTATTTTCAAAACATATGCATGGATAATTTTTCAACAGTAACCTTTGCAAAACCTTGTATTCCAATTTTTGAGAGATTTTAAAAAATAAATTTGTTTTTTCTTCCTCTACCTTGACCCGCTCTAATGAGAAAGAAAAACAAAATCTTTTTTTTTTTCTTTAAAGATGAATAATCAAACAAACACAAATTTCCTCATTGACCGTGTCCAAAAAAAGTGTCAGTTTTCATTCTTGACTTCATCACCTTTGTTTTGGGATGTAGGTGATGTGATTCAACATCAGTCCTCTAGAATTTGGTTGATCAGATTTCTTCTATTAGCTGAAAGCTGTTGAAGATGGGTAAGTCATTTTTCTTCACCTACATTCCATAAGAGAACAAGAGTGAATGAATAGCTCCCTCACCTCTTACATCTCCCCAGTAACCGAGGAAGACAATTTTTGATTGTATTCACTGCTTATATTTGATAATATTTAGTCATTTTGGAAATAAACGCAATAACTTAGTCAAAATGATAGCTGAACTTTAGGATGCCTCTTTCATGTTATTTTTAACACTTAACTGCTCCTGTTTCTACTTTCTGGAGCCAAGCATAATAAGAAAGGGAACTATTTTTAGGCATTGAGCTTTCACCAATGTGGTCCAGTGGGAAGAGCATTGGTTCGTGAATCAGAGGACATTAACTGTGTAACTTTGGATGTATTATTTAACTTCTCTGAGAAGAGGTAAGCCTTGATACTTCCAAGTTCCTTAGTAGTGACCTGAATGCACAGAAGTGTCACAGGACAGCCTAAGAACTCATCACATAATCATGGAGAGGTCATAGATTGTTAGAGCTGGAAGATACTTGCACATTATGCTGTCAAAGCCTTTTAGTTTACAAACAGGGCAAGTATTTTTGGGCAGCTAGGTGGTACAATAGATAAAGGTTCTGTTCTAGCCTCAGATGCTTACTGTCTGTGTGACCCTAGGCAAGCCACTTAAGCTTCTTTGCCTCAATTTCCTCATTTGTAAAATGAGCTAGAAGAGAAAATAGCAAATTACTCAAATGTGTTTGCCAAAAAGACCCCAAAAGAGACATCAAGAGTCAGGAACAACTGAACAACAATAACAATGGGGAACTGCTCTGCCAAAATGATATCAATTGAAAGAATCAAGGATATTTAGAAATTAAAAAAAAATAATTGTTTATCATGGTGCATCAAAGGAAAGCATATTTATAATTGTGAATTCCTTCAAACTAGGGACTATCTTGCCTCTTTTGTACCCTCAGTGCCTAACAAATGCTTGGCACATAGTAGGTACTTAATAACTGTTTATTGATTGATTGGATATTTTAAACCATCAGTTTGTTTTAATAAGTTACTTTTAATCAGAACAAAATTAGTAACTGAAAAAAGATGTCACAAATTCAGAGATAATAACAGTAATTGTGTCATCAAAAATATTCCAAGTTGTTAGATTTGTAATGATATTCAAATAATCCCATTTTTAACTTTTGGAAAAGTCACTAAATTCTGTACATGATTTATTAATCCTATGCCATATTCTATGGCTAAAGAAGATTTGAGGGCAGGTGAGGGAATGGGACTACATAATAAACTGTCCTTAAGTGTTTGAAGGACTGTCACATGAAAGAGAGATTAGATTTCTAAGATCAGAACATTATAGCTGTAGAGTAGTTGGAAGAGACCTTAGAGGCTATGTGATCTAATACTAATTATCCTTTTACAGGTAAGGTAACTGTGGTCTGAGGCTTATGGCTTGTCAAAGGATAGTAAACCTAGACTGATAACAGAAATATTGTTCTTTCCACACTTAATTATCAGTTGAGATATATTTCTTAGCACTCAGCACAGTCTATCACACACTATTATATATTTAATAAATAGTTTTCTCTTTACCTTCCCTTCCTTTCTCCCTCCTTCTCCCTCTTCTTCCCTTCTTTCCCTCCCACCTTCCTATCTCTTCCTCCCTTCTTTCTTCCCTGCCTTCCACCTTCCCATTGGATTACTGGCTCATCATTCAGACCTCAGCCACAAAGATGGCAGTAGCTTTTCATGACAATCTGTTAGTTCCAAAGTTTAGAATTAAGAGTGGTGGATGGAATTAACAAAGAGCTAGGTTTATTTAGGCTTGATGTAAGGAAAATCTTTCCAACCATGAGAACTTTACAAAAGCATAATGGGAGCTAGTGGGTTCTCTCATGAGAGATTAATGTAGAGCTCAGATTATGAAGAGAATATCAGATAATTTTTGAGGCTCCTTCTCATGTTTTGTGATTATAAATTTTTGCTTCCATTTTTAAAGCAAGTCATTATTTTCTGCTCTTTCTAGGGATACTATATTTATAAACATAAATTTGTAACTACACAAATATTAAATATAATTAAAATAAAATTATTGGATATGAAATACCTGTATGAGTTTTTCAAAATGACATCTACAAGATATTGTATATAAATTATTTCAATGAAATCAGCTTGTAGAAGAATTAAAAATTCTATTTAAAAGACAGTGATTTTTACAAAAAGTTTTTAAAATAATATTGGCAATAGGACATAGAATGAACATTTATTTACTGTATAGGACTTACTTATAGGCATTGCCAAAAGTTAAAAGGTGATTTATTTTAATGTCATTATAAATCTAATAAGCTTAGAGTATTTTTGATGGCACAAGTACTGTTATTTTGATTAGTTTTGAATTTATGACAGTCATTTTGTAATCTATTCTTATTCAGATTTATAAAACAAAATGGATGGTTTAAAATATTGTTTAGATGGCTAGTTATTATGCCTTTGATAGAATAATAGTTCCTTGCATGTTTATTTTCTCTAGTAAAGAAGTACATTCGTCACAAACAAATTCATTGTCTAATAATCTAGAATTAGACAAATTTCCATTTATTTTCTCCATCTGTATTGAGGCTAAATAGAAAGACTAAAATCAATCAACCAACAAGTATTTATTGAGCAACTACTGTGGTTTTAAATCCATAGTAAACAGTTAGAGAAATTAATTATTTCAGCATAAATTCATAGTTGAAAATTGACCATCATTCTTTCATAAAGGACAAACCCCAAACATTTGGCAGAGGATATAGTCATATTACAAGAAGCCATACTATAAAATAATGTGACTAATTTTAAGGATTTAAACAAGTTGTTCTTTTTACAGTTGTCAGCTTGGGAGGTTATATGTTCAATTTAATCACATTGTCATTGTCCCAAATATTTGGAACTCTTTGATATTGCCTTACTTACTGAATGGCCTCATGGTACCATGTCTTTGTCCTTTAAGCCGAACCTGATTTTAGAAATAATCAAGATCACTTGAAATTAGATACAGCTGAATAATATTTTGTGCTCAGTATCAGGTGTGTTCATAAAAGTGATGAGGTTTTTTTTTTTTTTCCTGATTGAGTCATAACTACCTCTGAAGCCAATTCTGAAAAAGATATTCTAGAAAATTTTTTTAAAGCAATGACAGTGTTATAGTCTGGGGGAATAAAAGCAAACAAGCCATAAAATCTTTTTTTTTCCCTAGGTGTTGTCAATCTCAGTCCTATAATAGCTAACAGTTAGTGCTTTAAGGTTTGCAAAGTGGTTTATATAATTTATTTTTTTTGATCCTCACAAAAAGTCTCTGAAGTGAATGCTATTAATACTCCCATCTATAGATAAAGAAGTCCAGGAAAGAAAGAAATTAATTTATTCTGGGTCATGCAGCTAATGGATATCTGAAGTAAGACAAAATTGCCATCTATTAAATAACAGGTATCACACTGAAGTCTTTACTTTTAAAATTGGAAATTATGAAAGACAATCACATCGAATTGATATTTGATATAGATTCTGATGTGGTTGTTGCACATTATATTTTGGGAAAGTATTTACCAAAAATTATTGAAAAAAATAGGATGCCCATTGAACTTGTTACTAAAAGTACCATATCATGCAGCAGCAATTTTCATAATAAACTGGATTAATTTTGTTGGCATAAATTTAATTTGTTTGATAATTATGAAAAATTTAATATTTTGGAATGGTCCAGAGTCATTATTGTGTACATTGTTTATGTTGCTAACCTGCAGAAATAATGGCAAGTAGAAAATTCCAGTTAATAGAATTCCAGACAGCAGAGTTGGAAAACATGTTGATTTCCATGCTTTTAATATTTGTTTCTTTTGTTGTTGTTGTTCAGTCTTTTTGAGTTGTGTCCAGCTCTCTGTGACCTATTTGGGATTTTCTTGGCAAAGATACTGGAGTGATTTGCCATTTCCTTCTCTAGCTCATTTTTACAGATGAGGAAACTGAGGCAAACTGGATTAAGAGATTTGTCCAGGGCCACATGACTAGGAAGTGTCTGTGGTCAGATTTGAACTCAGGAACATGAGTGTTCCTGACTCTAGGCATGACATTCCAACCACAGTGCCACCTAGCTGTCCTTATTTGCTATATAGGAAATGTCTTAAAACAGGTGGATCTCATTCTTCAGATGCTGACTTGACCAACTGTTCTCACCAGATAATTTAAAGTTCCTCTTTTTTATTTTGTTCTGTTTTATTCTCTATTATTTCATCTTATTTTATGCCTTTTGTTATTACATCACATTTATTTCATCATATATTTCTCTTCCTTCCTCTCCCCAAAGAGCCATTCTCCTGTAACAAAGATTAGATAAAAAAGAGCAGGTCCGCAGAACAACTGACACTGTGACTATGTCTGATGGTCCACGTGATTTTCTGTTTCATCTCTGCAGTGGAGGAAGGAAGGTCCTAGGGGGCCAAGGTTGGCCATTCATTGTCATTATATAGCAGTAGAATTTAGTTTTCATTCTTCCCATTTATAGCATTGTGATCTGTTCACACTTCTCCGAATTCTTCATATCTGTTTTCCTTACAATGCATATTCCCAAGAAGCAGCATGGGGTGATGGATAAAGTATGGGACATGGTCCGGAAGGACAAGGTTTAATTCCTTTTTGTGATACTAGCTGTATGGCCATTAGCAAGTCACTTCCCTCTTGAAATCTATTTCCGCATCTGCATATAAAATGAGTAGATGTTAATAGGTGACCTCTGGGGTTCCTTAAGCTTTAATTCTACTTTCCATTGCAGTCACATGCTACCATTTGTTCAGCCATTCTTCAATGTATTGGTACCAACATTGCTTCTAATATTTTGCTACCACAAAAGTTACTATTACAAGTATTGTTGCATATCAGACTTTTCTCTTTCTTTTACCTCCTTGGTATTTCATCACCCTCGGAAGCAGCAATCACAGCTAGCATTTATACAAACCTTCTAAGTTTTTCAAAGGGCTCTATGCATGTGATTTCATTTAGTCCTCACAATAATTCTGCAGGGTGAATGCTATTACTCTTATTTTACACAGAAAAACTGAGGTTGAGGGATGCTGAATGCCTTGCCTGGAGTCACACAGCTAATAGATATCTGAAGTTGTTTTTGAACTTGATTCTTCCTGATTTCAAGTCCAATATGCATTACACTGCACTACTTCCCTGCCTGAACAGTAGGATACAGGGGGTCAAAACTTTAGGACACCTTAGCTGAGGTGCCTCTTGGGGGTAGTATGGCAGGCATAATGATTTAGGGAATGGTAAATTAAGTTTCCCAGAGATTAGAGGATTCAGCAGTCACTGTTGTTTATATAGAGAATGATTTATTTATAACAAAGCAAAATTACTACATTCACTTTTAAATATAAATAAGCTACTTGATTCCAAATAGAACAAAGAGCAAAAAGAAAGCTATGAACAAAGGGTCTTCTGTGTCACTTAGTCTGCACTCCTGGGAGCCCGTCAGCCTTTTCCTTGTTTTGGTCCCTCTCAGCCCATGCTCAGTGGCTGAGCAGTCTTGAATTTCATGATTTAAGTACTGCTGAAGGCCTAGTTTCTTGTTAGTATGCATTCTCTTACTCAGGTCTCTAGATTCTACCTGGTCTGAATCTTTATGTTTCTCTGAAATGCCTTTTGGAACTATTTTCTTTCTTTCATACTTTCTTTCCTTTCAGAAAAGATTTGGTCCCATATTTTCTATATCTTGCAGATAAGTTCCAGAATTTTTCAGGAACTTACCTAAAGTTGCATAGCTGTTAGGAGCAGAGCAATGGGGACCAGAGGCCAGATATTTGGATTTTGCCCTTAGATGGTTCCTGCATTAGGATTATATAGTTGTGATTTCCATTGCTCATAGTCCTTTCATCCCAGGGCACAAAGCCCAGTGAGTCATTAGTACTCTATAAACTATTGCTGGACTGAACGATGTCCTGGAAAGAGTCCTGACAGCTCTTATTCAAAGGACTTGGGTCTGATCCCAGATCTGACCCATTACTGACTGTATGACCTTAAACAAGTCACATATCATCCATACCCTCAATTTCCTTTTATCTAAAATGGTAAAGTCTTTGGAAAACTTAAGGTACTGTTATGAGGGCTAAATATTTTCAAATTGGCCCAGTGAACCTTTTATAAGTTTAGGATTTAGCTCAAGCTTATTTTAAGGAAATGTAATATTTCCCTGCCCCATCCCCATTGATTATATTTTGTCTTTTTTTTTAATAGATATGTGACATTATTTTCTTCAACTGTTTCTAATTAATATATTTGGGTTGTCACTGAATGAATGTTACTCAATCTGAATTTTGTTTCTTTAAACACAGCCAGTATATGTTCAACAAAGTTAACCCATCCCATATTACAGCTATTATATAAGACAAACAAATTTCAAGGGGGATCATTATAGTGTTTGTGTAAAGTATAGGCAAACAGTAAAGAAAAAAAGATTGAATTGGACCAGAAGATTTTGTTATATTGAAGACACACATACACACATGGACAGCGAGAGAGAGAGAGAGAGAAAGAGAGAGAGAGAAAGAAGAGAGAGAAGAGAGAGAAAGAAAAGAGAGAGAGCGAGAAGAGAGAAAATAAATGTGTGTTTTCTCATTGAACCAAAATATAGCTGTTCAGTTTTATTTTTCAGAAGCTGTTGTCGCTTTCAGAGTTGTGCAAAAATCAGTGTTAGACTCATACTTGACTTTGAATGCAACCTTAAGTCCCCAAATATTGCCACTGACCATGACTTTGCCAGTAGTCTGAATTGCTGGGAGCTCTGATGCAAGATGTTTGGACCAGAATCACTTAGCCCATCAGTTGTCTCTCATTTTCTGGTCTGCTTCCTAAGGACAAGAGTAAACTATGAGAGAGCAAACACCTTACTGTTGGGAGACAGAACTATGTGAAAGCCTGGGGTTATTTTTAACTTTCTCAGAATTTTGTTCAGAGACTGGATGATGATGTATGAACACGTACACTCCATTCTGCATCTTCTATCAGAGTAACTTATACAAAACATATGTAAAGGCATGACTCCAAGTAAGTAACAGTACCAAAGTACCTTAATCCTTCTATCGACAACTGTCCTATTGGGTTACACAGTTTTAATCCCAGAGGAGTTGTCTCGTGACATTAAACTGTCCAAACAGTATTTATATCTGTGGCTGCCCTGCAAGATCACTTAACCCTGCACAGCAGTTTAAAAGTAGTTAATGACAGACCCAGCAAGACTTGTCCCTTATGAATGATCACAGAAGTTCGACCTGGGCTGTCATGGTTTATGGAGGAAGGCAGTTTGTCCATAGCCTGCTTCACCCACAGCAGGTAATTTGAAATGAAATGAGACAGTTTCTACAAGCAGATTGATTTGGGAATCTTGCCTGTTCTTCCCTTTGACCCTTGACAAGTTGACACTACAAAGATTGTGACTTTAAAAAATGATTGGGTGCAAATACATTTAGGTAGATGATTTACTGTGTGTTAAAGCAAGGACAGTGCATTTGGAGGGAAGCTTGTGAGGGAAGGTAATTGTAAACTTTAACAACACATGTTTTATGTTTCTGTATCTTATTAATTATCCTACTAGGAGAATCTACTGATAGCATCAGATCAAGTGGTTTATCTACCTGGAAAAAAATACCACTAGCACTAGGTGCCAAATGACAAGATTAAAAGAGAAAAGTAGAGATATGTGTCTATTAAAAAGTCAATTATAAATGCTACTATTTGGGTTGCAAAGCCAATTTTTTGCGTTAAGATAAGAAATCCATGTTGTCTTTGGGCATACAACTTCCCCATCCCTAATGGGTCCTTCTTGGCTCTTTTTGTAAATGTGGTTAAACAAACAAATATGGAAACACTGAGATTCAATGGGTGATAAATTTGGTTGTAGGTAATAGAGGAGTTAGAGATGATGCCAGGAAGGAAGATAAAATCACAATCATGTATTAATAAATATTTTCTTTAGACCCAGTAAACACATTCAGATTTTGAGATCAAATCTTACATAGTATGAATATATATGGATTCAATTTTTCTGACAGTTTTGTCTCTATAGAGCATATTTTTAATCTTTAATGTTAGCATAAAGGAAATGGTTAGAAATACATTATTTTCCAAAATCATGAAACATGGGAAAGGTTTTAGCTAGATAGATTTTGAAGGTTTTTTTTTCCTTCCCAGTTTTCTCTCACGATAGCTCAAATTCCTAAGGTAGGAGACATAATTTATGATAATTGTATGTTTGTTAGCATTTTAATATGATTAAAACAGATTTTCTTTTTAGTACTAGCCAATGTTGTTATCCCCTTATGCTAAACATTTTTAAAGTCTGAACTCGTCTTTCTCTGCAAAACCTTTCTGATTTTTTAAACCATTCTAACCATTTTCTTTGCAGTATAATTTTGAAGATGCTAGTAAAAATATAACAAATTCCTTATTGGTATCAGTTGAAATTATTTACTACCCTTTCGAGTCATATCTTCATTGAACTATGTTAAAAGTATTTTGCTGAAATGTTTCTTTATGTTGTCCATTGGGTTTAATAGACGTGCCATTTAATAAGCTCTCTACCTGTAAGGATAGACTGTTTGACCTCCGTGGCCTGCCACTGGTAGACATGGTATAAGATTGCTTTGTGAAATAAAGCTGTCGGTAACATCAACAAAATAAAAAATGATCGTATTCCAATACTCTCTGCTGAGTACTATGACAGCACTGAAATATGGAATAAAATTGAAAGTAGATTAGTTTTGGGTCCTAAGTCATGTTTTGACAAGATATAAGAGAGGAGAACATATCTTTGAACTTTTATTTTTAAAGTTTTTTAATGAAAATATTTATCATTTTGTAAGGTTCCTTTTTTTTGATCACATCTGGACTGTATAACCTTAAAACAATCCATTCTCTTATTGTGAGGGATATAAATACTGTACTATCTCTTATATTAAACATCATAAAGGATCCATGCCTAGCCTGGGATTGTCTGACACTTGTAAGTTAAGAAGTGTCATGTTAATAAAAAAAAAAAAAGCTGATTGAGGAGGTTGAAAAATCAGTCATTAATAAGCCACATATTTTTTAAAGTATGTAAAGCATGTAAATACAATAGACAAGTGGGCAACATTTGCTGTATTTTTTGTTCACGTTTTGGAGTGTTTTGAATGTGAAGCAGTAGAATAAATATGTCAAGAGAGGAGTAAGGCTCATCTGGGATTGCTTTAAACCTTAAGGAATTGGTAAATGGACACAATATGCATGCTATTAGATTATTTACGAATCAAACTTATGACCAGTCAGTGACATTGATAGGTCAGTGGATAGTTTAAGGGTCTTTAAAGGCATACTCAATCCTTTTGACTAGGGAATCATTCTGTAAAGAAATAAAACACAGAAAGATTGCCTAGCATTACAATGATGTGTTCACCTATTTTTTCTTTTTTTTTTTTTAAACTAAGTATACTGATCACTTAGGTTTATACGTTACAATGATTTCCTTTTTTTTTAATTTTTTATTTTTTTCTGAGGCTGGGGTTAAGTGACTTGCCCAGGGTCACACAGCTAGGAAGTGTTAAGTGTCTGAGACCAGATTTGAACTCCGGTCCTCCTGAATTCAGGGCTGGTGCTCTATCCACTGCGCCATCTAGCTGCCCCACATTACAATTATTTCTGAATATATTTTCTCCCTTTTGCTCTCCAGAATCCAACCTTTCCTTATCTAACAATGATTATTTTGGCTTCAAATGCCTTAGGACCTTGTGTCCCATTTCTCTCTAGGATTCTCCACTATTCTAAGGAATTTAAGAAAGTTCTCTGCTTCTAATATTGGTTCATATCCCCCACTGATTGTGCATCAATTTAGAATGAAATATTTATATCAAAAATATAGTAAAAACAAATATTTTCTCTTCTAACTCAAGGAGAAAATTCCTCATAATGGTGAGAGGAAAGATGGCTCAGGTTTAGCTTAGTCCTTTAATAGCATTAATTCCACCAAATTCCTGGTCCAAAGTCTTATTTAGCTCTTTGTTCCCTGGCTTTTCAGGACTTCCCTACTCACTGACTATAATAACATTTGTCCTAGAACCCTGGGGCTCCAAGGTCACTATGGTTCTCTTGTGTCAGGTGATAACCAGAACTGAAAAGAAAAGTGAAACATTATTAAAACCCCAAACTTTTTCTCAGGGTCTCAGGGAAGGGGAAAGGTAATCCTCCTCCCATCCCACTGCTCCATAATGCCTCTGTTGTGGGAAAATACCCTTGGATGCTTTTGGAAAGATAGAGTACACCTCTGTCAGGTAGATGTAAAGACCCAGATAGCTTCAGCTATGGATCCATTGAAAAGAAGCTATTCTCAATGACAGTAGACTTTTCTTGGAAATTGGATCTTGCTGTCTCCTATGTGGGTACTTTAAATGTCAAATGACTTGTATTTGTTCCAAAAACCAGAACCCCAAACCAAAAACAACATCACACACACACACACACATACACACACACACACACACACACAATCAGAGCCAAACCAAGGGAAAAAGTCAGTGTCTGAAATTATATGCAATATTTCTGCCTGTATCCCTTTCTCTTTAGTCCCCAGTGATTATCTCTCCCTCCCGACTCACCTCCTAAGCCAAAGAGAAAATGCTTTTGAGGACCATTATTTAGTTGCTCAGAGATTGTCTTACTTTCATCACTGACTTTTTCATGTAAATTACTATAGTCACTGGTATTATTGTTCTTTGGGTTTTGTATATTTTATTCTGCATCAGATCACACAGATTTTCCCACATTTTTCTGAATTTCTCATATTCATCATCTCTTAACTGCACAACAATATTTTATTGCATGCATATATCACAATTTGTTCAGTCATTCCCTTATCTATAGATACTCTTGTTTCCAGTTATTTGCTACAACAAAAAGGGTTGAGATGAATTATTTTTGTCTATGGTCTTTCTGGTTTTGACCTCTTTTGTGCTCCTTTTTTTTACCCTTCTTTACATATTACACAGGATGCTTTAAGATAATACCTCAGGTCAAATAGCTTATTCATCCAAGAATGAAATCTCCTGGGTTTCCGTGTTCTCTTACTTTTTAAAAAACAAGATGCAAATGTAATGCCTTGGTCAGAGAGCAAATTATTATATTCATTCATGTGTATCTACAGATTAGTGGGTCTGTTTCTGACCTCTACCAAAGTTAGTATGCATTAACTTACTGGAAAAAGAGAAGAAATTTTATTTAATTTCAATTCTGCTTTACTTGATTTGATTGCTTTAGATAGATGTGAACCAGGGAGGTGGGAAGGGAGAGTTGGCTAAGAGCCTGGAGCAGGGTCTAAGACATTTTCTTCTTGGATCCTGTAGGGTTCTTCCTTCCTCCCCACCCACTCTCTTCAGAGCCTTGGACAAGGTAAGGCCATTTTTTGATCTGTAAAATTTCCGCAGTGAGAAATAGAGACCAGGAAACTAAGGAAGTTGATGGTGAAAGATAATGAGCAAAATTATTACTTCTGATTGCATAATATTTTTAAACTTTTAGAAGGAAAATTGACTCTAATTATAAGATTCATGGCATTTTTCCTCCATTGCCCTCCACCTTAGAATCCTCCAGTTTCTTTCATAGCACTATTACCTCTTAATATACCCACAGTTTTTCTCAATCCACCAATTTTTCCTCTTAAAATTGTGTAATTTTGTGTTTTTTACTTCATATTCTATTAACAAATAGATTGATATTTTGCCCCCTTCCCTCTTCCTCTTTGTCTCTTCAGCTCAAAGCCCACTTTCTACAGCAGATGACCTTTCCCAGGTACTACTTGGACCCCAGAGGTTAAAGTCATTTCCTTTTATCTCTTCTGCATAAAGCCCTGTTTAGTTACTTGCTCACTCCCCTGTTAGGAATTCCGGAAGATCAGGGACTGCTTTTTGCTTTTGTTTCTATCTCCAGTGATTAATTAGCACATTGACTGGCACCTAGTAAGTGGAATGCTTGTTGACTACCTGAAATGACTTGTTAAGTTGGTTATGAATTTAGTTAAGTTGGATGACCTGCTTGTTTCCTTTAACATTTGAAAAGATGCAAAAAAGTAAGTTGGTGTTGGGACTATTACTTCTTAATTTGTTCCATTGGGTGGTGGTCACATTGACTTTGTTAAAATGATATCCTTAAATAGGACCCATGAATAAATATGGTCATTAGGTTGGTGTCATTTGTCACCATCAGTCAATGTGGTCTTGACTCCTGAGCATGGAAGGTGGTTTTAAAAATATGATTATTAATGGGCAAGGCAAAATTTACATGTGTATTTTATTCAGGGGTTGTTTTCTGTCAAGATGTCAAGATGCTAAATGGAAGAAAGAATCTTAATATCATGGGAGGGATCAGAGGTGCAAAGCTACTCTTAGAGGAGGAGGAATAGTAAAGAGGAACTCTGGGAAATCAGGCCTTAAATAGAAATAGAAAAATCCCAAAAGAGATCTTAGAGTCAAAGAAAGGAAAGTCTCCAGAGAAAGTGAAGAAAGGTTGTAGTATGATGGTGTAGTATATACAAGGGAGAATCGGTTGACTGATTAACTCCAGCATTAACTCATTGTGTGACTTTGGACAAATCACTTTCCAGCTTAAGGCTTAAGTCTTCTGTAAGTTGGGGGTGCCATACAAAAAACTGAAAGGGATCTCTGCCCTTTATTAACTTAGAAAACCACAAGCTAATATTAGTCATATTTTTATTTATCTTGTTATTCGTCTCCCAATTGCATTTTAATGGGCTCCAGGCTCCCCTTGTGATCAGTGAGTCTGACATCCCTGTCAGACTGTAAATGAAAGGGGAGGGATGGGCCATATGACCTTCAAGGTGCCCTCAGTGACCTAAGATACTATGAGTCTGTACGAGCTATTAGGAAGCTCATGTCCGGGCGTGGGATTTTATGTTATTCTCTGGGTCCTGTTTCTTTATTGAAAGGCGCAGAGGATGAAGTGTTTAGAATCATACCTCATTTATTTCTGTATCCGAACTGAAACTCTCAACCACATCCTCTCCTTGGTCTCAGTGACATCTGTCATGACATTGTGCAGAGGAAGTGGACGTGTGCCTTCTGCCTATTCAGTCAAAATCTCACGTGTCACTGACTTTCTCACACAGGACGTAGACCCAGAGCCATGCTGCTGACTTGAGATACTGTGGGGAGTCTGAGATACTTGCAGATGCTCTGAGATACTTGAGATATTGGGCTGGAGTTTGCAGTTTCTCCCATTGCATTGTACTTCTCTGTGTGGCCAAAAGGTGGCAGCTCTACCTCCGGCCTCCCATCTTTCCTTAGCCACTGGGTTTTGGATGTGCTAATTAATTCCCTTTCCTTCCCTTTGACCAGACAGAGAAGATATAATTTACTAGTAACATTGGGTGGTCTGAAGAGATTCCCTTAAATAAGCCTTGTGAGAGTGAGTGGTCAGGGGTAATAAAGTTTTCCCGAGGAGTGTTCCTGGGATTTGGGACCTTTTCCAAGTTCATCTTTGAAACAGATCTCAGGGCAGTCCACAAAGCGTTGTTTCTGGGGAACTGGGTTCAAATCTTGCTTCTGTTGCTACTTGTGAGACCTTCAACCAAGTCAATCTCGTGCCTTGGTTTCCTCAGCTGTAAAATGCAGTGTGTGATCTGAATGGTTTCTGATTCTCTATGATTTCCATTGTCTGAAGGAAGGGAATTAATTTTTTCATTGATTCTGGGGATAATGATTACAATTAACATCCATATATATATGTATATACTATATATATATATATTTCTTTAAAGTCTACAAAGCATATTACACATATTATCTCCTTTGATTATCATGACTGATCTATTGCTATAGCTATCATTTATAGATGTGGAAAATCACAACCATTTCAAACCAAGTACATTTTTTTCGGGAACCAAGGTTGATAAAACATCAGAGAAAATGCTATCACAGCCTAAGGAGTTTACCATTTACCTTATCAAATGGCAAACTCTTTGTAGAAAAGCATTCTAGTCATTGAAAGCTGGTTGTCATTTTGGTGAGGATTGCTGATACTGTTTTTTGGGGGGCAGAGTCTCCACATATATATTCTCAGATGCTTAATTTGATAATTCTCTCCTACTTTTTTTTTTTACTGTGAAAAATATGAGAAGCACCATTGTCTTTGCTGCTTTTCTCCAGATGTATATTTGAAAAAAAAAAAAAATTCCACACTTTGAACAGACCTTGTCAAGACCACAAAAGACAAAAGATGGCACTTTTAAAAAAATGTTAATTTTGATTTTGCTGATTGCAGCAAAATTTACCAAGCTATAATATTTTCAATTATAAAGGTGCTACCTGCCTTTTTTATCTGGGAAAGTAAGCCTGATAGAAGTAGCCTAACACATATAGATTTGGTCTAGGAATCAGGAAGAGCTGGATTCAAGTTCTGAACTTGATAAAAGGAAAACTATTAAAAAACAAAAACCAAAAACAAACCCTAGACATAAAGGTTACCAAGTGATTTGGCATGCATAGCTTATGAGAAAACTGGACTGGACAGATTATTTATTATCTCAATATTCTAGGCAATATACTAAGACTGTATTTGTTTTCTTTCTTTTTTTCTCCAAGGGTAAACACAATTTAAAAAATTTAAGAGTATCTTATTTTTCCAAATACATAGTTTTCAACATTAATTTTTTAAAATAATTTTTATTATATATATATTTTTATAATATTATCCCTTGTATTCATTTTTCCAAATTATCCCCCCCTCCCTCTATTCCCTCCCCCCATGACAGGCAATCCCATACATTTTACATGTTCAACATTAATTGTTGTAAAATTTTGTATTCTAAATTTTTCTCCCTCCCCAAGACAGCAAGCAATCTGATATAGGTAAAATATGTGCAATCCTTTTAAACATATTTCCATATTTGTAAGATTATGTTTCAAAGCAAGTGCTAACCCTTGTTGGTAAAAGGAGTTTCTTTACTGGGAGTTCTGGATATCAATGAAATCACAGTTCTAGTTTAAAAAAAAAAAAAATTAAGCCTGAGTCTTAAATCAAGGCATAGACAAATCAAGCAGCAGACAGATAAGGATAAATCCTCTCTTTCTGCAGCTCTTTCTCTCCCCCCCTACCCCTGTCCCAATTATTTTGTTCTTTAAATTTTATTTTATTTACCTCCCTCCTTCCAGTCATTTTTAGAAGTTGAATATGCCTTCTTTCTACTAAGGTTTTCATGAAAAAATATTGTTTGTAAGATGACTGGAATTCAGGCTGGTATTTATATTCTTTTAGCCTAAGGCCATTCTGTAGAGTGGGGGAATGATAACCATTATCAAGTCCCAGTGGCATTGATAAATGTGGGTGGGAACAATGCAAATGTTGTGGGTGGAATAGCATTTGAAAACTATTAGGAGGCTATTAATAGATTCCTTTTTTAAAAATAAATTTTCCTGATGCCTGTTATTTTCACGTCACAGTCATCTCTGAGATACTCAGATAGTCAGTGAGCCTTTTCCTTGTAACAAAGAGAAAGCAGTTAAATAAAATGAATGAGATCCACCCACCTTGCCTGACACATCTCTGAGTGTGATGGTGTACTTCTACATTTATAGTCTTCCACTTTTCCAAGGATAAGAGGGAGGTAATTTCTGTCTCTTGTTAGGTTCAAGATTGGTCCTTATAATTTCATAGGATTTAGCTTTGTTTTATTGTTTGTTTTTAAAATTTATTTACACTGTCATATGTGTTGTGTGAATTGTTTTTTCCTGGTTTTCCTTACTCTTTTATTCTGTATCAGATCATATATATTTTTCCACGTTTCTCTCAGTTCCTCATATTTGTGGGTTCTAATGGTGAGAAAATATTCTCTTACATTTCTTTAGCTGTTCCCCAGCTGATGGAATCTATTTCCAATTTTCTGTGATCACAAAGAAATGCTCTTATAGATGTTTTGTTGTATCTAGGACCTTTTTTATGCCTATTATGGTACCTGGTACATATTAGTGCTTATTTATAAATATTTTTTATTGTTTGATATCTGTAACCTTCAGGTATATAACTAGCTTGGTCAAAAGACCAAGGGAAGGATTAGGTCATGGTTCTTAACCTTATTTGCATCATGGACCCCACTGGCAATTTGGTGACTCCTCAGAATTAGTATTTTTAAATGCATAAAATATATAGTATTAAAATGAAAGCAGTAATCAAAATACAGTTATTAAACTATTTCTTTAAAAATGAAACAAGTTTTCAGACCTGTAGTCAAATATCATTGGAACAGATGAAACTTTTAAAGTTAGCTATGATTTCTTACTGAAGTTGCAGGCTCATTAAATTTTTCCATAAGCTATGGGTGCCAAACAATCTGGCAACCTTTATATAGTTTAAAAAAATTAATTTTCCTTTATTTTAAAATTAGTTTTTAGGAAATAGAAAGTAGACTAGGTATGGCAAAGTTTAAGCAATTCTCAGATTGCCATTTATTCAGGCCTGATCTCAAGTGATTTCACAGAATCCCAGATGCTTAAGAGCTAGAAGGGACCTTAGGCCTGAGCTGGTTCTGTGTCTGCATGAATGCATGTCTTAACTCTGGTAAAAAGGAAGGAAACACATGGTCTGGATTCCATGCAAATCTTCCTACAGTGTGAGCTCTGTTGCTTTACAGAGTTGCTATTAAAAAAAAATGCCAGTCTAATAATTAAATAACCCCTGCTTGGGCCGGAGTGTCTGGAGTTCGGTGCCTTCTTTTCCCATTTTCTAAAGGCTTCTTCTTGGCTCTATCCATGAAGAATTCAAACTAACTTTAACTGAATTCTTCTTTGAAGATCAAGTTCTTTTATCTCACTTTTTCTATACCCTTACCCTGGAATTTAAAGGAAAATTACTTAAAGCTTTTGGCTCACATCCAAGTTCTCTCTGAAGTAGGGTGTATGAAAATATTTGCTATACAATATAGGTCAGATAGAGGACAGCTATTTATTTTTTTCTGAACAAAAAAGAAATGTTAAACATAAAAGGCTCTCACAAATATCTCTGGAATAGATGAAACTTTCAAATTGAAAGTTATCTACTATTTCTTACTGAAGTTGCAGGATCATTGAATTAAGACTTAAAACAAGCAGCAGCAACAGCAGTAAGGTAACTTATGCTCTACCCTCCCTGGAGGTTGGTACTTAAAACATCAAGATGTGATTCAAGTTTACTGAATCAATAAGTGTGTATTAGGGAATTACTTGTGCCAGGTACTGTGCTGGGGATACAAATAAAGGCAACAAAAAAGTCATCACTCTCAAGGAACTCATTTAATTCTAATAGGCAAGATGGTGTGTAAATAACTAGGAATCTAACAAAATGTATATATGTGCATCAATATAGATATATCCACATCTATATGTCTCTATCAATGTCTATAACCCTGATCTGTTTCTCGTTCCCTCTTCTACTCCCTACATACATTCAAAATAAATAAAAGTAATCTAAAACTAAAGGCTCTGGCAGCTTGGAGCTGGGGTGGAGTTTCTAGAAAGATCACCTGAAAAAGGTGGGCTTTGAGCTAAGACTTAGGGAAGCCAGAGAAACTAAAAGGTAGTTTCCAGTCATGGGGGATAGCTCATTACATTCAAAATTAGGGAGATGAGAGAGAGATATGTTTAAGGAGCTTTTAAGTGGACCAGTTTAGTTGGATTGGGGAGTGAATGTGGAGGGGAAGACTCGAAAGGTGGGAAGGGACTAAGTTCTGAATAGCATTAAATCAAAGAGAAGACTTTATATTTGATCCCGGAAGGAGGCCACTGGTTTCCATTAAGTAGAGTGTTATATGGTCAGAACTATGTTTTAGGAAAATTGAGCAGGCAGTGGAATAGAGGATGGATTGAAGTAAGGGGAACAATAAGAAGGTTGTTACAGTAGTCCAGGTGAGAGGTGATGGGCGTGAACTAGGATTGTAATTGTATGAATGAAGAGAAAGGGGCATATAGAAGAGACATTTTTAAAATAGTATTTTTTAATCACATATGAATACAATTTTCAACATTCATTTTTAAAATAAGATTTTGAGTTCCCGATTTTTCTCCTTACCTCTATCCCCAAGATGGCAAGCAATCTGATATAAATTATATATGTGCAATCATGTAAAACACATTTCCACATTAATCATGTTGGAGAGAAGAAATAATACATAAAGGAAAAAAAAACAAAAAAAAGTGAAAATGGAATGAACGCTTCAATCTGCATTTAGATTCCACCAGTTCTTTCTCTGGCTGTGAATAGCGTTTTCTATCATGAATCTTTGGAATTGTCTTGGATCATTATATTGTTGAGATGAGCTAAATTATTCATAGTTAATCATTGTTTAGTGTTGTTGTTACTGTGTATAGTGTTTTCCTGATTCTGCTCTCTTTACTCTTTCCAGGTTTTTCTGAAAGCATCCTGCTCATCATTGCTTATAGCACACTAGTATTCTATTATATTCATATACCACAACTTATTCAGCCATTTCCCAATTGATGGACATTCCCTTAATTTTCAATTTTTTGTCACCACAAAAAGAATTTATATATATATATATATATATATATTTGGGTACATGTATGTCCTTTTTTCTTTTTTGTGATCTCTTTTAAGATATACTTACTAATGCAATTACTGAATCAAAGGGTATGCACAACTCTTATAGCCCTTTGGATATAGTTCCAGAATGGTTGAATCACTTTACAAGTCCATTAACAATGCATTAGAACCCCAATTCCCCACATCTTCTCTCATATTAGCTATTCTAATAGGTGTGAGGTGGTATCTATAAGAGATATTTTTGAAGTTAAAAAGTAAGAATTGACATTTGATTGGATAAGTATGGAATGAATGAAGATGTTCCTGGGATTATGAAGATTCCTGGGAGAAAGATGGTGTCCTTAACACTAATAGGCAAAATTATAAGAGGCAAGAATTTGAGGAGAAAGAGAATGAATTTTTGTTTTGAATATGATTTTGAGTTGTCTATAAGGACATCTATACCTCTACCCATTTAGTTCGAAGTGTCCAAGAAGGCAGATGGAGATGTATGATTATAGTTCAGGTAGAGCTGGAAATTACTGGCTAAATCAGCACTTCATTTTTTACTTTGATTTTACCTTATCCAATTGGATAATGTCAATATTCTTTAGGTCCTGATTTTTTTTTTATAAGCTGGAACCCCTCAAATGGGTAGTTATCCTTTCTATTTTGGAAACTTCCTGTCAGCAAATAGCCCTTACTATAATATCTCTGATTCTTCCAATTTACAAGGTTGCTTCAAAGATAGTACATTGCCATCTTAAAATCATGGTTTGATCATCTATACTGAGAAAAGAAAGAAGGCAGAAGAGTCAGCCAGAGGCCATGCTCTACTCCCAGGCTTTTCTAAATTTTATTGTTCAGGCGTTTCTTCAAGCATATTTGACTTTTTGTAACTCCATTTGAAGTTTTCTTGGGAAAGGTACTGAAGGGTTTGCTGTTCACTTTCCTACTTATTTTACAGATGAGGAAATTGAGACAGAGTTAAATGACCTGCCCATGTTTCTGAAGCCAGTATTAAAATCAGGAAGATGAGTTTTCTTGATTCCAGGCTTGGCACTCCATCCATTGAACCTACCCAGTTGCCCACTGTTCCACCTGGCTGCTCCTCAACTCAAACATGTCATTTTTCTATCCTTTTCTAGTTCAAGGGACAAAAAAAAACTTGCCATATGGGGCCAAGAATCTAAAGGGAATATTTCCCAAAGTGTCTTGAGTTCTTCTGAGTTGAGTAGGACTAAAGTGTGCAGGATAGTTCTTTGCATTCACCACAGAGATGCAATTTTTCTTACACTGATCCTGGAAGAGGATTCAGATCTGTGACATTTGTCACAGAATTTAAGTTTATTTATGGGATCTTTACTTTTTTTTGGCAAATTAAAAGGTATCCATGTAAGGTTTTTTGGTGGAAGTGGGATGTGATCAGGAGTGGCCAATTAGAAAAGATTACCCTAACAAGGGTAGGATTGATGGATTACAGATCACTTAGAAGGAGGAAGGCAAATTAGGAAGTTATTCAAAGTAGGATGTCAGAAATGATTCATTGAGATCAAATAGGCAAAGAAATAATAGAACTGAGGAAAGCGGGTTACAACCTGTCTAAGGTACTTATCACAGTGTCCATAGCAGGGACACTGACTAGGGAGTGAGTTCTTGCTTCTGCTGGAACATGAATTTATTTCACCAACAGAAAATGGGGGAGGAGTGACAAGGAGGTGTGGATACTTTTTGCATCTAGTTTCCCACCTTGAGAAAGTCCCAAGGAGACCTGGGCGGCTCTTCATCTCAGAGATGTTTCCAGGACTTTACCCTTAGGGTAGGTGGTGGATAAAATGATCCTCAGCCTAGGACATTGGAAGGTAGGGGCTCCATGGACCCAGGTGGGTCAGCTGGCTGAGAGTGGGGTAAATGGGAAAGGGAAAAACCTTTTTCAAAGATATGAATTCTTTGTTGTTCACTAGGATCCTTTAAGTGAGATAAAGAAAGTGAGGTAGCTTGGGAAAAACTTTAGCATGGACTTTACATGACGATAAAAAAATTAGGACCAACAAAAGAAGTGGTAGTAAGCAGCGAGATAAAAGGCAGCAGAAGCATACTTGGGGTTCAAAGAACCAAATACAATATTCTGTCAGATAGTTTGGGAGTTTTAGGGGTCATTCACTATTAGGAAATGGGAACTTATCTTGACACATTGTCATCTCTGAATCTGGAACTGACCTCCTGATTTATGTATCCCTTTATTTACTCCCCATTAAGGGATATGAAAATTTTCTTTTAAAAACATATCAACTTATTTATTTTTAAACATTCTTTTGTTTTTAAATTTTGATTTTCAAATTCTCTCCCTATTTCCTTCCTTATTAACCAAGAAAGTAATCAATGATGTATCATTTATATATGTAAAAATGCAAAACATTTCCAATGGAATAAGGACAATTTTCAACAAAACCTTTTGTATAATTGGTAGATGGGACTGAAAAAAAATCAATATCATGATTCAGTAAGCATTGCCTATGATGTACGTCTTTCTGTTTTCTTTTCGGTACTCAGGCTGTCAGTATTTTCATCACATTGTCTCTCTTGGTTCTTTCTACCTGCTCTTCATCCATGTTATGCCCCTTAATTTTGGATGCCCTCCAAAAACCTCTTCACTTTTCTTTTTATATTTGCTCTCTCTGTCTACGTAGAATGATGTTTAGATTTACATGTGAATTCCTAGGCTCTTTCCTGAGCCACAGTCCTGTCTCTTGTTGTTTACTTGTGTCTGATTCCTTGTGACCCCATTTGGGGTTTTCTTGGCAGAGGTACTGGAGTGGTTTGCCATTTTCTTCTCCATTTTACAGATAAGAAAACTGAGACAGACAGGGAGAAGTGACTTGCCCAGAGTCACACAGCAAGAAACATAAGTTTTCCTGATTCCAGGCTAGCATTTTATCCACTAAGCCACCTCAATGCTCCCCATCCAGTGTCGTCAACTGCTTATTAGACATTTTGAACGTGGTGTTACTGTGATATCAGTTACCATTGAAATATGGATGTCATTTCTATCTCGATGGTTATTTGAAAGCAGAGCTGGATTCCGACACGAAGTTGTGCTTATGGGTGGAGATATATCCTTTCCACCCCTGAATAATAGGTCCCTGAAAGGAGGAAAGTTTCCTGTTTGTGTTTCTATCCCTAGCATTTTGCACAGTGCCTTTGTTGTTCAAGTTCAATGATATTGCAGTAGGAGTGATACAGAGAGAGAGAGGAGGGACTAGAAGTTGAAGGGAATACTAACTTAGAAGGAATAAGAGTAACTGTTGTTTTTCCAGGAGCAATGAATGACTTTGAGTTGGACTATACAGTACTGCTGCTTTCCAATTATGGTGCTGGAGAAGACTTTTGAGAATATCTTGGACAATAGAGATCAGTTAATACTTAAAGAAATTAACTTAGGCCATTCCTTAGAAGGTCAGATACTAAAACTGAAGCATGATACTTTGACCTTATAATAAGAAGATGGGACTCATTGGAAAAGACCCTGATGTTGGGAAAGATTGAAAGTAGAAGGGGACGGAAGAAGATGAGATGGATAGATAGTGTCTTGGAAGCAATAAACATGAACTTGGACGGATTTTGGGAGATAATGGAGAACCGAAGGGCTGGACATGCTATTATCCAAGGGGTCACAAAGAATCAGACTCAATTGCATAATAACAAAGAGTAATCAGCAAAAGTAAAAGGAATCGTGATTGGGCAGTTAGAGAAGAACCATGAGTGTACCAGGGAGTAACAGTGTCAGGGAAGTCAAAGAAGGGAGGATTTCTCTAAGGAAGAAATGGCTTGCTTTATCAAATGAGTCAAAGAGATCCAGGAAGATGAGGGAAGACAAAGAAAATGTTAGATTGTGGGGTGAGGAAGTCATTAGGGATGCTATCATAGGATTGAAGGAACTTTAGAAATCATGTCCAATGCTCTCATATTTCAGGTGAGAAAATGGCTACCTTGTCAATTGAGTGAAAATTGTTTTAGCTGAATGGTGGTTCAACATGACATGCTAATGAAGATAGAGGAGAGCACCGGAATGATTAAAATGAAGGATTTGCAGAGTTAAAGGTTTCATTAGGATCCAGATTATGGAAATATTTGTGATGTATTCATAGGTTTTACAGTGAGCCAGGCCTGATGGTTGAGGATCCCTACATGTGACTCAGCAGTGGTAAGAACAGCAATAGTAGTATATAAATATGAAGAGTTTATCTTGAATGAACAAATTAGGTCATTCTCAATCAGCTTCAGTTAATAGGCTCCCTTTAGCCACTTAGATCCCCCAAAATGGTTTTTTCCCCTGGAGGCAACTGTGTGAGGTGGGGCAGAAAAGTTAGGGGCCTGGTATGTTTCACACAAGATTGGAGGGGATACAAGGAAAACTGTGAACTTGTTAAATTGCAGTAATAGCCCTGGTATGCATCATTTCCAAGCTACTTGTCAGCAAACTTTTGACTGGCCTCCGAGGGTGAGGCCGCCCACCCCACAAAGCACTTTATTCTCAGCTTGGGAAATTTTAGTAGGAAGGGGGGAGGAATCTTATCATTAGCCCACTGCTGGAGGAGATGTTTCCGTAGAACAAGCCCTAACCCGGGGCATCACCAACAGGTGCTGTTGTTTTATTTTTAAAACTTTGTTCTTTTAGACAGTCTTCCCACTTTATAGTACTTTTTTTTTTCAGTTACATGTTAAGATAGTTTTCAACATTCATTTTTTATTATATTTTAATTTCCAATTTTTTTTTCTACCTCCCACCTACTTCTCCCCAAAACAGCAAGCAATCTGATTTAGGTTATACATGTACAATCTTATTAATCCTATTTCCACATTAGTTAGTTAGCCTTTCTTATCAAGATCATTTCAAACTACATTATTATAAAAATCTGAGATGAAGGAAAGCTTTTTTTTTTTTGATAGGCAATAGAAAACTATAGAAATAATTAATTTGTCCATTATCTCTCTCTGTTAATCTATTTATCGTTGCTGCAACAACAAGTTGCATTTGATGGATGGTTAAAGCATTTATTAAGTGTTTACTGTGCTCCTAGCACTGCTAATGCTTGGGACATAAATACTAGCAAGCAGATAGTCCCTGCCTTCATGGAGCTTATATTTTAATGGGGGAATATAACTCATAAAGCAGAGATAGAAAGAATGGGAAAAGAGAGTGGTGGCTTGGCCTGTGGAAGCCAGTTTGGGAAGTGATGCTGGTCTCTTTGCTGTTCCTTAAACTAGAAATCCCATCCCGTGACTCTGGGCATTTCAATTGAAATTCTTCCTCCCCCTTTCCATCTTCAAACTTTACTGGCTTCCTTTAACTACCTTCTAAAATCCCACCTTCTACAACTGTGAAACATTTTTTGCTCCCTCTTAAAGTTAGTGTCTACCCTGTGTTGCTTATCTCCTGAGTGGATCTTTTTTGTTCCTAGTTGTATTAGGGAGTGAGTTTCTTGAAAATAGGACTGACTTTTGCCTTTCTTTGTATCCCCAACACTTAATACAGTGTCTAACACTTAATAAATGCTTTTTGACAAACCAACCGGTTTGGAGGTTTGAATCCCAACAAGTTTAGGCAAAAGCCGATTTAACAGAGCCATGGGACTCAGCTGGGGAGTTCAGGTTACCACTGAAGGATAACTGGTGCTGGGGCTGGAGGTCTGAATAGAAGCCATAGCATGGTTTAGAGAAGACCTGAACGTAGCCCAGACGAAAACTGACTTCTCAGAGCAGGGACACTCAGGCAGGGACACTCCATGCTCCCTGGTGGAGGCGAATAGCCTGAAGCAGAAGAGATCGTGGAAATCGAAATGTACATGAAACTAAATCTCCATTAGGTACAATTTGCCTTTTCTTTTAAGTTTATAGTAAATTTATTAAGTTTCTTGCAGAACTGTCCTGTTTGTCCTTTCCTTCTGGCCTTCTGTGTGTATATGTTTGTGTTTTGGTGCCTCACTTTTTGTTTTTTTGGGAGTAACCCTATTACTTTCCTCTGCATCTCTAGGATCCCTACCCCAAGAAAAATCTGTTCAACAAAAAGATTTATTAAGAAATATAAATTTCCTCATTGATCTTGTCACAGGCTTATAGTCTTTCTTTTTAATTTCCCTTGCAGGTTCCACACTCCAGTGTCAGTTTGTTTTGGTTATGACTAATCCTCAACCAGTTGCTCTAGCCACTGAAAAAACCCAGCTGATTGTTCAGTGAGCCTTTAGAGCTCAAAAATTCACAATATTATAAATCAGGGCTTGATTTATTGTTTTGTTGATTGTAAAGTGATGGAGAAAATGCTAATAAGAGCAATTATGTTTGCATGTGTCTTTTGCACATCTCCTCCTTCCCTGTCATTAAACATTTATTGATACATTCCTGAACTATACTTTCATTCTTAAATCTATCTTTACTTATTCCCATTAAGTTTTATATAGTTATTTTAAATTAAATTTTATTTTTAAATTTATCAAGTTTTTTTTTTTTAATCCTTCTCCAGTCCTAAGAGAAAAGTCATATCCAGTCAGCATGCATTTGTTAAGGGCTTACTAGGTGAGAGGCAGACATCCACTTGGATATTTCCAACATGCTGTTGGAGATTTGAGACTGGAGGTTAGGAGAGAAATTAAGGCTGGATAAATCAAGCTATCATCTACAAAGAAAAGATAATTGAGTCCATGGCAGTTGAGAAAAGGAACATGAGTTTAATCTCTTTCTCTTGGTGTTGATTGTATGACATGGGAGATGCCCACCTTGGTATGTCCTCATCAGAGAAAGTTTGTTCTGTGAGCAAGCCAGAATTGCAGTAGCCCCCACCCCCCAAAAAATGGAAGATGTGCAAATTTGGAGACATCTCCACCCCAAATGCTCTCATGGACCATTTGTGCCTGACCTGTGGTAGAACATTCCAAACTTGTACTGATCTGACACTGTAACTTGAATCCAACGTAATGATGTCATTTTAACCTTTGTTGAGAATGAAGAACAACAGTTAACTATTTCGTGCTGTGTGTGTCTGGCCCGCCTTTGGTCAGACAAAAGTGAGGTTCATGTTACGCCCGTTCTTCCACTCCTCCTATGTTTGTTTATTTTTCATCTTGTGTACTCCTACTAGGGAAGAGATAGATATCCATTCCTTCTTCCTTGCCCTAGTTTATTCTCTTCCTTTTCTTTTTTTATTTAACATCCTCTATGATCCTTGAAAGACTTCAGGGTTTTGAAGGGACAGTTGTTTATTCTGCATCATTGGAAAGTACCCACTTTATTATTGTGTAGTCCCTTCCACAGGTTCCAATATATTTTCTGTTCTAAATTTTTTTTGATCCCTGTTTGCTTTTCAAAATTTTTTCTCAGGTCTACTTTTTATTATTATCAAGAATGGTTGTAAGTTTTTGTTTATTAAAAATTCTATATTTTTTCAGTCAGATTATGCTGTTTTGCAGAGGGAGTTATTCTTTATTATAAAATTTTATGTTTGTCTCTTGGAATATTGTATTATAAGATCTTTCCTTTATAGTGGCAGCTGCCAAGTATTATGTGTATCTGATGGTGATTCCTTAGTACTTGAACTTTTTTTTTTTTTTGGCTGCTTGCCAGGATTTTCTCTTTGACTAGAAACCTCTGGACTTTGGCTATGCTATTCCCACAAATTTTCAGTTGTGGATTTTCTTTCAGGAAGTGATTGGAAAAAAAATATTGTCTTCATTTAATTAATTAAATAACTAATTTACTTACTTTGCTTTCTAGTTCTAATAAATCCTGGGCAAGTTTTCACTTAGGATTTTTTGAAATAGAAATTTCAGTTTTGGTTCATTTTTTGGTCTTTATTTTCAGGAGCCCTGTTTAGTGATTTGTCCAAGCTCCATTTCTAGACTGGGACTTTGTGATTGGGTCAGATTACAGCTTCTACTCTTAAAGGTTCTGTGGAGGCACCTCCTAAATGAGGTGGCTAAGACTAAACCCCGCTCTCTGCAGGAATTCCTGTTTTTGTCGTTACCCACTCACTCGGGTTTTGACCTGGGTCCTTTTTCTCACATGATCCTGTACCCAGAGTTGATGTTGTCTGTCACACTAACAAGGCTCCCTCAAGTCTTCAGGTGCTGGCTTGGCCCCTTCTCTTACTAGGACACTGTGCCTCAGGTTCTCCAGCTTCTGGCTGCTGGTCTAACCCTGTACCCTGATGTGGCTCGGGCCCTGGCTGCTTGAAGCATGTCCCCTTTTATACCTTTAACCTATCCTGCCTTATTTCCATTTAGAGCCTCTCCAAGGTACTGCAAGTCAGAGCTATTTTTCTTTAACCTTTGGGACGTTTTTTCAAGTTTTATTGGTGTGTTTATGGGAGATCCGTCATTTTCTAGATCCTTATACATTGCCATTTTAATTAGAAGTCTTTTTTTGAAGTGTAAGAATTCCTGGGAATTATCCTGGAGAGGTGGATAGAGAGAAATATCCCAGCACATACTAGTCATGCTCAGGGCAGCTCTGTAGATAATGAATTGCAAAGCAGGTGCCAACTGTATTTGTAGATGGAATTGACTCACTCATTGGGAGTTCCCTATGACAGTGAAATCACGGATCTAATTTTAAAAAATTCCTGGTTACTTAAGTTACCTCATTCCCAGCTAATACCAAGGAGACCCCTCCCCTCCCTCCCTAGGCAGCCTCTTCACAATTCCCACATGGTTAAGATGCAGCAGCACTAGGCTTCTTGCTTTTCCTCACATGGGACGCTCCGTTTCCCAACTTTGTTCCTTTTCACTGGCTGTTCCTCGGCTTAGAAAGCCTTCTTTTCATCCTGTCTTTCCTGACTTCCTTCAGGACTCAATTCACACTGTGCAACCAGCTTTTCCAGGTCCTTCTGGGCCTCCCTCCCTGCTAGTGATTATCTGAGAATCATCACTTGTATATCTCTTGTATGGACATAGTTGTTTACTTACTGACTCCCCCATTTAGAATGTGGGCTCCTTAAGGACAAACAATTATTTTCTTTTTCCTTTTGGTATCTCTAGTCCTTAACATAGTGCTTTGCACATAAGCACTTGCTTAATAAATGGTTATTATCTAAGTGATTGGATTAATATTGATGACAATAATGACAATGATGATAGTAATAATGATGATGATGATGATGATGATAACAGCTAAAATTTCCATAGCCTTTTAAAGCCCTTTGCCCACATTTTCCTATTTAATTTCATTTGGAGTATGAGAAGGGACCTTTCAAGATCTCCTAGTAGTCTACATCCTCCTGTTTCTAATAAACCTCCATTTAAGTTTGAATGCAAAAAACGTGCCTTCTTTACTTTTTACAAATATTCCAAAGGAGAATAGTGAAATCTGTGGTTTTCTATCAGAACGGATGTGAATGGAAGTCTCCTTTTTTTTATTGTTTTTAAAAATAGTTAATTTATAAAAAAGTTGATTTTTGTGAAGCTTTACTCAAGTATTTATGGGAGATCAGCTATTTTCTTCTGAAAAGGCATTTGAAAAAACAAGCTCAAAATTTCAATCTACATTTCTAACAAAGAGAGAAGGAAAATTTCTGATGCTTCTTTCTTTTAATTATGAAGCATAATATTTCATGCTTATGATACAGTACTAAATACTATGCCTCTGAAGGTGTCCATATTAATATCCTTTAAATCAGTGACTTTTTTTTTTTTGATGGGGGGGTGATAGGTGGTAGGGTAATGCTCACATGTTATTATGTTAAAATGTCACAGTGTTATTAGGGTTGATGCTATTTGTATATTTTATAGTAAGGTTCAAATTCTTTCAAGCAACAGGGCCGGCTGGAAAAGTTTATTTTCCTTTCTGTTTTTCAGCCCTCCCGGGGAGCCCCGCACATGCTCTGCCTGTGATGTGGTCCCACAGTCAGCTTTTGCTATTGGGGTTCTTCCTCTGGAGAAGATGGGAGCAGCTGGGCCATTCCTCCCAGCAGAGGGCATCAATGTCCACTGGCACAAGCTGGTCTAATAACTCCATTTTGAGAGCAAACAGCCTTGCCAAGCCGGCTCCAATTGATCACTGGTGTGTGTTTCATATAATATTAATTGTTTTAACCTCTTGTGGTTTAAGCAGGTTTATTGGCAGCACAGTGGAGTGCTGAGGCTCCATAGGGGCTGGTGCATAAAACCTGTTTCAGGAGGGAGACAATGGGCTGGATTTAGAACTTAAAAAAGAAAGAAAGAAAGAAGGAAAGAAAATAAATTCCTCCAAGGTGGTAATTAGTTCCCAAGTGCTTTTCACTTATGTGGTGCTTTCCACCCTCAAAGCATTTTGGAAATGTTAACACAGAGGACATTGTAAGGTCCCCAGGGCAGGACTTTGTTGATTATTTGGGGCATTTTTAATTTTTCTCTCTCCAGCACTTTTTGAAAGACCAATCTTTCAAAAAAATAATTAAATGTAAAGGAAAAGAAAGGCTTTTTTTGAGGGGGAAATTTTACTTTATTCTTTTTCTGTATTATAGTCAAATATTTTCTAAAGAAAACTATATACTATGTGGAGAGTGAAAGTTCTGCATTTCAGCAAAGAAAAGAGACTTTTTAAACCACTATAAAATAGGGAATCAGTTTAATATTAAGAATCCACATATATGTAACATTTTATATATATACATATATGTACATATATATACATATATATGTATATATATGTGTGTGTGTATATATATATGAAATCTCATCTGAATCTCACAACATCCATATAGAGTAGATACTATTATTATCCCCATTTCACAGGATTAGGCACGAAAAAGAATATCCTGGGGTAGTCTCCATTATTGTGTCTAGAGGGATGTTCTCGATGGGTCTTTTCTGGGAGTCCATGTGACTGTATTTTGTCTCTTCTATCCTTCTGTTTTATTCCTGAGGACTAGGGTATTTAAACTATCATTTTCCTAGTTTCCTAGCAAGCAAGATAAACTTAATGTTAGTGTTGTATTTTTTCTCTCCTTTATTTCAATTTGAGAGTACAGCTCATGTCATTACTTGGTTCCACCAAAATTTTTTTAGGAAAAATGTACTTTCAAAGGGGCACTTGGTTTCTTAACAATGAAAGTTGCTCGGTGTCTCATTTCTTTCCAGACTCAACTTATCCACTACCTTCTAACAGAAACTTTTCCCTATTCCCTCAGCTGTTGTTACCTAGAGCCGTATCCTTCCCTCACCTCCATCACCTTTAATTGATTTTTAAATATTTTTTTAAAGAAAAGCACTTACTTCTGAGGATTATGAGCATCAAATGAAATAATCTGACACCTCAAGGGATTAAAACTCTTTAAAATGATATTTTTTTCGTTTTCCTTATAAGCAAAACACTTCTTCAGCCTTCCTTTTTTTCCATCTTCCAACCCTAAGCTTTGTAATCTCTGCATTGTTGAGGAGGGATGATGGGTATAATGTGAGACTTTCAACTTTCACTTCTAGAAGGGGGAGTGTGATGTTGGGCTTTTATTTTCTTTTCCAGAATGAGTATTTTTAGTCCAGGAAGGTTTTACAAAGGGGCTGTACCATTGAACTATACACAATCTAATGACATTTATCAAATACCTATCATGTATAAGGTTCTGACAATACAAAAACAAACAAATCAGAAACCACTCCTTGTCCTCAGGGAGTTAACATACTAGGGAGCCTTGAAAAATTAGTAAAGGCCTGAAATGAGGTGAGTGAAAATACCTTAGGTGAAGGGAACCTGCCTTTCTGTCTATAATCCATTCTGGACCCTGTATTACTAGGTCAATCATATTATAAAATAAATCTGATCAATGTAAGCTTGATAGCAGAGATTACTTAAATTTTCTTTATGGTTCCAACACTAGAACATCCTCAACGAATGCTTTTTGATTAATGGGCCGATCCTCTACCGTAAGATTTTTAAATGGTTCTCCATTCACTGTCTATTCAGTAAAGTTCAGATTCCTTACTATGGCATTCAGAGCCCTCACCTAGCTTTCTAAAATTTTTTTCCATATTATTTTTTTGTAGGTGTTGTAGCAAACACCTCATCTCTCCCAGGCAGAATTCCTATATCAACTCTGACTCCATGGGTACCTATCTATCTTTTTTTTTTTTTCTGAAGCTTTGAAATCTAGTCTCAATATCTAGGGTATACTTTATATTTTGCTAACATTTCTGAACTTCTCTGTTGCTGCTGAGGATACTGCCATCCCCTAGTCTCTCAATGCCAGGCATTTTACAGATATTATTGCAACTGGTCCTTATGATAATTATTTCCATTTTCCACTTGAGGAAACTGAGGCAGTTTGGTTAAGTGACTTGTGTAGAGTTGCACAGCTCATAAGTGCCTGAGTTCACATTTGAAACTCATGTCTTCAAGCCAGATGAGCTACCTACTTGCTTCATAAGGCATTTGGAACAGTGAAGAAGAGAGAGCCCAGATAGGTAGTCAGGTAGCTAAGAAGTATTGACAGCTATGGTGTGCCAGGCATTGTGCTAAATCCTGGGGATGTGAGTAAGGAAAGGCAAAAGCAACCCTGCTCTCAAGAAAGTCATAATCAAATTGGAGGGGACAGCATGCAATGTGTGTATGTAGAAAAAGCTTACATGCAAGATAAATAGGAAGTCATAAGGTGAGGGAAGGCACTAGCATCAAGAGGGCTTAGGAAAAGTTTTCTGTGGAGTGCGAAATTTTAACTGGGACTTAAAGAAAGTCAGGAAAACCAAAGGGCAGAAATGAGGAGGGAGAGTATGCATTGCATACCAGAGAAACGCCCGGGAATTGGGAAGAGTCTTATTCAAGGAGCAGGAAGGGGGTTAGTGACCCTGAATGAAAGAGTACATAGTGGGGGATAAAGTGGAGATAAAGTTTGCTAAGGTATATATATATATATACATATATATGTAGATAGATATAGATTAATGGATAGATATAGATGGATGGATAGAAATAGATAGGGATAGATAAAGGTGGATAGAGATAGATATAGAGATAGAGATACACACACACATATATCTTCATTGAAGGCATTTCATAGCATGGGATTTTGAACAAGGAGAATTTCATGCTCTATCAAGTAAACCACAAGCTTTTATTGAGGACCTATTTGCCAGGTACTGTGCTAAATAATCACAATAATAACAATATTTCATTTGATAATCACTATAACCTTGGGAAGTAGAAGCTGTAATTGTCTTTGTTTTACAGTTGGGGAAACTGAGGTGAACATGCTAACCCAAGCTTACCCAGCTAGCAGATATCTGAGATGAAAATTTCAGGCTAGGTTGTCCTGACTTCTCAGCTCACCTTGCCAGTAAGTTGGCTCTAGGCTGAAGTAACTTATTTTACCTTCAGTTTCCCCATCTATAAAATGGGAATGATAATGGTACTTAACCTACAGAGGATGAGGATCAGTTCTGAGGCATAATCTATATAAATGTCTACAAATGACCTTAAAGCTGATATAAATGCTAGCTATTATTATTCTGTCCCCAACTTCTGAGTCAGCTGCCTTCAGCACAGCAAGTGCATAATTGGGGCAACAAAGCACAATCCCACAGGGAACAAATCTCTGTCTTGCGTGTTTGCCCCACAGTTCCTCGGGTTCTGCCATTGCAGAAAGATCATGTCCATCCAGAGCCTCTGTTGCAAGAGACAATCCATTTAAACAGTTCCACTGAGTAAACATTTATTAAGCAATTTACAGATATCTGTCCGGCACTGTGCTAGGCGCAGGGAAAGATACAAAGGTTAAAATAGAGAGTCCTCACCCCCATGAAGCTGTGGGGCATTATTCAGTGTTTGGTCTTCCTTGTGGATCTCCAGGAGGCAAAATAGCTTTTAGCTTCTTTGTAGGAAGGTCTCTTAGATGCATGCAGGTGCCCTCCCTTATGCTAGCTCCTCTCGGAATCCTGCTTCCTCCCTGAGTGAAATCCTCTGGGGTCCTGGTGTGTATGCTTGTGTCTGAGCTGGTTAATGTTTCTCCTTATGGGCTTAGTTTGTTTTTAGGCAATGATTGAAGCTTTAGGGAAGACGCAAACTTGATTGCAGCTTGCCTCCATGTAAGGTAAGAAGAGGTAGAGGCTTATCCTGCTTACGTCCTATTTCTGCTGTCTCCCGCTTTTCTCCTTTCTGTTTTTCCTTTCTGGCATAATCAAGAGATGGGATCAAAGATCAGAAGGGAGGAGAGCTTGCTGTCGGTGTTAGTCATCATATTGTCCAATTTCTGAACATTTCAGGAGAGTCCTCTGTCTCCTTATCTGGCTGACTTGCTGTAGAAGTGTTGTTTAGTTACTTTTTTCATTTGTATCAGACTCTACAAGTCTATTTGGGTTTGTTTGTTTGTTTGTTTTTTGGCAGAGATTTTAGAGTGCTTTGCCATTTCCTTCTCCAGTGCATTTTACAGATGAGGAAACTTGAGGCAAAGAGGATTAAATGACTTGTCCTGGATCACACAGCTAGTAAGTGTCCAAAACTAAATTTGAACTCATTTCTTCCTGATTCTGGACCTGGCATTTATTAAGTGCCTACTGTATTGCACACACTGTGCCAAGCTTTGGATCATACTTCTGGAATTTAAAGATTTGAGAGATTATCTAATCTGAGGCTCACCTTTTATAGGGGAGGAAAATGGGACCTAGAAATCTTAAGTGACCTTTTTCAAGGTGACAGAATGAGTGGCAGCTAGGATTCAAATTTAGGTTTTCCAACTTCAAATCCAGCCTTCTTTCCAAAGCATGCATGTGCAGAGATTAAAAAAAAAAAACCAAAACAAAACCCAAACGAACTCTGTGATTCAGCATTTAAGATAGGTTCTGCCCTGTGATTTCTTTGACACAAGGAGTGCCTGGATGAATGAACTCCCTCTAACAATGCACGTTGGCTTCTTCTCTGCAACCTACTGTCATAGAGAGTTATATTCAATTGACCAGGGTCCCCCAAAGCCCTGTAGTCATTGTGTCAGAAAAAAGAGGGACTGGAACTCGGGTCTCCCTATTGCATCAGTATTATAAATAGTGGTTGAGGCCTGAGGCTAGTCCACAGAAATTTATTTAATTCATAGAACGCCTGACCCAGGACTACTTGCAGTTAATACTCTTCCTTTTGCTGTATTGCTGTATGCAGATGGGTTTGGGGGACTTAAGCAGTTGATGTGAACACAAGGAGTTAAGAATATAAGAACTTCTTACCTTTTAATCTTAACTACCAGTTCTTTTTCCTCTTTCTTATTCTTGGATATCCTTAGTTCTTCTTCACTTAAATCTGATTCATGTGCAGTCAAGAGATCACTTTGTGATGTCATTGGTCCTCTTCTAAAAACAAAGGACTAAAAACAATTTAAGGAATGGGACTTGCAGTCTATGTTACTTCCTACTTAACATCTCTAGTGACAGACACCAACATTTGCACGGTCCTTGAAGGTTAGTGAAGCTCATTTCATCTCATATGCTCACTCTCATTGAATGTTGAGAACAACTCCATGAAAACTCTTTACTCCATTTTACAAGTGGGGAAAATAGAAAAGGGAAGTGGGCCATGTGGCTGGTAAGTTTCTGAGGCAAGAGGGCTCCAAGGCTGGGACTCTGCCTCCCAGCTATGTCTCAGAACTGCTTAATTTATAGTTTAATTTTTAATTTAAGCTTTTCCTTTGAAATGCCCCAACTTGTGGGTGGCAGGCTTCTCCCTGTTTTCCTCCCCCAAACCTAAAGATTCATTTTATATAAAGGATTCATCCTTTCTTTCTCTAACAATTACTCAATATTTAGGTAATATCTAGATATATTTTAAAACATTTTATTTTAGAAAAGACGGGGGAAAAGCAATTACCAAGGAACATTTACAATTAGTTTGTGGATTTTTTCTTCTTGGTTTAATAATTTCCTTGGATGCATCTGGGAGATAACACATATAAAAAGGAAGCAAAGAACAATGGGAAAGAATGAAACATTTGAATAATTTCCTAATAAGGAGATGTTCAGGTAGCAAAATGAATGTGTTTTTAAAATAGGGTGAGCTACAAATAATCCAAATCACTTTCAAACAATTGAGTTATTCTGATAACTGTGTTTATCAGTGGCCAAAGGCTGACCCTGTGACATTCATTTAATGACTCACAGATTCAGAAAAAAAAAAAAAATACTAGCTTAACTGTGCTTCCCTTAACCAGCACAGAGGGCAATTTTTGGGCCTGAAGGAGAGTTTCTGATCTGCTGCAGACCTATCCAGCTGACAGCTACTATTTGGAGCAGTGACTGTAGCTTCTCTCTCTTCCTGCCTGCCCTGGCCTATACTCCCTTTCAATGGGCTTCTGGGACAAGATGTGCTCACCACTGTGTTCCAAAGCCACAAGTACCCTAAGGGATAGGAAGATATTTAGACATCCTCTTGTGTTGTCTCTCAAGAACCCACTGTGTTTTTTTCCCCTTCACTTAAAAGTATTTTGTTTTTCCAACTACATGTAAAGATAGTTTTCAGCATTCATTTTTGTAAGATTTTGTGTTCCAAATGTTTTCTTTCCTTATTCCCTCCTTCCCCAGAAGAACAAACAGTCTGATATGTTATACATCTACAATCATTTTCAGCATATTTCCATTTTAATCATGTTGTGAAAGAAAAATCAGAACAAAAGAAAAAAAGCACAAGAAATAAAAAACAAACAAAAAAAGGTGAAAACTAGTATGCTTTGGTCTGTAATCAGTCTCTACAATTTTCAAATGGCATTTTCCATCCCAAATCTATTGGAATTGTATTGCATCACTGTATTGCTGAGAACTTAGTCTATCATAGTTTATCATCACATAATGTTGCTGTATAGTCAGCATTACTTCATGTAAGTCTCTCTAGGCCTCCCCATCGTCCTGATGATCTTTTTTAATAGAACAATAATATTCCATAACATTCATATACCACAATTTATTTTGCCATTCTCCAACTGATGGACAGACATCTTTCAATTTCCAGTTCTTTGCCACTACAGAAAGGGCTGCCACAAACATTTTTGCACATGTTGGGTCCCTTTCCCTTCGTTAAGATCTCTTTGGAGACTTAGAACCAGTAGAGACACTGCTGGATCAAAGGGTATGCACAGTTTGATAGCCTTTTGGCATAGAGGAATCCACGCATGTTAATGAGCCGAAAAGTGTGTCACTGAAAAGAACAAAGGCTTTGTTGAATTATATTTCTTATTTTTTTCTTTTTTTCTAAGTGGAAAGGATGGAAAGCAGAGAGGTATGGTGGAAAAAGCTATAAGTCAGAGGACCCCTCAGTTCAACTACCTTTACCTGGGCAATTCCCCTCATCTTCCTAGTCCTCAGTTTCCTTAACTGTAAATGAGAATAGGTTTCCTTTGTGGTCTCCTAGCTTCATATCTTTATTTCCATGCTTGTATACTTGGGAATCTGTGGTCTTTGACAATATCTGCAGAAAATTTTAGCTGGCAAAAAAGAAAGGAAGAAGAGTTTGTTATTAGAAAAATGCCATTTTGGATTTTGAAAGCCACAGTAAAAATGCTTGCCTCTTATTAATATTGCATTTGTGGAGGGCAATTTTTCATTGTGTAATTGAGGAGGAATTACTTAAGCAATAGCATTTTGTTTATTAGGCTGTGCCAACTTTTGATCATTAACCTCTTTAACTGGCTCCAGGCTTAATAGGCTGTCCTGTCCTGTCCTGGGACTGTAGAGCCTTGGCAAAGATGGGGTTATGAAAGAACAATCTTGAACCTTCTTAGTATGGGTAGAAATTGAGCAGAATTCTATAAATTCTGGTTTATTGCCAAACTATTTCTTCTGAATTTTGCCACCATCCTCAAAGCTACACAGGGATAGGATAAAACCTACATAATCATCCCCATAATCCTTTTATGCTCCTGGAGTTTTTTTGAAGATATTTTTCAGTGAGTGGACATAAAATGAGCTTGTATCCTCACCCTTATATTCAATGACCCAAACATAGACTCTTTATTTACTTGAGCATTAAACAGACAAGAGCAATATCAGGATAAGAACCTATCCTGTTTGAATTCTAATGAGCTAACTTGAGAAAAATAAGATAGAAATAATAATGATAACTATAATATAAACCATCCTGTGTTTCTATAGATTTACAAAATGTGTTACTTTTATGGATGTAAAGTACCTTTAAAACTTTGATTTATCATTTTCTGAGTAGGGATTAATATATTTGTTTGTATCTTTTTTGTCTCTCACATTGGAAGGTAAGCCTTCAGCCATTAGGGCTTGTTTTATTCTTTGTATTTTTATCCCCAGCACTTAGTATTTGCTTGCTTGATAAATACTTGTTAATTGATTGATAGACTCACAGATTTAGTGCTAGAAGGGATGTTAGAAATCATTTAATCTATCTCGCTTTCATTTTGCAGGTGACAAAATTGAGGTTTAGAGAGTTAAACTTGAGGTCCTTTAGGTGTCAGAAGCAGAATTTGAACTTGGAGCCTAGGTTCCTTGGATTAAAAATTTGGAACTGGAAGGAATCTCAGATGTCATCTAGTCTAGTGGTATCAAACATACTGCCAAGTACTTTCCGAATCAGATTAAAATATAACTTGCATATATTTAGCAATAAATTTAGACATAACAACACAGGTAATACATATTTCTTTTTAAAATTAATATTATTTTCTTTCTCCCTCCCACTCTTCTACTACCCAATGAGTAGGCAAGAAACATAATACCCGTTATACATATGAAGTCATGCAAAATTAACTATAAAAGACATATGAAGAAAGTTGTCATTTGCATCCAGAGAAAGAACTAATAAATAGAAATATGTAGAGTAATTTTACACACACACACACACACACACACACACACACACACACACACACACACACACTGATTTGTGTCTTTTTTAATGGTAGCCAACTCTAGGGCAGGGAAAGGGGGTAGGGAAGAAAAAAAAATTTACATGATTATTTTGTTGTACATTTGAAAGGAATAGTAAATTATCAACAGTAGACTTACAGTTTCATGCACAATTATCTTTTTATTGTACTATGTTATGGAAATGTTTGTTTTATTCCATAAATTAAAAATAAAATGAAAAAGCTCCATAATATGTGGTTTCTAAGTCAATCTGGCCCATAGGGATCCTTATGTACAATTTAGTGGAGCCCATTTCTATTTGACCTTGACACCACTGATCTAGTCTGACCTTCTATTTTATGGAGGAACTTGAGGCTCAGTAAACTCAAGTAACTTTCTTAAAATCATACAAGTTTTAATAAACAGAAGAGAATCATTTGTTTCCAAATAGGGTTCCTTTCCACTAAATCACTATCTTCATTTAAAACAACAACAAAGAAACCCTCAAACCAAAAAATCACTTTTTGTTGCCCTTTTAAAATCACCTTGGCCGTTTTTCATTGTCTCTCTCTTTGCCTTCTTTTACCCTTTTTCCAGACTAGGGAACTCTTAGTAATGGAGCAAAGGTAATCAGCACATCAGCCCTCTATGACAACTTAGGAATATAATTGCCAATAAGGAAGCATGCTTCACTGTTAGGCCTCTGGAGTCATAAATGGCTGTGACATTCATTAATGTCATTCTGAAATGTTCCAATCAGATTTTCCCTTCCATCATTGTGGTTATATTGTAAATCTTCTCTTGGTTCTGCTTATTTTTCTCCAATTCATGGAGGTCTTCCCACATTTCTCAGAATTGTTCATATTTATAATTTCTTATGGCACAATAATGTTCCATTGTAGCCTAGTCAGCCAGTCCTCAGTTGATAGGTATTTTCCAGTTGAGGGGTGTCCCATTTGTTTTCAGTTATTTGTATGACAAGAATTCTGCGAAACATATGTGTCTGGGATTTCCTTGGGAAATATGCCAAGTATTGGTATCCCTGAGTCAAAGGGGGATGTACAGTTGAATGACTTTTCTAGTTTTATTCTTATTTTCAGAATAGTTGGATCAATTTACAGCAACAATAACTGCACATTCACATCCCTTACCTTCTTCCCTCCATCATACAAAACACTTTTCTCACAATAGTGCAATAAGCAAGATACTTTAACGATGACTATCCATGTTATAGCTATGGCCATTTTCTCAGTCTCCGAGGTGGGAGACTGATCACCTAAGCCTTGAGAACATTTGCCAGTTTTGTTCCTGGAATTTCCTTTTGTTTTATGTTTCAAAATGCCTGAAAATCAGCATGAAATTTTGCTTATGTATCTATGGGTGATCTAAAAAAGATCTGAAACAACATTGACAAACATTGAAACATCATCAGCCAGGAGTCTGCCATGTTTACTAAAATGCCAGATGTAGAGGGCTCTTCCCTGCACGAGGAGACATCACCTGTAATTTACTTTCCACAGAGGACAGAGAAGGCAGTGTTTATATTTCAGTGAATCTGTAATCTCTTCAGTGTAGCTGTTCCCTTCACCAGTAAAGATTCCAACCTTTTTAACATGCTCAAGTCTCTCCCATCTATTAAAAAAAAATCTTCAATAGACCTTGACATCCATCTCACAATATTCTTTTATATCTTCCCTCCCTTTAAAAGCTAAATTTAAGTCATTAACCAGGCATTTAAGTATGGACTATGTCTTTTTTATTGTTGTTTAGTCATTATGATTATATCTGGTTCCTTGTGACCCCATTTTTGGATTTTCTTGGCAGACATACTGGAGTGGCTTACTATTTCTTTTTCCAGCTCATTTTATAGATGAAAAAACAGAGGCAGACAGAGTTAAGTGATTTGTAAGATAGTAAGTGTCTGGGGGCAGATTTGAACTCAGGTTAATGAGTCTTCCTGACTCTAGACCTGGTGTTCTAACTGTTGTGTCACCTAGCTTCCCCAGCACAAAAAAAAAAAAAGGTAGAGGGAATAAAGGCCAAGGTGTGTATATACCTTGGCCTTTACTCCCTCTACTTTCAGCCTTATCATTCCAATGAGACTTTTCTCTTCAAATGTACCCAATCTGATGTCCTTTTTCTTCAGTCCTGGTTCTTCTCATCCTCTCAGCAGCCTTTGATATCATCAGCCACTCCCTTTTCTTGATTATTGAGGGCACTTTAATATCAGGCTTCCTCCCTACCCCAGCTGAGAGTCTTCCCCGAAAAACTATCCTTAACCCTCTTCTCTTTCACTTTGAGATCTCATTAGCTTCCAAAGGTAGGCAGGTAACTTCCAAATCTACCTAGCCAACCCCAGTTCCTCTCCTGAGCTTTGGTCCTGAACTACTCATTATTTTTAAAAGTATATATTCCATGTGCATCTCAAACACATTCAAAACTCATTATCTTGTTCCCTCTTAACCCTCTTTCTGAATCTTCCTGTTCGTGTAGCAGGCGTCTGTGGGGTTCTGGTTCGAAATGTTGGCTCACTCCCAGTCTCCTCACATATCTAGTCTGTTGCCAAGTCTTGTATTCATCCCCTTCTGTCTACTCACTCAGTCACATCCTGGTGCAGGCTTTTAAAAGTTCTTTTTTGGGCTATTGTAGCATAATTGGTTTTCTTCTCTTATACAGATAGTCCTCAAAGTATCACTCCAATAAACTCTAATGATTCCCTGTCATCTTTAGGATCAAGTATAAACTCCTTTAAAAACCTGGCCCTAATCTATCCCAAGAACTTTATTATATATTTACCCCCTTCCTGTGCTCATTGCAGCCCAACAGGCTTCTTTCTGTTCCTCACACCCACCTCTGTACTTTTGCATTGGTTTTTCATACTTAACATGTTCTTCTTCACTTGAACATTTTAGGTTCTCTTGTTTCCTTCAGAACGCTATTAAGAGTCATATGAAACTTTTCTGACTCCCACACTTTCCCTTTTAAATTTACCTAATATTTATTTTGTAGATGCTTAGTTATACACATGCTGCCTTCTCAATAGAATTTAAATTCCCTAAAGGTAGAGAGTTTTTTCATTTTCACTTTGAAACTCCAATGCCTGGCACTTTGTAGATACTTATTGATTAGTTGGATTGTTTATTTTATTTTATTTTATTTTATTGCTTTTTTGCTGAGGCAATTGCGGCTGAGTGACTTGCTCAGGGTCACACAGCTAGGAAGTGGATTGTTTAAATAATAACAGCATAGAGACTGTTATTCAGTTATTTCCAATTCTTCATGACCTATTTTGGATTTTCTTGGCAGGGATACTGGGGTACTTTGCCATTTCCTTCTCCAGCTCATTTTACAGATGAGGAAACTGAGGCAAACAAAATGAAGTATCTTGCCTAGAGTCACATAGGCAGTAATTGTCTGAGGCTAGATTTGAACTCACAAAGAGGAGTCTTCTTGACTGTAAGTCCATTACTCTCCCTATTGCACCATTTAGCAATCCTAGGTAATAGGAGTATTGACATAGATTGTTGAAATTAAGTTATTTGTCCATGAAATATTCGTCAAGTACCTATTACGATGAGGAGTCTTCCTGTCTCCAGGTTGACATTCTATCTACCGTACCACTTAGCTGCCCCAGCAGGGAGACATGATGATATAGTAGGAATTAAATTATATCATCTTTTCAGTTTGAAAAAGCTTCAAATTGGAATTGTCCATGACAAATAGAGAAAAAAAAGACTAGTTCTTAAACTTTTTTTTGGTGTCATAGACCCCTTTGACAGCCTGATGATTGCCTTATCTGTGGACGCCAATTCAGAATAATGTTTTTCAGTGCACAAAACAAAATGCATTGAATTACAAAGGAAATCAGTTTTACTGAAATGTACTTATTGGACTATTAAAAAAATTGCATGGACCTCAAGTTAAGAACCCTTGCCCTAGAGCAAAGAGTAATATTGTTACATTTTGGGCAGAGTTGGGTTGCCTGCGATGGTAGATTAGAGACATGATGATATTTTAGCCTAAAAATTGAATTGAGGCCCTCAAGCCAGGGCTTTGAAATGAAAGACTCACCTTGTAGATTAAACCTTGTTCCATGATCTCTAGCCAATTTGGAACATGTGCATATGTTTTCATTACATATCTGTTAAGTCTTTGGCATGTCCAATCACTGAACATCCTTGAAGGAATATTGTGGCTAAGCTAAAAAATGGACTGGAAATGGACAATCCCTGATGATGATATGTATGACAAAGCTAACGATAAAAATGAAGGGAAGATGAGGCAAAAAGAAATGGAGCTCAGAGGTGTAAGAAGGGGAGCACAGCTGAGACCAAAGACTAATGACTTCTGTCCTCCAAGACCTTTGACACTGTTGACCGCTTTTTTCTTCCTTGATACGCTCTCCCACTTCTCCGACCACCCTCTTCTCTGTCCTTTTCTTGGATCTTCCTCCAGACCACATCCTCCAAGCTCAGGTGTCCCTCAGCCTTCTCTCCTGGGTTCTTTTCTCTTTTCCCTTTTTCATGAATGTAATTACTACTTCCTTGCTGATGATTCTCAAGTCTCCCGATCCCACCCTCCCCTTAGTTCTTCCTACCTTCCCAGAGGCACACCACCTTCCCAATCCCTTAGTATCACAAATTAGGAGTAATCGTGGACTCCTCCCCACCCTGTCTCCCTCACTGGTTGCATCTAAGGCCTGCTGATCTCACCTTTGCAACAACTCTTAAAGATGCCCTCTCCTCTCCCCTGGCCCTGGTGCAGGCCCTCATACCTTACGATCTTTGCTGGGTCCCTGCCATCCAGTTCACCATCCTTTCTGCCATCAGGTTAACTTTCTAAAGTGGAGACCAGACTGTGTCACCCTCCTCCTAGGAGCAAGTATCCATTCATCTGTTTGATGTTCAAAGTCCTTTATGACCCAGCTGCTAACTCTCTTTGCAAATCCACAAACAAGGCACTCTATCATTCAGTTCCTGGCATTTTTTCTGGCTGTCCTCCATTCCAAAATGTTTTCCTTTCTTCTTTCCCTGACTTCCTTCTATAGGAAGCCTTTCCCAACTTCTTTTAATTCCAAAACTTTCATTGTGTTAATTATTTCTTATTCATCATATATATATATATATACATATATACATATGTTTAGTTTGTTTTGTGTATATTTACATATCATCTTCCACATTGGATTGTAAGCTCCTTAAGGGAAGAAACTAGTTTTTGCCTCTTTTTTTGTATCCCCAGTACTCAGTATATATATATATATATATAGTCCCTGGTTTATAGTACTTTGTTGCTTGGGAGCTGATTGGGGAAAGCTGAGAGCTAGCTAGTAGAAAGTTGCCTTGCTCTCTAGAGCCATCCATAGTTTGAGAGAGGGGAGGCCCTTCAAAATCTTAGCTATTGTGTCCTTTAGTTTCTTTCCTGTCTTGAGAAGAACATTTCTCAGATCCTAGAAAGTATAGATCAGAATAGCTTTACAGATAACAAACTTAAATTGATTTTCACTAAAAGGAGATCACGTGGCCTTTTCACAAGGAGGAAATGGATCTAGGAATCTCTCTATATTCCCATGCTTAAGGATATTATTAGCTAAAAGAATTACTTTTAGCTAAAAAACAGCTTTATCAACCACAGAGCAGCACTTTGTCTAACAGAAAAGCAGTGAGGTTCAGAAGATCATTCCTTGTCTAGGTGACTAACATAAGGTTTATTCTCTAAAGAGACTACATTAAGGTTCTTAAGTCCAGGGTCATGAGTTTCCCTATTCATGTACCTTTCTGGTAGGCTTTTATGGTATTGTCTACTCTCCTTGCTCTGCCACACATGAACAGTGTATTGATGAGAGAAAAATGACCTAAGTCTTAGGATAAACTGTAATTTTAAAATTAGAATTTCTATTATGGTTATTTTTGCTTTTGCCTTCTAATTTGGTTTATGTTTCATATCTTAAGCCTTAACCATAGCACAGTGATGAATTTATGTAAATTGCAAGTGGGGGCTTAAGAACTCTTGAGAATGGGTAGTCGCAGTGTGGCTGCCCTTTTGGGGAAACATCCTGACTTTCTAGTATGAGTATAATTGGGATTAAGCCAGCTTCACTCCAGTGAGAGAGTTTTATTTCAAAACTACAGCTTTATCTGTGCTACATCCATTATATTGTTATCTCCCCAAAGAGATGGTAAACCTCCTTAATACCTAACACAAAGCTATTCACATAACATTGTAAGTACTAAATAAATATTTGTCAGTTGATTAGTCCAGTGTCTTAATTGTCCTGTAAATATCATCTCCTCAAGGATTCCTCTATGCTAGGTGGTGCAATGGGTAGAATGCTAGGTCTGGAGTTTGAAATTTTTATTTAGTTGTTTTTAGTCATGTCTGACTCTTCATGGATCTAATTTGGAGTTTTCTTGGCAAAGATACTGAAGATTTTCCATTTTCTTCTCTAACTCATTTTACATAGAGGAAACTGAGGCAACAAGGTCACAAAGCTGATAAAAGTCTAAGGCCAGATTTGAACTGAAGAAGATGACTCTTCCTAACTCCAGGTCTGGCACTCTGTCACCTGCTGGAGTCAGGATTACCCAAATTTAAATACTAACTGTATGACTAAGGGGAAGTTATTTAGACTTTGTTTGCTTAAATTTCCTCAACTGTAAAATGGGGATAATAATAGCTTCTCCCTTATAGCGTTGCTGTGAAGAGCAGATGAGATTATATTTGTAAAGTACATAGTATGGTGCTGGACATAGTAAATGCTTAATAAAAACTTATTCCCTTCCCTCTTGTTCTTTCTGTCATTTCAGATCCTTTTTATTTTCTCTTTTTCTTCCTCCTTGCCTCTTTCCCTCCCTCTCTCCCTCCCTCCCTCCCTTCCTTCCTCCCCCCTTCCTTACTTTCTTCCTTCTTCCCTTCCTTCCTTCCTCTCTCCCTCCCTCTTCTCTCTTCTTTACTCCCTTACTTCTTTTCTCCTTCCCTTCCTTCCCTTCTTTTCCTTCCTTTCCTTCCTTAATTTTTCTGCATCCCACCCCCATTTTGAATTTCTCCTTCTGCCTTGGAGAATATTTGGAAAGTAGAAAGGAATTGTTACCGAGAATTTTTGGAAGTCTGATTCCCCAAAGTAGTAAAATTCTTTTATCTGGGATTTTGTTCCCTGCTCTAAATCACACTCCTTTTCATGAGGAAATTATAAAACTCTCTAGTGTCCTTGTGAAAAATAACTTATACATGATTATAAGACCCTTTGAAATTTTATATTAATTTTAATTATAAGCAACACGGATCAACCACAATAAACTAGGAATGCTCAAGAAACAGCACAATAGAATCCTTGTACTCAAGTAGCTTATGCTCTGAATTACCCAATAAAAATGAAAGATGCTTGGTGTTATTACTGTTCATAATTAGAAAATCTTGATAATGTGCCATAACCCAGCAACTTTCCACCTTTCTTCTGGCTGCTGAAAGTAGATGCCAACAGCAGGAATTCCCAAAGGAGGGACTCACTAGGCATTCCATCTATCCTAGCACAGTGAAGATGACTAGCTCAGTAACACTGTTTTAGAAGACATAAAAGGAGGAAAAGGCTTAATCAATGGCAGCACATCTAGTAGCTGATTGACTTTCTCTCACTTCGTTGCTAAGATAAACATTTTCATCTAACCAAGGGCATGACTACTTGCATTTTAAATAAACTAGTGAATGACCCTGTCAAGTTTATAAACAAAGATGGGGATTTCTGAAATTGTGAAATTAGCAGTATTATAGTACAATGTGGAACTCTCAAGTTTTATATTTATGAGGCTCACTATTTCCATTTTTGTGCGAGATCATTTTATTACTGGGTAGATTCAGAAATAGTTAGAGCTAATTAATAATCATTAATGAGTCAATGTCAATTAAGCAGAAAGTCTTCAGTGATCAGTGCATAGCAAAAAGAAAGGGTAAGATCTTAGAGACGCTATTGACTAGAAACTGCAAGATTTGGCAACTGATGGGAAATGTGGAATGAAGGAGAGTATGAAATAGGTAATAAAGCAAAAGTTGTGAACTTAAGAGACTGGGAGAATGGCGATAACTTCAATAGCAAAACGGAAAGTTTGGAAGGACTTATTTTTAAATTTTTATTCATTTTCTTAAAAATTTATTTTTATTTTTAGTTTCATATTTCCTTTTTCCACCACTCTGATAAAGTGAGAAATATGATTCCCATCATACATATACAGCCACACAAAACATTTCCACATTAGCCATGTTTTAAGGGGAAAAAAGAAAAATAAAGGGGAAAATCTTTTTTTAATCTGCTTTGCAAATCCATCAGTTCTCTACTTGCAGATGGATAGCATTTTATATCATGAATGCTTTAGAACTGGAGTGGTCATTGGATCAGAGTTGCTAACTCTTTCACAGTTGATTTTCCTTAAAATATTACTGTTACTCTGTTGATTATTTTCCTGATTTGGTTCACTTTACTTCCCCAGGTTTTTCTGAAACTATTCCCTTGATCATTTCTTTCTTTTTTTTTTCCTTCTTCTTTTTTTTTTATTTAGAATTTTTCCCCCACAGTATATATGCATGTAATTTTTAAAATAATATTATCCCTTGTATTCATTTTTCCAAATTATCCCCCCACTCCCTCTATTCCCTCCCCTTGATGACAGGCAATCCCATACATTTTACATGTGTTACAATATAACCTAGATACAATATATGTGTGTAAATACCATTTTCTTGTTGCACATTAAGTATTAGATTCCGAAGGTATAAGTAACCTGGGTAGATAGACAGTAGTGCTAACAATTTACATTCACTTCCCAGTGTTTCTTCTCTGGGTGTAGTTATTTCTGTCCATCATTGATCAACTGGAAGTGAGTTGGATCTTCTTTATGTTGAAGATATCCACTTCCATCAGAATACATCCTCATACAGTATTGAAGTGTACAGCGATCTTCTGGTTCACTCAGCATCAGTTGATTTAAGTCTCTCCAAGCCTCTCTGTATTCCTCCTGCTGGTCATTTCTTACAGAGCAATAATATTCCATAACCTTCATATACCATAATTTACCCAATCATTCTCCAATTGATGGACATCCATTCATCTTCCAGTTTCTAGCTACAACAAAAAGGGCTGCCACAAACATTTTGGCACATACAGGTCCCTTTCCCCTCTTTAGTATTTCTTTGGGATATAAGCCCAGTAGTAGCACTGCTGGATCAAAGGGTATGCACAGTTTGATAACTTTTTGGGCATAGTTCCAAATTGCTCTCCAGAATGGCTGGATTTTTTCGCAACTTCACCAGCAATGTATTAGTGTCCCAGTTTCCCCACATCCCCTCCAACATTCATCATTATTGGTTCCTGTCATCTTAGCCAATCTGACAGGTGTGTAGTGGTATCTCAGAGTTGTCTTAATTTGCATTTCTCTGATCAGTAGTGATTTGGAACACTCTTTCAGATGAGTGGATATAGTTTCAATTTCCCTTGATCATTTCTTAAAGCACAGTACTATGCCATCACCTTCATCTATTATAATTTGTTCCCTCATTTCTATTTTTTGCTACCACAAAAAATCTGATATGATTATTTTTTGTACACATGAATCTTTTTTTTCCTTTCTCCTTGATTTCTTGAGGAATTGACTTAGTAGGCCCTTTGATCCCTTGAGGTATAAATCCTAGTGGGTCAAAGGATATGAACAATTTTATAGCTATTTGGGCATAGCCCCTTACTGTTCTCCAAATGGTGGACTAGTTCATAGTTCTACCAATGGTGCATTTGTACACCTATTTTCCTTTGTACACCTATTTTCCCATATTGAGTTGGGAGGGAGGAGTTCAGGAGGAAAGGACAACAAATTCAGTTTTTGATATATAGAACTTGAGATGTCTTTAAGACATCCACTTCAAACAAGCAACTGATGGTGCAGGACTGAATCTCAGGAGGGACACTGAGGATATATCTAAATCAATATCAATATTGATATATATTCTTTACAAATTTAATATGGGGGAATGTTACTATAACATAATTTGTTTTAAGATCTGTAGACTGAAAATATTATGATATGGAAAGGTAATGCAAGAGTGGTAGCTAAGATGGCTCAGTGATAGAGTGTTGGGCTTGGAGTTAGAAAATCCTGAATTCATATCTGATTTCAAATAATAGCTGGGTGACCTTGATCAATCTCTGTTTGCTTTAATCAATCGGAGATGGAAGTGGCAAATCATTCCAATATCTTTGCCAAGAAGACCCTATGGACAGTATGATCCATAGAGTCACAAAGAGCAATGCAACAATACAACCTTAGACTGAATAAAGAGATGGTGTTGGGACTTGCATAATGATAGTTCTACTGTACTCTGCCTTGGAGAGATCACCATATTTGGAGAAGCATGTTTGATTCTGTGCAACGTATTTTAGAAAAGATTCTGATACGTTGGAGAGGATCTCAAGGAGAGCAATCAGCACAGTGATAGGATTTAGATTACTTTCATATCGGAATGGGTTGAAGAAGTATAAGCTTTGAGGAAATATGACAGTCAGCTTTAAGTATTTGAAGGACTGTTATGAGGAATGGAGATTAGACTTTCTCTAACTACGCCAGAGGGAAGACCAAGGGCAAAGGGGGCAGATTATAACAATCATCATCATGTTAATGATAGCTAACATTTATATAGAGCATCAATTCTCAAAGTGTTGAGGTCCTGACACCCTTTTAGAAAACCTATGAAATCAAAACTATTTTTATAATGAAATTAAGATATTATTTGCTTATTAAAATGTTCCTCCCTCTTCCAACTACGTATTTGTGTGGGGCTGGATTTTCTTCATATACTTCAATGTATATGTTGATTACACAAATTAATGCAGAAGTAGATATGAGAATCCAACTCTTTTTTATGCAGCTTCTATTCATTAGATTTGCAAAAATATTGAAAACAATGCTACTTTATCATATTTTTGGAAAAATAGTTATTTTTGTGAAATATTAATTAGGTTATTTATATTAATATATAATTTATTATTATTTTTAAAAATGAATTAATATTAAAATGTTTTAATTTCTAATGTAAATATGGATAAACAAAACCCTCATTAAAAAACAAACAACAAGCCAAATAGTTTGAGAACCCCTGATACTGATCTTTAAAGTTTGTAGAATGCTTTACAACTCATTGGATCTTCACCACAAACCAGTGAGGTAGATGCTATTATTATCACCATTTTATGAATGAATCTCAGTGAAGTTAAATGACTGGTTTAGGATCATACAGCTAAAAGAAACCAGGGGTAGGATTTGAATGCAGGTGTTTTAGCATACTACCAATTGTCTCCTAATGGCCTCAAAGTTTCTTATTAGGAAAAACTCAACGTTGAATTACTGTTCAGTTTTTTTTAGTCGTGTCCAATTCTGTGACTTCATTTGGCATTTTCTTGGCAAAGATACTGGAGTGGACTGGGTCTGTATCCCAAAGAGATCATAAAAAGGAAAAAGCACCCCCATGTGTAAAAGTGTTTGTGGCAGCCCTTTTTGTAGTGACAAGAAACTGGAAACTAAGGGAATGCCCATCAATTGGAGAATGGCTGAATAAATTATGGTATATGAAGGTTATGGAATATTATTGTTCTATAAAAAACAATCAGCAGGATGATTTCAGAAAGGCTTGGAGAGATTTACATGAACTGATGCTGAGTGAAATGAGCAGGACCAGGAGAACATTGTACATAGCAACAACAAGATTATGTGATGATCAATGCTGATGGACGTGGCTTTTTTCAACAAGCAAAGTGATTCATTCCAGTTCCAATGATCTTGTGATAGAGAAAATCATCTACATCCAGAGAGAGGTCTGTGTGAACTGAATATGGATTACAACATAGTATTTTCACTTCTTTTTGTTGTTGTTTGCTTGCTTTTTGTTTTCTTTCTCATTTTTCCCTTTTTGATCTGCAGCAAGATAATTGTGGAAATATGTATAGAAGAATTACACGTTTGACATATATTGGATTACTTTGCTGTCTTAGGGGAGGAGGGTAGGGTGAAGGGAAGAAGAAAATTTGGAACACAAGGTTTTACAAAGTTCAATGTTGAAAACTATCTTTCATGTATTTTGAAATTTAAAAGCTATTGTTGTTTTTAAAAAAATTAGGAAAAGGTAGATACTTATCCCTTAAACCATCTCTTAGAAGAAGATACTGGAATGGTATGTCATTTCCTTCTCCAGCTCATTTGACTGATGAAATAGAGCTACCCTAAAGCTCAGAGGATTTCCTCAGAATGCAGTGGGTTCTCCCTCATTGTAAGTCTTTAAGCAAAGGCCAGGTAACTACTTATTGGATCAGTTATAGATGGGAGTGTTGTTTAGGTTGGGCCAAATGACCCCAGTGTCCCTTATGATTTTTAAAGTTCAGTGATTCATTTGATGAGATGCTATGGAAAACAGATGCTTTCCCCTAAAAGGTGGGGGTATGGTGATGCAAAATCAGTGTGACTCTTAAAACCCACTGCACTGAGGTCAACAATCTTGCCTTTCACTGCTTTTCTTTATACAATTCTAGGCTTCTTCACCCTAGTGACTGCCACGTTCAACCGAAGGCTTCTATTAGCTGAGTTCAGGCCCTGCTGGCTGTAATTCCTGCAAAGTGAGCTAAAAGAGGCAGGTGCATTCAGCCGGAACCCTCTTCTCGAGGCTGACTGAGTTCCTTTGGCTCTGTCTAGTCTATGGATCACTTTTCCCTAACATGACGTTACCAAGAAACTGTGTAGCACCAATTCCTTAAGTAACTATGTCAGAAAGCCTGTAATTTTCCCCTATGAAATATGGGGCCATTTTCTTTTCATAGTTTCAATTTTACAGCCGTTCTCATCCAGGGGCCGCATGATACTGTGGAGAGGACATTAGATTTGGAGCTGGAGACATGGTTTTGAATCTTAACCCTGACTGGGGTAGTGTTCCTGATGGATAGAGAGCTGACGTCTAAGCCAGGAAGCCCTAGATTCAAGTCTAGCTTCTGGTAAATACTGGCAGTATGTCCCTACTTAACCACTTTGTGTTTCTAGACTGGTGGTGTCAAACTCAAAAAAGAAATGGATGTTGAAAATCTACATAATGACTCAAAAAATACAAATTAACATCTGAGTAATACATTGTTATTTATTTTTGGTAAATATTTTCCAGATATTTTGATTGGTTTACTAGATACTGGGGGATTTAAGAGTTGTTTTTGATTCTGAATCTAGGCAATTCTCTAGACAGGTTACAGAGGTGCCAATCTGTGTTTTTAAGAGAGAATTCTCTATATTCATGAAGTCTGATCTCTATTCCTGCCCTCTGTCAGTTATTCTCTGTAACTTTGGGTAAGCCGTTTAAATCCTCTGGGATTAATTTTCCTCATCTGCAAAAGAGACATGATGATCTTAAAGGTCCCTAAGTCTATGGTCATTTCTTCTTTGCCGTCTCTGTCAAAGGGATGCTCCCAAGACATGGGGGTGGCCAGTCATTTTTCAATAAACTCAGGTGGCTTCTAATTATCTCTCTGATCAGACTCAAACACTTCCGATGGGCCTTTCGCTATCTGGCTCCAACCTGCCTCCCCAGGCTTATAATTCTAAGATTACAGATCCAGACTTAGAATGGAAGTGAGAGGCCATTACAAGTCCAGCAGGCTTCTTTTAGAGAGGAGACCTAGGCAAGTTAAGTCTCTTCCCAGGTATGAAGATTCAGAAATGGGGTTCTCTGGGGCCAAGTCTAGGTTCTTTCCCTTGTATCACCTCCCTGTTCCCCTCCCCCCAGCACTAAGACTCACACATGCTCACACTATTTTTCTCCCCTTCCCGTACTTTCCCATCCAGCCGAACTGATCTTGTTCCTCACATACCAGATTTCATCCCATCTCCACACGTTTGCAACAGCATGTTCCTCATTCCTGGAATGCACTCCACCCTCAATTAAACTCCTTGGATTTCTTCTTCATTTCTAGCCTCAGCTCAAATTTCTCTTTTGAGCTGGTACCTTTTCTGATCCCTTAGCTCTTAGTTAAGTCAGTTAGTTCTTGCTATGTGCTAAGCACCGAAGGGGAAAATGCAAATAGAAAGACAGTTCTTATCCACCAAAAGCATGTGATCTCTTCAGGGAAGACAGCACATAAAAAAGGGAAGGGGTAGCCTAGCAAGGGGCATGGTAGTTATCAGGGCCCCTTCCTTAAATGGATCAGAGGAGTCATCCCATCTGAAGAAGAGGCATCAGAGGCCAAAGGGAATTCCAGTGTGGGGACCCAGGGCTTCAAATAATTCAAAACTGTATAATCCAAATCCAGGCACTGATCACATAGCAAAATCAGGAGAATTGGGCTCTAGGATCCACTCTTCTACCTCTAACAACTGGCCAATCTTAAATAAATTACTGAAAAATTTTGGATCTTAACTGTATAAGGATGATGGGTTTGGACCAAAGGTCCCTGGGAGGGCTGAGAATTTGGAGATGATTTCAGAGGAATTGGGGAAGGAAGACTGCTCCAAAGGATGTTTCAGAGAAATAGAACCACGCAGACCAGGTAAATTAAAGAGGCCCTGGGTGAGAAAGAGTACCTGCTGGCAAGACAAGCAGCACTTAACAATGAAGATCAGATTGCTCAGCAGTTGCCCATGATCTGAGAGGGACCAAAACAAGGAACAGGTTCCCAGGAGTGCCAGCCAAGACACAGAAGACCCTTCCTTCATAGCTTTCTTTTTGGTCCTTGTTTTGTTTGGAATCAAATAGCTTATTTATGTTTAAAAGTGAACATTAATTTATGTTTTATAATAAATAAATCATTCTCTATATAAACATCAGTGGTTACTGAATCTCTATTCTCTAGGAAACTTATCACTTCCTAAATCACTCTGCCTGTGCCACTATCCCAAAAAAGGAACCTAAGCTAAGATTTCCTTATTTTTATACACACACACATACACACATACCCTTCCAATCACAGATTCCCCCATTGAGGCAGCTAGGGGACACAATGGATTGGAGGTTGGAATTGAAGTCACTTCACTTCCATCTGCCTCAGTTTTTCTCATTTGTAAAATGGGGATAATGATAGCAATCTACCTCTTAGGGTTATTATGAGGATAAAATAGATCATATCTGTAAAATGTTTTGTAAGCCATAAAATGTTATATAAATACTAGTTATAATCTGTAGAGTAGAGATAGAACATCTATCTACTTCATAGCATTATTATGAGAATAAAGTGAGATCATCTATGGAAGGCACTTTGAAAAATCTAAATCAATATATAGATGTCAGTGATATACAGTTGTTGATTTAGGTAGTAGTTCCTAAAATCTAGTACATAAGTATAAGAATTTATAAGTGTATGAAAATTACACTGAGGTAGACAATAGTAAAAGGGAGGAATAAATGTATACATGTGCCTACATATTTGCCTATCAATTAACTAACAGGCATTAAGTACCAAGTAGGTATACAGTAGGTGTTAGGAATATGAAAATATGATAGGGAGAGGACAATAATATACACATAAGTAGGTTTACAAAATTCTTTCTGTCTCTATAAATATATATATAGAAGCAGAATATATGTATATGCACACATGTTTATATGTATATACACATATACATATATGTGTGTATACATACATACATATATATATATATATATATATATATATATATATATATATATATATATATATATATGCAAACGTGATCTATGTGGTTTCCCATACTGGAATTCCCCTCAACCTCTGTGGAGTTTGTTAAGATGGGATGACTCCTCTAAGATCTTACAAATAAGGAGGGTATCTTGACTAGTCTACCATGCCTCTTTGTAAGACACCCCTTCCTCTATTTATGTGTTATCTTCCTTTGTAAGATCATATATTTTTAGCAATCGAGAATTATCTTTTTGTCATATTTGCATCCTCAGCATTTAGGACAGTGCTTGGCACATAGTAAGAACTTCGTAAATGCTTGTAGGCTGACCAGCTTGCCCAGAGTCACATAACAACTAAATATCTGGGAAAGAATTTGAACTCAAAGAGGTCTTGATTCCAAGCCAAGTTATTTATCCAGGATCATGGAATTAATGTCAATGGAAAAATTTTAATCTAGATCACCCTGATGCCATTCCAGTACTTTCCCCACCATGACATGCTTCTTTTTAAGCTCCAGCTGGGGGTGGGGGGCACAAAGTACATCCATGTGTAAAACAAAGAGCTCCAAGCCAAGAATCAAGAGGCTGGAGCTCTGGCAATATCCCTTTCATTCTACCTTAGTAAGTGAGCTCAGGCAAATCATATTTTACACACAAATTACAATTCATTAAGCATTTGTTTTTGGTGAAAGACCGCTCTGGGGTCAGTCTTCCATTTGTAAAATAAAAAGGTTGGTTTTTGAGACATAACAGGATGTGGTGCAAAGAGAATCTAAAAATTCAAGTTTAATTATTACTTTTATACCAAGGCAACTAGGTGGTGTAGTGGATTGAGCACCTGGCCTAGAGTAAGGAAGATCCAAGTTCAAATCCAGCCTCAGATATTTAGTCATTTAACTAGCCTCAGTTTCCTCAAGCTGAAGAAAGAAATGGCAAACCACTCCAGAATCTTTGCTGAGAAAACCCCAAATTAGGTCAGGAAGAGTCAGACGTGAACGAAAATAACTGAACAACAATGGCCATTATATTTCACACAATGGGAAGACAAGACTTATTTGTACTACTTACCTCCCCAGTATTTGTTGGGAGAAAATTTTTGTAGTTGTTGGTAAACCATAAAGTGCTATATAAATGGAAGTGATTAATATTAATAAATGATTTCTAAGTTCCCTACCATCTCTCAAAATTCTATGACTCTATAAAACGTGTTTTATTCACCAATTTATTTCTTTGGATAATAAAACTGGAATATATTTGTTTTCCTCTGCTGGAGAAAGTAAACTTCAGTCTTTGTGCTTTGCCTTTGGGGGAAAAATTGTGCCTATTAAAGTTTAGGTGCACTGCTGATAAGATTAGAACCAAGGGCCAGGAAGTAGGATGAGGTGGTCCTAAGGGTTGAGTCCTTGTTCTTTTATTGTCCACAGACAAGTTTCTCTATCTCTGCCTCAGTTTTCTCAATTGTAAAATGAAGGGATTTCCTGTCTCCCTTTCTCACTCTGCTCCTGCCTACTAGCTCCAAAATCCCATGACTCTCTAGTTATGTGGGTAATAAGACACATTTAATAATTCCTGGAGAAGCAGTGTGCGCTCATGGATGGAATGCTGAAGATGGAGCCAGGAAAGCCTGACTCAGTTTCTGTCTGAGACATTCATTAAGGGTGTCACATGTGACCTAACCAGGGGGCCTCAGACTGCTTGCTCTCCAAGACCGACCTGGAGAGAGGTTGGCTGGACCTCAGACCAGTGCCCACTGTCTGGGAAACAGATTTCTGCTCCCCTGATGCTAAGAGACCAATTCCTATCTAGGGATTTTCTTTTAACCTTTTCCATGCTTTCCATAATATTTTTTCTTTATTAAAAGAAATTCTGTTGTAAGAATTTGCCACCCAACATTTTTAGGTTTTTCATTTTCCATTAGTAGCCATAGACCCCGATTCCTTGAGGAGGGGAATAGTGAATATGTACGTATACACACATATACACATGTATAATATCACACACACATAGATACATATATGTTTCATTCACTAGTTTATTTATTTGTATTATAAGACCAGAATCTATTTCTTTTCCTCTGCTGTAGATAAGTGGCTGGATGGCTTAGTGGATAAAGCGCTGAGCCTGGATTCAGAAAGGCCTGAGCTCAAATACAGACTCAGATTTTCACTAGAAATGTGATTCTGGGCAAGTCACTTTACTACTTTGTTGTTTTAATCCTCTGGAGAACGAAATGGCAAAACAATCCAGTAACTTTGCCAAGAAAACCCCATACAGAGTCATGAAGAGTCAGAAGCACACCTAAATGACTGAACAGCAACATGGTTCAGACTCTATGTTAGATAGTGAGGATGGAAAAACAGTAACTGAAACAACCCTTGCTTGCAAAGAGTAATACTACCACTAACAATACTTTTAGAAATAATAACTTGCATTTGTATAGAAATTTAAGGTCTGCAGAGCTTTACAAATATGATCTTATTCTATCACCAATTTCTGGGAGTTAAGTGCTGTTATTATCCTTTTATAATTAAGGAAACTGAGGCAGAGAGAGCAGGGCCACACTGCTAGTAAGTATCTGCAGTCAAATGTGCATCTAGGTCCAGCACAATGCCATCCACCTGCCTCTAAACTATAGGAAGCTAGATGATTTCTAATGTGTTTTCCAGCTCGGAATCTGTGCTCCTCTGATGTAATGAGATAATGGAAGTATAAGTTAGAACTAACACATATGGCTTATACTGAAAGTAAACTGACATTTGGCTCCTGAGCAGAGATTCTTCTCATTGGAAACTGGTTTATTTTTCAATTATCAGGAACCACGATGAGATTGTTGAGCAACTCCTTTTCTCCCTTTCTTTCTCCTGGGTTTCTGGGAGACTTTATCAAGTTTATATCTGAGTAAATCAGGGTTGAGTTAACGACAATATATTTGTAAAATATTCAACAGTCTGTGATGTAGATGCAGTGAAACCTTTGTTCTTTTCTTTTTCTGTATCTCTGCTGGCCACTGTGGATGTATTTATTTCTGGAGTTCCTGGAATATCTAGGCAATTTGGATACTGCTGGAGGCTGTAGCAGCTGGTTAAGCCTCTGCTGCTGTGACCTTTGCTACCATCTTTGGCTTTTACAGCTGTCTTTGCCCTTAGCACTAAACTCGAAGTTTCACTGGGAAAGAGCAGTTCAGGGATCAGAACAGCTCCCTTTGGTTCCCTTCATTTCCCAGACCCCTCTACTTATCTTGAGGCACTTTGTGGCAAGAGCGGAGACCAGAGAGAGGAAGAAGCAACTCCTCTCAGTATCCTCCCCATGGGCACAAACGTGATCCTAGCATCTTCTGCGCTGCTCCAGGGTCCAAAGAGAAGAGAGGGACCTCTCTGTTAGAGAACTACTTCGTTGCATTTATCAAATATTTAGGAGATTTCTGAAATTTTTGCTTAGGGGACCAGGACTTAGCAACCTGTTTTGAATAAGATAATGTACAAACTTTGAAGCATAACATGTCATCGATAATAATGTTGATAACAACAACAGTAATGGGCTCTCCATGACTGATAGCCACATAAATTCAAACAGCAATACATCAACAAAGAACTCTTGATCAATTAACCGAGTCATGCAAATTTGCTCATAGAAATGGGAATTTGTGGTGGGGATTCAGGATCAGTTCATTTCCATCAGCAAGTAAAGAGAGGTTATTCTTAAGGATCATGGAATCATTGATTAATGCAGATTATACCTTGAAGTTGGGGAGACAGCAAAGTAACTGCCAGCAAGAAAACATTTATCATCTTCCAGATGCATAGAAAAACAGGAAGTGGGCAATTAGATGGTGCAATGGATGGAATTGAAATTGGGAAAAACTGAGTTATAATCCTCCTTCAATAATTTACTAGCTGTATGTCTCTGGACCAATTACTTACCTCTCTTTGCCTCAGTATTTTCATCTATAGAATGAGGTTTGGATGTAGTAGTGTCTAAGCTCTAAATCTATGATCCAATTATTATGTGCTCTATTCTTAGTATTTTTATAAACTCAAAGATAACAGTTCTTTGTACTATGAATATTAACTACAAAATATCCACGAGAATTTAGCAAGTAGATTGTACTGAAATAGAACAATCATTGCAAACACAGTGGATAGAGCACTAGGCCTGAAGTTAGAAGGATCTGGCTTCAAATCTGTCCTAGACACTTACTATTTGTGTGACCTGGGCAAGTCACTTCTCCCTGTTTACCTCAGTTTCCTCATGTGTGAAATGAGCTAGAGAAGAAAATGGCCAACTACTCCAGTATCTTTGCCAAGAAAACCCCAAATGAGAGTTATGAAGAGTCAGACATGATGAAAAAGAACTGAACAACAATGCTGATACAAAAAAACCTAGAAAGTGTTTTTAAAATAAATTTTTATCGACATTTTCTGTTCATCAGCATAGTTATCACTAGTTCCTCTCTCCTTCCCCAGAGAGCCATCCTATAGGAACAAATAATGGTTTTTTAGGAAAAAAATCTGCACAACTGATTTGATATGTTGAAAAAGTTCAAAAATATATGCAACATATAACATCTATGGAGCTCCTAACTCTTATGAAGAGGTAGTTGAGGGTTTCTTCTCATATCTATCTCTTCACTGGAGTCCTGTTTGATCTTTATAATTTGGTTGCAATTACTTTTGATTTTTTGCTGTTTAATTTGTCTTTTCATTTATATTATTGTAGTTACATTGTTTTCTTGGCTCTGCATCAGTTCACATCAATCTTTCCTTGCTTCTTTGTATTCATCACATATATCAGTTTTTAAAGCATTGTAATATTCCTTTATTCCATATATATGATGATTTGTTTAGCCATTCCCCAGATGATGGAATCTACTTTGTTTCCAATTCTTAGGTATCACATATAGTGATGCTACAAATATTTTGTAATGTATAGGGACTTTTTTATCCATAGCTTCCTTGAAGTGTAACCTAATAAGGGAGTCTGGTTCAAAAAGGATGGACGTTTCGGTCATTTTATTTTCATGATTTCACATTCTTATCCAAAATGATTACATCATTTATAGTTCCATCAATGGTGCATTAGTATGTCTGTTCTTCTACATGGATTATTGTCATATGAAAATCCCCAATTTACAGAGTATGGATGGAAATTCATAGTTGTTTTGACTTTCATTAAACTTATTAGTGATTTGGAATAATATTTCAGATGATTATGAATATATTACAGTTGCTAGAAGCAGCATTTTTAGTAGATAACATAATAGTGAATATTCACAATGTCCAAATTATGTAGAATGAAAAAATTTCAAAATTTGGAAGAATTGAAAACAGCATGGAGGTAGAAGATGGTACAAAATATCTTTGTCATTTTATCTGCTAATAGAATTGTCATTTAAAATGGTTTCAATGATGATGGAAGAGGATCATGAATCCCAATACATTCTCATTCAATGAAAAAAATCCACAATAGTTAACATAGCATACAATATGAAAGCATATTAGCAGGGTAGAAGCTTTCTCCCAGAACATTTCTTTCTGAAATCTCAGAAAATAACAAGTATTATATTAATAACACTGAACCTAAAGAAGATGAGTGTACTTCCTAATTATTTTGTTCAGTTTCAAAAAACAGTCATTTCATTCTTTCATGAAATGGTCCACAGAAAATGTTCTGGAAATTTAAAAGAGTAATAAGATAGTTTTATCCCAAGACTTTTTATTTGCATTCCATCTTTTCCCAATGAGAATAATAAAATAATAATAATAATTTGGATATGTACCTAAAGTACTTGGAATTATATTATTATTCCCCCCCCCCCCTGAGGCTGGGGTTAAGTGACTTGCCCAGGGTTACACAGCTAGGAAGTATAAAGTGTCTGAGATCAGATTTGAACTCGTGTCCTCCTGAATTCAGGGCTGGTGCTCTATCCACTGAGCCACCTCGCTGCCCCCTTGAAATTATATTATTAAGAAATTGAGAAATTATCATTGTTATTATATAAACTGAAAAAATTGCAGCTGATATTTATATAGTACTTTAAAATTTTTGAGGTGATTTAGAATAATACCCCCCAAAGTAATAAACTCTACATACTCTTTATCTTACTAGGCTATATCTTATAAAGAAAAAAAATGGATAAGGATCTATATGTATAGAGTACTTTTTAAAAAATGTATTAGCAGCAGTAAACTGGAAATTATGGGAGTGCCCATCAATTGAGGAATAGCTCAAGAAAACACGGTTTGTGCAAGTAATGAAATATTGTTTTATCTTAAGAAATGATAATAGAGAGGAACTCAGAGAATCCTCTTAAGTCATATATAAACACTGAGTTCATAGAGTGAAGTAAGCAGCACCAGAAGAGTAATTTATATAATAAAAATATAATGAAAAAAATTCTGAAAGATATAAGTACTCTGATTAATGTAGTAGCCAACTATGATTTTAGAGGACCACTGAAGGTAATATCCCCCATCTCTTAAACAAGATTATTGTTTTTTGTCCTTCATTCTCAAAGAACATCAGTGATATAAGGAGGGCAATGTCTTGACTTGAAGTGAATTGGATTTAAGTGAGGCAGAGTTGTGCAAAGTCATCAGCCTCAACTCTCTCCTCTGGAATCATATAGACTCTAGAGGCAAGACATAGGTCAGGGTGACTAGTGATGACTCCTCTTAACCAAGATGTCACAGTAGCCTGGGTTGCAAAATGAGGCATTCCTCTTTGGACATGACCAATATAGAAAATTGTTTTGCTTGACTTTGTATATTTATGACAACACTTTATTTATTTATTTACCTGTTTATTTCAATGAGGATGGGAGAGAAAGGAATTTTAAAAATTAGGGTTTCCCCTCAACAATAGCAACCCCCCAAAAAAGAACAGCAGGAAGTCCATAAAGACTCACAGATAAGTAAAACACTTTTGAAAATTACATATTAATCAGTTGGTCAGCAAGCATAAGAGGCTACTATGTGCCAAGAACTGTGCTAACTGATGGGAATACAAATAAGAAAAAGAAATACAGTTCCTATCTTCTAGTCTATCAGAGGAAGACTCACACCAAAAAGCTGAAAAGGGGGTGCAGGGCTTATAGTGACATAGTAGAGAAGTAGAATTATAAAACAAGTGTCCAAGGATATAACTTTGGTTGTCATGTTCTTTTTTCTCTCAAAAGTATATTGTTTTCTCAAATACATGCAAAGCTAGTTTTCAATATTGATCCTTGTAAAACCTTGTGTTCCATTTTTTCCCCTCCCTTCCTTAGTTCTCTCCTCCCCAAGACAGCAAGCAATTGGATATAGTTTAAATGTGTGCGATCCTAGGATATATTCTTGGAAAGAAATTTGAATTATACATGGTGGACATTTAAAGTTTTTATATAGTTCTATTCTATAATGTATATGGAAATATTCATTTTGTTTGGGGTCTTTGAGTTCAGATTAAAATTGAAATTAATTTATTTTAAGAGACAGAGATGGAAGGAGTGGGGGGGAGAGAAAGAGAGAAACAAGGAGAGAAACAGAGATGGGGGAATAGAGAGAGGAGGAGGAAGGGAGAGAAAAAGAACAAGGGAGGGAGGGAGAGGGAGACAGAGAGAGAGAGAGAAAGAGAGAGAGAGAGGAAGAGAGGAGATAGCATGGCAAAGTAAATGGAAGACTGACTTAAAAGCCACACAGACTTGGGTTTGAGTCACCTCTGATAAATCCTGGATTTGTTATTCCGGACAAGTCACAAAATCTTTTTCTGTTCTGGGCAATTCTCAAAGGCCGGAAGAGCTGAGGTGCCTGCTGGCCTGGAGAGAGGAAGTTTCTTCCCCATGAAGTCTTTATCCCTTTGTGAACATCACCTCCTTTGACTTCCTGCAGTAATTTGATGCTGCTGCTGCTGCTAGGGTTCTTTTTCTCTCCCTTTTTTTCCTCCTCTTCCCTTCTTTCCTTAGGCCTTTCCTGATAGTCTCTTGTTCTGTTCACTTTACTGGGATCCTAACTTCTCTGTAAATGGCTCTATCTCTTCTGCCCTCCTTTGCCACTGTTTTCTCTCCATGGAGCTGGCTGTTCACCCAGTCTGTGAAACAGAACATTGGGGTTCCAACCCGGACATCACAGCAAGAACCTTCTGCAGCCATCCCTCCTGTCATTTCTTAAGGTACAGTAATATTCCATTACATGAAAATAATGCAATTTGTCGATCCTCCCTCCCACCCCCGATGGTGCAGCTTGCCATTGCTCAGCGCTTATGTAGCTTTGTCACAAGCCATTTGGACATCAGTGTGATGTACGAGGCACAGTGGATAGAACTCTGACCCTGGAGTCAGGAGGACCTGAGTTCAAATCCAGTCTCAGATAGCTGTGTAAACCTAGGCAAATCACTTAGCCCTGTTCGCCTCAGTCTTTTATCTGTAAAACAATCTGGAGAAGGACATAGTAAATGACGCCAGGATGGTTGTCAAGAAAATCCCAAATGGGTCAGGAAGAGTCGGATATTGCCAAAATGACTGAAGAGCAATAAATAGACTTAATGGACCTCTTTGTACCCAATAGATATTGTTCGATGTGCACATGGTGACTTCTTTTTTTCCCTTTGAATCTCACATAGCAGGCCATTCCAATCTTCTGCTTTAACACTATATACTTACAAATGGAGATAATAGTTTACATATATGTGATGCTTACCAGTTATAAAGTGCTTTACAGGCACCTCATTAGAGTCTGACTGCAAGGTAATGAAGTAGGGAGGGCAAGTGTCATTACCCCCATTTTACAAATAAGGAAAATAAGAGGAACTATCTTTGGTCTTATTATTCTCCTCCATTTCCCTTTAAAATTCCCATGGCTATGATCAAGTAGGATTTATTCCAGGAATGCAGGGCTGGTTTAATATTAGGAAAACTATTAATATAATTGACCATATTAATAATCAAATTAATAAGAACCATATGATCATCTCAATAGATGCAGAAAAAGCATTTGACAAAATCCAACATCCATTCCTACTAAAAACTCTTGAGAGTATAGGAATAAATGGATTATTCCTTAGAATAATCAGGAGTATATATTTAAGACCGTCAGTAAGCATAATATGCAATAGAAATAAACTGCAACCTTTCCCAGTAAGATCAGGAGTGAAACAAGGTTGCCCACTATCACCATTACTATTCAATATAGTACTAGAAACGCTAGCCTCGGCAATAAGAGCCGAGAAAGAGATTCAGGGAATTAGAGTAGGAAATGAGGAAATTAAACTATCACTTTTTGCAGATGACATGATGGTATACTTAGAGAACCCCAAAGACTCTGCTAAAAAGCTACTAGAAATAATTCAAAATTTCAGCAAAGTGGCAGGATACAAAATAAATCCACATAAATCCTCGGCATTTTTATATATCACTAACAAAATGCAACAGCAAGAGATACAAAGAGAAATTCCATTCCAAACAAATGTTGAGAGTATAAAATATTTGGGAATCCATCTACCAAAGAAAAGTCAGGAATTATATGAGAAAAATTACAAAACACTTGCCACAAAAATAAAATCAGATTTAAATAATTGGAAAGACATTCAGTGCTCTTGGATAGGCCGAGCGAATATAATAAAGATGACAATACTCCCCAAACTAATCTATTTCTTTAGTGCTATACCAATCAGACTCCCAAGAAACTATTTTAATGACCTAGAAAAAATAACAACAAAATTCATATGGAAGAATAAAAGGTCAAGAATTGCAAGGGAACTAATGAAAAAAAACTCAGAGGAAGGTGGTCTAAGTGTACCTGATCTAAAGCTATATTATATAGCAGCAGTCACCAAAACCATTTGGTACTGGCTAAGAAATAGACCGGTAGATCAGTGGAACAGATTAGATACAAAGGACAAAAAGGGGTACATCTATAGCAATCTAATCTTTGACAAACCCAAAGATTCCAACATTAGGGATAAAAATTCATTATTCGGAAAAAAACTGTTGGGAAAACTGGAAATTAGTATGGCAGAAATTAGATATGGATCCACACTTAACACCATATACCAAGATAAGATCAAAATGGGTCCATGATTTAGGCATAAAGAGGGAGATAATAAATAGATTAGAGGAACAGAGGATAATCTACCTCTCAGACCTGTGGAGGAGGAAGGAATTTATGACCAGAGGAGAACTAGAGATCATTATTGACCACAAAATAGAAGATTTTGATTACATCAAACTAAAAAGTTTCTGTACAAATAATACTAATGCAAACAAGATTAGAAGGGAAGTAACAAATTGGGAAAATATTTTTAAAAACAAAGGTTCTGACAAAGGTCTCATTTCCAAAATATATAGAGAACTGACCATAATTTATAAGAAACCGAACCATTCTCCAATTGATAAATGGTCAAAGGATATGAACAGACAATTCTCAGAGGAAGAAATTGAAACTATATCCACTCACATGAAAGAGTGTTCCAAATCTCTACTGATCAGAGAAATGCAAATTAAGACCACTCTGAGATACCACTACACACCTGTCAGATTGGCTAAGATGATAGGAACAAATAATGACAAATGTTGGAGGGGATGTGGGGAAATTGGGACACTAATACATTGCTGGTGGAGTTGTGAAAGAATCCAGCCATTCTGGAGAGCAATCTGGAATTATGCCCCAAAAGTTATCAAACTGTGCATACCCTTTGACCCAGCAGCGCTACTACTGGGCTTATATCCCAAAGAAATACTAAAGAGCGGAAAGAAACATATATGTGCCAAAATGTTTGTGGCAGCTCTTTTTGTTGTAGCTAGAAACTGGAAGATGAATGGATGTCCATCAGTTGGAGAATGGTTGGGTAAATTGTGGTATATGAAGGTTATGGAATATTATTGCTCGGTAAGAAATGACCAGCAGGAGGAATATAGAGAGGCCTGGAGAGACTTAAATCAACTGATGCTGAGTGAAATGAGCAGAACCAGAAGATCCCTGTACACTTCAATGTTGTATGAGGATGTATTCTGATGGAAGTGGAAATCTTCAACATAAAGAAGATCCAACTCACTTCCAGTTGATCAATGATGGACAGAGGTAGCTACACCCAGAGAAGAAACACAGGGAGGGGAATGTAAATTGTTAGCACTAATATCTGTCTGCCCAGGTTGCATGTACCTTCGGATTCTAATGTTTATTGTGCAACAAGAAAATGATATTCACACACATGTATTGTACCTAGACTATATTGTAACACATGTAAAATGTATGGTATTGCCTGTCGTCGGGGGGAGGGAATAGAGGGAGGGGGGGTAATTTGGAAAAATGAATACAAGGGATAATATTATAAAATATATATATATATATATAATAAAATTTTAAAAAAAAGTAATATACTCAGAAGAAAAAAAAATAAAATTCCCATGGCTTTCATGAAATTTTCCATGTTTCAACCTTCACATATTTAGTATCATAGAACCTTAAGAATTGGAAGGAAGTTAGTTGCCTAGGATCACAGAGCTTGTCCCGGCTAAAACTTGAACTAGGACAGAAGGAAGGGAAGATGGAAGGAAGGAAAAAAAAATATTATGCACTAATTTTATGCTAGGCACTGTGCCTAGGAAAGATGTAAATATAAGCAAAAACAATCCCTGACCTTAAGTGTTTAGTTTCTAATGAGTGGAAGGGAAGACAACATGCAAAAGGGGTTGGGGTGAACAAAGATATCCACAGTGAGGGCAGGGTTTTGAAATATGGCAGTCAGAAACAGACTGGGCCTTGGTCATCTCCTTAATATGGAGGCCCCAGAGGAACTCCCTCGTGGGACAAGGGTACATATCTCACGGGAAGGTATTCTGAGTTGAGAAGGTTTCAGGGATGGTTCAGTGCATAAATATTTATTAAGTACCTACAATATGTGAGGCACTGTGCTAAGTGCTAGGGATACAAAGAAAGGTAAAAGACAGTTCCTGCTCTCAAGGAGCTCACAATCAAACGAGGAAGATAGCATGCAAACACCTGTATTAATGAGCTACATACAGGATAAATTGGAAATAATCAATAGAGGAAAGACACTAGAATTAAAGGGGATCAGGAAAGAAGGTGGGATTTTTAGTTGGGACTTGAAGGAAGCCTGGAGGTAGAGTTAGGAAATAATTCAAACTGGGTGAAAATATTTCAGGTAAAGGAAGTCCTGGATACTGAAGGAGTTCCAAGGTGAGAAAGCTAAAGAAATACTGTTCTGAAATGTGGAAGTCTAGGCCAGGGCCAGGATGGGGAATGAAGGCTAGCTAAGTCCCCTTACCAAAACGGATACCCTAGGAAGAGCTTATCAGTTGGAATAGGCCTTGCATAAGGATATTCAGGTTGAAAAGTCTGCAGGTAGAGCAGGAAATTCCAGATTGACCAGGCCACAGTAATTATAAGAGGATTTCCAGGATGAGCTAGCAAGAGAAACCTGGTTATGAAGTCCATTGGTTAGGAACAGGGACAGGAGTGGAATGCTTCCTCAACCCAAGTATGATCAAGTCAAGCTATTCCAAATCAATAAGCATTTAACATGCGTTGTATGCCAAACACTGTACTATCACACCTTCTAACCAGAGATATCCCTCAGAGTTCTGTCCTGGACCCTCTGTTCTCTTCATTATTTACTATTTTCCCTTGGTGATTCCATCACCTCCCACAGATTTAATTACCATTGTTATGCTGATGTTTCTCAAATCCATGTTATTGTTATTCAATCATGTCTGACTTTCCAATATTCATTGGTCTGTAATTTTCCTTCTCTGTTTTGGCTCTTCCTTGTGTAGGTATCAGTACCATATCTGTGTCATGAAGGGAGTTGGGAGGACTCCTTTACCTATTTTTCAAATAGTTTACATAGTATTGGAATCAATTGTTCTTTAAACGTTTGGTGGAGTTCACTTGTAAATCCATCTGTCCTTGGAGATTTTTTCTTAGGGAGTTCATTAATGGCCTGTTCATTTTCTTTTTCTAAAATGGGACTATTTAAGTAATTTATTTCATCATCTGTTAATCTGGGTAATGTATATTGTTGTAAATATTTATCCATTTCTGTTAAATTGTCAGGCTTCTTGCCAGTTGGGCAAAATAGCTCTTAATTATTGCTTTAATTTCTTTTTCATTGATGTTAAGTTCACTTTTTTCATTTTTGATGCTGGTGTTTTAGGTTTTTTCTTTCCTTTTTCAGGTCAAATTAACCAAAAGTTTATTTTTTTTTCATAAAATCAATTCTTAGTTTTATTAATTACTTCAGTAGTTTTCTTAGTTTCAGTTTTATTAATTTCTCCTTTGAGTTTCAGAATTTCTAATTTGGTATTTAATTGAGGGTTTTAATTTTTTCTTTTTCTAGCTTTTTTAATTGCATGCCCAATTCATTGAAATTTTCTTTCTCTATTTTATTTATGTAGCTTTTTAGAGATAGAAAATTTCCCTTAAGCACTGCTTTTGGCTATGCCTCTGAGTTTTAGTGTGTTGCCTCATTATTATCATCTTGTGGATGAAAATACAAATTGTTTCTGTGATTTGTTGCTTGACCCCCTCATTCTTTAGAATTAGATTATTTAATTTTCAATTGCTTTTTAGTCTATCTTTTCCTGGCTCTTTATTGAATATAATTTTTATTGCATTGTGGTCTGAAAAGAAAGCATTTACTATTTTTGCCTTTCTGCATTTGATTGTAAAGCTTTTATGTCCTAATACATGGTCAATTTTTGTGTAGATGCCATGTACTGTTGAGTAAAAGGTATATTCCCTTCTCGCTATTCAATTTTTTCCATAGATCTATCATATCTAGGTTTTATTTTATTTTATTTTATTTTATTATTATTTTTTTTTAGGATTCTACTAACTTCCTTAGTTTCTTTCTTGCTTATTTTGTAATTAGATTTGACTGATTCTGAGAAGGGAAGGTTAACGTCCCCACTAATATAGTTTCTGTCTATTTCTTCCTGTAACTGGCTTAATATATTCTCTAGGAAATTATATACACTATTACTTGTACATATACATTTAATAACATAACTTCTTCATTGTTTATGATACAGTACCTTTATCAAGATGCACTTTCCTACCTTATCTCTTTTAATTAGATCATGTCTGACTCTTCATGACCCCATTTGGAATTTTCTTTTTTCCTTCTGCAACTCATTTTATAGATGGGGGAACTGAGGCAAACAGGGTTAAGTGACTTGCCCAGAGTCATACAGCTAAGTTGGTATCTGAGGCCAGATTTGAATTCTGGCCTTGAGTCTGCTTGACTTCAGGACTGGTATTCTATCCACTGTTTCACTAGCTGTCCTTCTCATAGTTTATCCTTTTCCATACTCTGCTGACCTTCAATCTTGCTTTCCCAACATATCAAACTGGATGATTAGTAGGCAACTAAAACGCAGCCGGTTCAAAATGGACCTCATTTTTCTTCGGACACCTCCTCCTTCCTTTCCCTGTTATTGTGGAGGGCAACAACACCCCCCCAATTCCTCAGACCCATAAATTTGTTTGCTTGCTGTCTCCTTCACCAGGGGAGTTTTGCCTCTTTTTATACCAGCAGTACTTAGTACAGTGCCTAGCACATGGTAGACACTTGGTAAATGTTTATTACTGACTGACAAAAGAAAGATAGTTCATGCACTCAGGAAGCTTACACTCTAATACAAAGCTGAGATGGAGAATAGGGATCCTGCCCTTCCTCAAAATAGAGGTTTCTAGAGAACTCTCCAGTGGGGTAAGGAGCCATAAGGTTTGAGGGGTACAGAGATTTTCAAGGTGAGAAGATCACAAGGGATGAAGAAACTTCCAGGATAAAAAGGCAAATAAAACATGGCGGCCCAAAGTCTAGAGTTAGAAGCAGAACTGAGAGAAGAATGAATGCTAAAACACAATTAACGTAGTCTTGTAAGTATAAAATGCAGTGAACTGCCAGATTAATTTTCTTTTTTTATACTTTCAATAGTATTGTATTTCAAATACATATAAAGATAGTTTTCAACATTCATTTTTATAAGTCTTTGTGTTCCTCTTTTCCTTATCTTCCTTCTCCCTAAGACAGCAAGCCATTTGATATAGGTTAAATATATGCAATTCTTTTAAACATATTTTCATAGTTGACATGGGCAAGAAAAGTCAGATCAAAAGGGGAAAAAATACAAGAAAGAGAAAAACAGACAAACAAACAAACAAACAAAAGGTGAAAATACTATACTTTGAATTACATTCAGTCTCCATCATTCTCTCTCTGGATGTGGATGGAATTTTTTATCCTCAGTCTATAAGAAATGCCTTGAATCACTGCAGTGTTGAGAAGAGCCAAGTCTACCACAGTTGATCTTCACAAAATCTTCTTGTTGCTGTGTACAATGTTCTCTTGGTTCTGCTCACTTTACTTAGAATCAGTTCATGTAAGTCTTTCCAGGCTTTTCTAAAATCAGCTTGTTAATCTTTTCTTATAGAACAATAATATTCATTACCTTTATATGCCATAATTTATTCAGCCATTCCCGAACTAATTAAGTTTCTTAAAAAAAAAAAAAAAAAGGAGAGACTCATTCTGTGATTCCTGAAAACATTCAATGTCTCTATGTTCCTTATAGCATCAGTACTTCAAGGAGCTCTGTAAGCAGGCCTTACTTTAGTGATCCACACTTATTTCCCATTTCTTATTGAACATATCCTTTCTTCTAGTCTAGGAATAATTCACATTCATTTTTGTCCGTTCTTTTAATTATATTTTTATCTACCTGGTAAACTATCTTCATTTGAAAACTTGTCCATTGATTATTCTATCTTTCATTTATCTAAAGCCACAGAATCTGCTAGTTGTAAAGGATTTCAGAGATCATCTCACTCAACTTGGTTTTGTAACATCAGTTGCTCCTACAATCTCCTATGATGTGTTCATCCAGCTTTTTCTTGGAAACTTTTGAATTGCTCTCCTTGTTAATGCTTTTTTTTCTTAGATTGAGGTAAAATTTTTCTCCCTGTCCTCCTATTTCTGGCCTTTAAGCACAAACAGAGCAAGTCTACACCTGCTCTAAGTGACAACCCTCTTTTTCTCTAGGTTAACCAACTTTAATTCCTTTAATCAAATTCTTCTATAGCATGGTTGTGAATCCTTTTGTATCCCCAATGACAACGACTGGCATAGTAAGCTCTTAATGAATGCTTGTGGAAGGGCTGGCTGGTCAACTTTTCTTCTGACATGTTCTAACTTATCAATGTCTTTCCTAAAAAATGACCACACTAAGAGCCATTATGTCATAGGTAGTATGTCCTAGCCAGAGTATTGTTGGCCTGCCACTTCCCCTACTCTCCGGATGACTATACTTCTCTTAAAATAGCCCAAGATTGCCTTAATCTTCTTAATGTCTGTGTCATGTTGTTGACTCATGTTGAGTCCAATTAAAATGTCCCGGTCCTTTTCACATGAACTGTTTGTTCCAAGCCACAGCTCGGAAGCAACTGGCAAAATCAAACTCAGGAGCAAATTCACAGGCAGTTACCTAGCTCCAAATATATTAAGTAGCATACAACAACAATACACCTAACATTTCATATCAAAAACAGGCAGCTACAAATGCATGACAGACTATGGGATAAGGAGCTGATAATAAAGATAGAAAGGAACACTTAAACATGTGAGGAGAGAACCAAGATGGTGGGGAAGAGAGACTATATAATAGTAGGAAAGGCTGACCATGCTGCAAAGGAGTCCTGTGAGAAGTGCAGATCATTGAACTTGGTGCCTAGGAAATGATCTGTTTTCTTTGAGAGAACATTTTCTATAGTGGCTGAAACAGAAGTCAGACAGCAAAGGAGAAAGGGATGAGAAATCAATGGCATTCATTCTGGACAGCCTTTTTTACATTTCAGCTTGGCTGCAGAGAGGGAGAGGGATTAGATGGCAACTGGATGGACTAGAAGGGGTTAGGAAAAGCTAGTTGAGGATTTCTGAAGCTTGATTTTGTGGGAATATTTTGAGGATGCAGTTGGGGGGGTTGGGAAATTCACAAGATGGAAAAGGTACTTAGTGAAGATGAAGGATATTTCTTCTAGGCAGCCAGGTGGATAGAAGGCTAAACCCAGAATCAAGGAAACCTGAGGACAAATTTGCCTTCAACAACTTACTAGCTGTGTTAACTCACATAGAATGTCTCTCTACCTCAGTTTCTCCAACTGCAAAATGGACATAATAGTAACATTTACCTCTCAGAGTTTTTCTGAGAAGTAGGTGAAATAATACTTGTGAAGCCTGACTCATGGTAGGGCTATGATTAGTCACTTCCTTCCTTCCTTCCTTTTTTCCCTCCCTCCCTCCCTCACTCTCCCTTCTCTCTCTTCCTCCCTTCCTTCCTCCCTTTCTCTCCCCCTCCTTTCTCCCTCTCTCTCCCCCCTCCTTCCTTCTCTCTCCCCCTCTCCCTCCTTCCTTCTCTCCCTCTCTCTCCTTCCTTCTTTCCTTCCCTCTTTTCCTCCTTCCCCTCTTCCTTCCTTCCTTCCTTCCTTCCTTCCTTCCTTCCTTCCTTCCTTCCTTCCTTCCTTCCTTCCTTCCTTCCTTCCTTCCTTCCTTCCTTCCTTCCTTCCTTCCTTCCTTCCTTCCTTCCTTCCTTCCTTCCTTCCTTCCTTCCTTCCTTCCTTCCTTCCTTCCTTCCTTCCCTCCCTCTTTCCCTCTTCTCCTTCCTGATTCTCTCTCCCTAATACCACTTAAGCTTCCCTCTCCTACAGAAAAGGAAAGCTTGACTTAATCCCAAATAAACCTCAAATTTTTGAACAACAGGTTTCAGCAGATTAGGAGGAAGTCTAGGTAGGATCCCATGGCCTTTACTTCTAATGGAAGACGTCAGCTCAGGAGGCATGAGTTATTCCCAGGAATGAGAAATTTGAAAACACAAAGAAAAACAATTATATAAGGAAAAAATTGAGATTTGTCTGGAACTGAACAACCAAATTAGATTTGAAAAAGATCTGTACAGAATATGAAAGCAAGTGATGGTAGGAAAGGAATGACTATACGAATGTGGCTTTGCCTTCTAATATAAGAGTATATCATGAGAGCTAAAATAGCGATTGAACTGAGGCTTAAGAGGAACACTAAAAATAGCTTTAAAAATTAATTTTTTGAAAGCTATATTGGTGGAACAAAGATCAGAGAAGAAAAAGGACCACCACTTAAGATGGGGGAATAATAATGTATGAAACAGAGAGAAAAAAGCCATTATTATCTCATTTGATCTCACAATAATTGTCTGAGGTAGATACTATTATTATCTCCATTTTACAGATGAGGAAACTGAGGAGGAGAATAGTTAAGTGACTTGACTACACATTCATGTATATCCAGCAAGTAGCTGAGATATATTTTGATAACAATCATTCCAATGCCTTTGCCAAGAAAATTCCAAATGGATTCATGAAAAGTCAGACAAGACTAAAATATGACTCAACAAGAAGTGTCCCATGATTTTAGTGGGCAACTATCTAGGTGGTTCCCTAGAGAGTGGGCTCTGGAGTCAGGAGTACTTGAGTTCAAATCCACCTCAGTGTGACCCTACGCAAGTCACTTAATGCTGTTTGCTTCAGTTTTCTCCGCCAGTGTCTTTGCCAAGAAAACCCCAAATGGGGTCACAAAGAGTCACAATAACAGCTACAAAGTATTTGATAAAATATATTACGCTATTCTCCTCTAGAAGATGGAGGTAGATGGATTAGATGATAATACCACTTGATGTGTTTAGAACTGGCTGAATGTATTGGTCAAATAGCAGTTGTTAATGGCTCCAAGCCAACTTGGCAGGGGGTCTCCAGTAAAGTATGCCAGGGAGCTATACTTGGCTCTAAGCTATTGATTTTTATCAGTGACTTGGATAAAGGCATAAATGCCATATTTGTCAACTTTACAGATGGCATTAAGCTGGGAGGGGTGGCTAACATGCTGGGCAATAGAGCTGGGATCCAAAAAGGTCTTGACAGGTTAGTGTGATGGAATGGGTCTAATGAAATGAAATTCAGTAGCATTGAGTGTAACATCGTACATTTGGATTCAATAAATCAGCCTCACAAGTACAAGATGGGAAAGATATAGTTAGATAGCAGTTTGTCTGAATAAAAGAACCTAAGGTCTGTGGGAATTGCAGAAGGTTATAAGGTCAATGTGAGTCATCAGTATGGTGTGGGAGCCAAAAATAAAAGCTATTGTGATCTTGTGGAGAATTAAGATGGCTACTGTTTCCCAAAATAAAGAGATCCACTCTGGTCAGACCACATGTGGAGCATTGTGTTTATTTTTTTTTAAAAAATAATAATAGCTTTTTATTTCTCAAAATGCATGCAAAGAGGGCAGCTAGGTGGAAAAGTGGATAGAGCACCAGCCCTGAAGTAAGGAGGACCTGAGTTCAAATCTGGCCTCAGACACTTAACACTGCCTAGTTGTGTGACCCTGGGCAAATCACTTAATCCCCGGTTGCCTCAGCAAAAAAAATATACATCTTTTTCTTTTCTTTTTGCCTTTTTTTTGTAAAGACAGTTTTTCAGTATTCATCCTTGCATGCAAAACCTTGTGTTCCAGTTTTTTCTCCCTCCCTTTCCATTTCCTTCCTCCCCTAGCTAGCAAGTAATCCAATATAGTTATGAAGCTACATATACTTCCTTTTATTAATATTTCCTAATCATCTTGGTTCACTGCCCATTTGCTGCACATTGGTATATAGATAACGTAAGCCATGAATGTAATTTTGATTCCTTTTCCTGATATTGTGTATCAATTTATTAACTATTTAATTAACTAATTGACATTTATTAAACATCTGCTTTGTGCCAGTCACTGTTCTCAGTACAGGGGATACAGAAAGAGTCAAAAGATAATCCTTTCCCTGATGGAGTTGGAAAGATAAGCAAAAAATATGGAGAAACAAATTATATATAAGATAAATAGGAAGTAAATGAGAGAAGAAAGGCACTAGAATTAAAAGGGGTTTGGAAGGGGTTTCTGAAAAAGATGGGATTTTATTTGGGACTTGAAGCCATGGAAGCCAATAGGTGGAGAGGAGATAGGATATCCTGAGTCAGGAGTTCCAGACAGGGAGGTGCTGGGTTGATCACAGAAAGAAAGTACTTCACTATAGTGGTCACTGGGTTTCCTAAAGTATCCTAATTGTTGGGTGAAAGGCTCAGGATTAGAAATCACATCTCCTGGCTCCCAGGAAGCTAGATGGTATACCAGACAGAGCACTGGAGCTGCAGAATAGGGCTATTGATTCTCCATACTTTCATACTTAGCTCAGATACATTGTTCTAGGAGGAGCTGAAAGTTGGAAAAATTTGGCTTGGAATTATATCAGTTACCCTTTATGATAATAAACTTAGCAGTTACAGTTGGGCAGCTTTCTCCCTGTCCTTTTGAATTTTCAGCTTAATGTTCCCAATCTTGCTTGCATATATCTAGGCAAATATCTTCTTCCTTGTCCTAATAAGACATACTCTGTCCCTGGCCAAAAGCCATCACTCCTGTATTTTTAAATATAGTCTAGTACCATTCCAGGAGGTTCACCACTCGATGTCCTTTTGGTTACTTGGGAGCTATTTTTCTTGCTCCCTTCAGAGAAGAAAGACAAATTAGTAGTCATAATGGTATAATAGCAAGAGCACTGGATTTGGAGTTAAAAGATTTGGATCAGTCATTTGCTAAGCCTTTGTTTCTTTATTTATAAAGGGAAAGGTTAGATTGGATGACTTCTAAAGTCACTTCTAACTTTAAAATTCATTGATATATGAAATCTAAATTTTGTTCCCTGATGCCATCTTTTTAATAGTTCACATCTAAGTCAACCCTTGCAGGCAACCTATTTAAGTATTATCTACACTTCTCTCTTCATAATTTCTTGAAAAAGTTATTTATAAACCTCTATTTCCTCAGCTCCTGCTCTCTCCTCAGCTCCCAGTAACGGGGCTTCCACACTTCACAATTTTACTGAAAGTCTTTCCTCAAAGATAATCATTGACTTACTAATACAGCAGCCATTTTCCAGGTCTTGTCCTCCTTGACCTTTAAGTAGTATTTATTCCTGCCAGCCATCCATTTCTTATGGATAGATTCTTCTCCTTTCTAGTTATAGATCTCATACTTTCCTGGCTTTTTTCATGGGAAAAGTACTTTGGAGCCATGAAAATCTGAGTTCAAGTCTTGTTTCCGACACACACTTAGCAAACAATTCTCTAAAACTGAAGAAAGTGCCAACCTGCATTGGAGAGGGATTTTCCTTACCTGGGAGTTCCATATTTTAATGAAACCAGAGGTCTATCCCCTATTCCTATTCCTATACTTAGCTGTGCCACATGCTGTCTCCCTATATAAAACATAAACTCCTTGAAATCAGGGAATTTTTTTTTCTTTATTTTTCTCTTCTCCTCCTGGGGAAAATAGACTACCTGGCACAGAATAAGTACTTAATAAATACTTTTTGATTGATTTGATTTTGATTTGATTGTCATGGAATTATATATAATGTTTGAGAGTTTTCTAGGGGTGAATTAATCATAGTTCCCCTTATCTTAAATTCTTAGCCTGCATATTTTTTTCATGGTCAGTAGTATTTTATTTTTTTCAAATATTTATAAAGATGGTTTTCAACATTCATTTTTTGGAAAAATTTTGTGTTACAAATTTTTTTCTCCTCTCCCTTTTCTTTCCTCTCCACAAGACAGCAAGCAATCTGATATAAGTTATACATGTCTAATACTTTTAAACATATTTCCATATTGTGTCATAATTGACAAATCAGACCAAAAGGGGAAAAAAAACCATGAGAAATAAAAAGCATAGCAAGCAGACAAAAGATGAAAATACGATTCCATAATTTTTTAAAAGCAGTTCTTATAACCTTTGAGTCCTATCCTAGAAAATTAGAAATTTCATTTATGTAAATCTTTTGGTGTAGACTTATGATTTCATGAGTGCAAGGGATCTCTGGTGAAGAATCTCCTTCCATCAATTCTAAGGGGAACTCTTCTATAATATATAGTCTTAGAGAGCTGTTTTGGGACATTGAAAATTTAGATGACTTGTTGATGGCCTCTCTCTCTCTCTCTCTCTCTCTCTCTCTCTCTCTCTCTCTCTCTCTCTCTCTCTCTCTCTCTCTCTCTCTCTCTCTCTTTCTGTGTGTGTGTGTGGGGGGGGGGGTGAGGCTGGACTTAAAACCCAGGACCTTCTTGAGTGTAAAATTGGCCCTCTATTCACTATATCATGCTGTCTCTCTTCCATTTAAGTAAATGATTCCCATGAATAGGTTTGAACTGTGAACAATATATTTTTAATAATAGTTCCTGACTGGTGATTAGATTCCTCACAGAACTATACAGTGAGTACTAATGACAATATGTGATTTTCCTTCTTTGCCATCTATCTCTCTGATGTATTTATTGTTTTTCCCCCCTAGGGTACAGAGATCTCCTTCTCCAAATAAAATGTATTTTAAACACAGGTTTAGGACCCAGGAATTGACATTTGCTGCTCCAGAGCCACTTGCCCTGTTTCTGGGGGCCATGTGTGCTGGTGTGGAGTTGACGAATTATGAGTTGTATAGGTTATATGAAAAACCATGTTCATGCAGTTGCTATTATGCTGCTGGGACACGTGCTTTACAATGGCACTCATTATAGTTAATGGTCTGTTATCCTTTCCATTATGAGCCTAATTTTTTTTTTTTAGAGATCTGTAAGCTGGCCATAACAATTTGTTCCAGGCTGAAATTGAACCAATGGAGTCACAATCCTTTTCTACTTTTGCTCCTGAAAATTTAGAAAAAATTTTTTTTAAAAAAAGATATTTGTAGATTTGTAAAGATACAGGTATAAGAAAATGGATAGATGCTGAAACTGAGGAGGAAGAGCAATCCAGGAATGGGGGACCACCAAAGAAAAGGCTTAGAGCCGAGAGATGAAGCATCTTGTTTGAGGAGTAAGCCAGGAGATCGCTGTCACTGGATCAAAGAACATGGATGTGTGTGTGAGTGGTGAGGGAGATTGAGGTATAAGAAGACTTTTGAAAGGGAGGGGGCATAGCTAGGTTCTGAAAGTCTTTGAATACCAGAGAATCCTGGGATTTAAGGGAAGGAATTTAAATCCATCTGATCCTGGGACTTAAAGGAAGCCAGTAGGTGGAGATGAGGAGAGAGATTATTCCAGGCACAGAAGACAGTCAGACAAAATGCCCAGAGCTGAAAAATGGAATGCCTCATGTTAGAAATGTCCAGGAGGCTGGTGTGGCTAGATTGAAGAGTTTGTATTGGGGAATAAGGTATAAGAAGATTTGAAAGGTTAAAGTGGAGCTAGGTTATGAAGGGTTTTGAATGCCAAAACAGTACTTTTTCATTTGATCCTGCACTGATAGGGGAGTCACTGGAGTTTTATTGTGTTAGGGGGATGGTGAGGACTATAGTGCTTTAGGAAAAATTACTTTAGTGGCTAAATGGAGAATAAAAATGTGTTTTTCTTCTCAATCTTTTCTTTTGGTCTAAATTCATTTGGTTTTTGTTGAGATTACCTCACATTTTTCTTTTGTTTTTGCACTCTTTTGGCTTTGTTTTTAATATTTCTTGCCAGTTAATCAGAAAAACATTTATTTAGCACTTCCTATATGCTAGGAAACTGGGCTAAGCCTTTTGGTTTATAGAAAGAAAGGCCAAAAAAAACAGCTCCTGCTCTCAAGAAAACTCCACTCTTAATAGGAGATTACAACATGTAAAACAATTATGTATGAAACAAGATAAAACACATTAAAAAATTTGAGGCAGTCTCATAGGGAAGGCATTAAAATTAAGGAGTTATTGTCCTATAAAGTTATTGACTTCTAATTGCTCCATTCTAATTTTTCAGGCACTTTGTTGCTTGGGTAAGGTCTTGTACTAAGCTGTTAATTCTCGTTCCATTTATTTCTTCCCTTGTGCTTATTTTCTTTTTCATTTTTTCTTCTCCTAGTGTTGTCATGAAATTTATTAAGTCATTTTAAACTAAAAAAAAATCTCCTAGGAATTCTAGTTACGTTTGTGTCCAATTGTGTTTTTCTTTGATGCTTTGCTTAAAGATGTTTTTAAAATCGTTTCTCTTCATCTGGGTTTATATCTAATATCATCCAGAGCAAAGTCTTTCTGCCCTCCTGATCCAAGTTTCTGCTCAGGTTTTGGGTTTGAGCAATATACCTATGAACTTGCCCTGTATAAAGTTCCAGTTAGATTCAGCCTCAGTTGGCCACCTGTAAATCTTTGCCAATTCAGAGGCACAGAACTGGAGGTTGTCCATTGATCTGAGATTTCTTCCCTGGTTTATCTTCTGGGCTATATAGCCTGAGCTGAAGGCTAGAATTGAGATCCTGCTCCACTCTTACTAATCTAGCTATGCCTTGCCTTTGTTTGCCCTTGAGATACATCTTTTCTTGGCATATAACTTAGAGCCCACTTCAGCTTCTTACCTGAAACTGAATAGTGAGCAACAGATCTACTAGTTTACACCTTTTTTTGCACTCTGCACAAGTTTAGGTTTTTCTATGATGGATCTAAGCCCACTCTCCCAGTGCTGAAATGCTTAATTTTCCCATTCCTTGCTAGACTCAGTTTCAATACACTTCTCTGTCTCTACCAAATTTGTTTGGAAAAATGATTTACAGGGATTTCTTCTTGGATCTCCCAATCAGGATTTGTTCTATGATCTGTTTGGAAGAATTATTGGACAGATTTTTCTGTTCTATCATCTCACTGTTCTGCAATTTTTCAGTTGTTTTTTCTTTACAATATTTTAATGCCCAATATGAGCCAGATACTGGATTAGGTGCTTGCGATGTTGTTCATCTTTCCAAAATGAAAGGCAGCTGTGGCTGTAATTAACTGGTTTCACAATGGCAGTGGGGAGCAGGAGAGGTAAATGTGTTGTGCATTTATCTCTCAGTAGACTTCCAGATAGAATCATCCACTCGTTGACAATTCTGTCCCCAAGGTAATGCTTTATTCATTTAACTTCTGTTTGAGGTATCATATGGATGTTTTTATTGATTTTTTAAATATTGATGTCACTTTTCAATGATTCCTAACCCTATTTATCTTTCTTTTCCCCTTCTTCTCATAACAGAAATATAACTAAGTAAAATTAGTGAATGCTTTTTGTTTTGTCTTTGTGTCTCTATCACCTAGAACTGTGCCTGGAATAGAATACTTGCTTTGTAATTGCTTATTGAATTGAATGTTTGGCAATGTATGCCTCATTCCACACCTATAGTCCACCACTTCTCTGACATGAATCAAAAGACACACTTTGCTTTCACACCCTCTGAAGTCATAATTAATCTCAGCATTAATCAAATTCTGTAGTGTTTTGATGTTCTCCAAAATAACTTTAAAATAATGTCTTCTGTCTATGGGAAGCACAAATATAATATGTCACTCAGGTTCAACCAATTCCACTTTGATGCCATAATACCTTTAATGAAGACAACTTCCCTCAGTTCAGGAAACCATTCTGTTGAGAACAGAAATGTCAGCATAAATAACAACATTCATTTGCTGTTTATTTATGGGCCTTATCTGGGTGATGGCTCTTAGTCAAGACATTGAATTTTCTTATATAGGTTTATCTATATATCACAGCAAATAACTTATTCATGTAAAACCCTGTCTTCCAATACATTCCAATTTCTGGGGAGAAGTTGGAATACTGCCATGTTATATTTTACTGGACCAGGCAAGATATTAGACAAAGATATTAAGGCGCAGCTGAAGTGGGTTAAGTAAAGGGAGAAAACATGAGAATACTCCAAGGCGCTATTTTAAATCAAAGAGATTTTGATGTACTGAAAATGTCATTGCTATTGATTGCCTTTCCTCAGAAACTTTCTACTTTTTCTCATGATTTGGTTGAGGGGAGGGGCTGAAGACAATCAATTTTATGCCTACTGTATTTAGGTGGAGATTAGGTGAATTTATATTTGCATAAATAAATCAATATCAGTACAGATATATCCTTTTTCTCATTATGGAATTGATTGTGCATTTCAAGGCAAGATTGTGTGTGCGTATGTGTGTGTGTTTAACTATTTCATTTAAAAAAAAAACAAATTACTCTTTACTGCATTTTTCTTTTGAATTAGCTAACATCATTCATGTAGTCATTCAGTCTTTCAACATACACTCAGTAAGTATCAACTTTGTGTCTAACGCTTTGCAAAGTATCAGGGAAAAATATAAAAAGTAGCTAAAATGCAGGGTTCTTGCCCTCTTTGAGACTGCAGTCTACTAATACAAGGTATAAATCCAGGTAATTCTAAAATACAATATTACACATGAACTGCATGGAAAGGTAAGAAAAACAGGGATGGAGACCAAGATTCCTGGAGGAGGTAAAAAAATGAAAATAGAAATTGACTAGTAGAAAGAAGAATAATGAAACATCAAAGATAGTCTTTGCCAAATGGATACTGAACTTTTATCTTTTATCACATTTTATTGATACCAGTAATGAGTAATTGTTGAAAGTTTGAGTCTAGGAAATATCTTTGGTAGTCATTATTTTTATTTATTTATTTGCTGAGACAATTGGGGTTAAGTGACTTGCCCAGGGTTCACACAGCGCTGAAGTGTTAAGTGTCTGAGATCACATTAGAACTCAGTTCCTCCTGACTTCAGGTCTGGTACTCTATCCATTGCACCAACTACTACCTGCCCCTGTAGTCATTATTTTTAGAGATCAGCTGTGTTCTTGACTTACAGTAAATAAATATCTTATGGACATGGAATATAGCTTTTTTTTTTCCAACCCCCTCATTTTATTAAAATTTTTAAAATTCTATTTTATTTTTCAATTCTGAATTTCTCTTTTCCTCCTCTTTCTCTTTCACCCATTGAAAAATCAAGAAAAAACAAACCTTTTACAAAAATGGATAATTATGCAAAACAAATTCCCTCATTAACAAACACATGGCTTTTTTATTACATATCCACACTCCTCATATTGTGGTTTGTGTGTTCTTTCCTTACCTGGGGATTCTCTTTTCCAGTGAAATCACAGATCTAGTCTTTTCTCCTAGGTCTATTTACACTAGCTAGGGTGGAGTCAATATAGCCAATGACATTTTCTGACTTTTGCTAGAAAAAAAACCCCTTCCTTTAAGTTCACCACTGTTAGGGAAGCATGCTATAGACCCCAGCTTCATAAACTCTGTTTTGCAACCCCATATGGAGTCTTGTAACTGAATTTAGGGGTGTGAAATTATGATTATTATTAGTAAATGTTTGATTTGTATACCTATTTTATCTATCTATATACCTGAGGTGATATAAACATTTCTCAGGTGAAAAGGTATGGTGAGTGGAAAAAGTTTAAGAAGGAAGTTACCGATATAGCTCCCAGCCAGCATTTGAGTTGAGAGACCTCTGGCAAAAGTAGGTAATAGAGTGAAGAAGGAGACTTCCTGGGACCGCCAGCCTTCTGTTCGTTCTTAGAGGTTTTTCATATAGCATCTAGCTTCTTATTCCACATCCCATAGATTTCATGAGGAACAGGGGGCAGCCAGCTGTGATGTACTTGAAACAGGCAGCATTGACTCAGTAGGGCAATTAAACAATTTCACCTCTGACTAAGCTACCCATCAAGCAAGGAGGCAGCAGTTGGATGGCCAAAATAGCCATCTGTGCTCTAGAATTCTCTTGAATGCTCTAGAATTTTCCTGGTCTTTGGTCCTTCTTACCAGCCAATTACCACTCTCTAGCCTTCCAGCAGAAGTAGATTTGCAATCATTCCTCTGGTTTTGCTGGGGTAATCTTGTGAGTTCAAGACAACAGAAGGTACTGATAAGATTCGATTTGATTTCTCAAATGTAAAATGTCTTATAATTTTTTCTTTTAAAAATTTTTTACAGGACCCAGGCATTCAGATCTCATTTTACTTGATGGCTGTTTTCATTTAATCATTTAATTTTAAAATGCCTTTTGGGTGCATTGCACCATAGAACTGTTGCACACTTGGGTGGTTATTTTAGTTGATTAGCAAAATTAATAGGTGAGGAAAAAAGCATGGTTATGCTGAATTAGAGCTGGAAGAAATTTTGCCTTATCTTTTAGAATTGATTTTCAAAACCCAATTACTTTGACTATGATACATGGGGTTAGTGGTGGATTTTGAACTAAAGACCCTACATCCAAATTTTATCTCTACTTAAAACCTTGGAGGAGGCAATTAACTTTTTTGAATCTCAGTTTCTTTATCTGTAAAATGAGGGGATTACATTAAATAAGGAGACCTTAACCTTTTTTTGAGTCATGATGGACCTCTTTGGCAGCGTGATAAAAACTAGGGAATAATGAATTTAAATAAGTGAAGGAAATACTGACTTTTAATTAGAGGCTAGTGGAAAGTAAAGACATAGTATTTTTTTTTCCATCCCGGTTCACAGACTCCCCAAATCTATCCATTGTCCCTTCGGGATTCTTTGGATTTTGAGTTAAAATTTCTTGGATTAAGTGGTCTTTGAGGTTCCTTCCAGCCTTAGATCTATAATCCAGAGATTCCAAGTGTATGATGCTAAGTGATTTGCCTAAGGTCACACAATCCAGTCTATGCTGCCTCTTTCATGTTCCCCTAACAATGTTGTACCAACATTTTAAACAGAAGCTCAATTTTGGGACTAAATATGAAATATAATAAAAGAAATGACATTTATTATCTTTTTTGTTATTGTTGTTGTTGCCATATTTTTTTCTTAGTAACCTTGCTCTCTAGTGGTCAGTTTTTTCAGAGAAGAACCATGTACCAAGAGTACCAAGGCCTAGGATGGAGTAAACGTTTTGATTATATGCATTGACTAACAACTTCAGAATCTCTGTTTTTCAGATGATAAATTATCATTACCCTTATCCATTTTACAGAAATGTTGTAAAATCCACTCTTTTTCTGAATTTCTCTATTTCCACCACCCATTCTTGCATCTTTGGAGTCCTTTTCTTTTCTTCCTTCCATATATTCCAAATGGCTTTGGACTCAATAGTTTGTTTTTTTTTTTTTTTTTTTTTTTTTTTTCCAAAATCCTCCTTTCTCTCTAATCACATAAACAACCTAAGCCATTGGTTTGGCTGATACTACCTCTCTCCTAGACCATTTCAATGACTTTCTAATTGATCTCCCTGCTTTTTGTCTTTCCCTGACTTAATCCAACCTTCACATATCAGCTAATGAGATATTCCAAATCTATCTGGCTCTTTTTGGCCAACAAAAAGTCCCAGGCCAAGCCACTCTTGGTTATTGTTTGGGCCCCACCTGCCTCAGTGTGAATATAAATAGGAATTTTGTTTCCATTTTGGCCAAAACTCCTAAGGGTCTTTTCCTTTTGATTTTTCTGTGAGAAGGATTGATTAAAAAAAAAAAAAAAAAAAAAAAAAGACCATTCTGTGCCTCATTTCTTACCTCCCCTTAACCACTCAATAGGAGGTTTCTTAAACAAACTGAGACCTGTTAAAGACCTTAGCTTAATAAGGACAAGGTCTTCCACTGCCTCCAGGTGTATCTCCAGTCCTGATCTAGATATGGCCATTGGACCCCAATGACTTTGAAGGAGAAAGTAAAACTGTTGATTTTGCATAGCTCTCACTTAAATCCAATTCACTTGCATGTTATGCCATTATGTCCCTGATGTTATGGTCTTCCTTCCAGAATGAAGGATAAACAAAGATAAAATGATATTCCCGAAGCACAAATCTACCCATGTCAGACCCCTCCTAATACACTTCAGTGATTCCATTGATAGCTAATTCTGTATAGCTAGACACTTCAATTCTATATAGATACTCCAATGATTCCATTGATAGCTAATTCTCTGTAGCTATAGCCTAATCTTATATAACTAAACATTCCAATTCTATATAGCTATACACTCCAATGATTTCATTGATAACTAATTCTATATAGCCATACACTCCAATTCCATATCACTATACACTTCAATGATTTCACTAATAGCTAATTCTAGATTCGCTCTAGGATCAAATACAAAGTCCTCTGTTTTACATTTAAAGTCCTTCACAATTTGGTTCCAGACATTATATATTATTCCCCTTCACCCATTCTATGATCTCACCAAGTTGACCTTCAGTTATACCTCATATGTGAGATTCCTTCTCTCATCTCGGTGCTTTTACATAAACAGTCTCTTAAAATTAATTCCTCCTCATCTTTGCCTCTTCTAACATATAGTTTACTTAAAAACTCATTTCAAATACCACCTCCTACATGAAACCATTCAGGATCCTGTTTAGGATCCTTGCAGCTGCTTAGTGCTTCTCAATTATCTATTTTATATCTACTTGCATTTTTAATACCTATATGAGGACATTTTCTGTCCTCCTTTAGAATGTAAACTCCTCAAGGACAGTGATTTTTTGTTAGCTCCTAACCCAGTAGTTGGTACTTAATAAGTATTTACTGATTGACTAAAGAAACCTATAAACACACTTCTTGCTCCTTAGGAAAGAAGCCAAATAGACCATAATTCTTTTAATTGATCAGTCACCATTTTTTATAGTACATTTCTATAGGACAAAAAGATTTCCAAGTCTCCAGTTTGCTTATTTCAAGAAAATTTTCATATCACCCCCAAAATTGAGATTTTGGGATTGATAGAGTTTGAATTTATATCCATTTTTAATGTTTAATGATTTATTGATTTAATAAAATCTTACATGGATTTGGAGTCAGGAGATTCAGCTTGGAAATCTGGTTCTCACATTTTTAATGCTATGTGACCATGCCAACTGGGGGATAAATTTAGTTGGATTACCTCCCTCTCAGGGTTGTGAGGAAAGAGATTTGTAAATCTCAATGCATTTTATATGTATAATACACAATTTATATAAAGCATTATATAAAATATAAAGCTGAACAAAGGCACTAAGACTTTTGGGACATTCTGTATAAATAATGGGGGCTAGTACAGTTATTTATTACATATAGGGTGTTCAATTCCCCAAACATTATATTTAAGTCTATTATTATATAGTATAGTGATTATATTATAGGGTCGTTTAATTCCACAAACATTAAACCGAAGTCTCTACTGTGTGCAGAATTAGGTTCTAGGCTGGGGATGATGGTTTTCCAAACTAAAACAATCCCCCCTAATCTTTCCCTACCATTCTCATAGAACTAGCTAGAGAATCAAATGAAATAATGCATGTAAAGTGCTTAACAAATGTAAGCTATTTTATCTGTAATGATATAGCAATGAAGGTTTCAGGGGGTGCTAGAACTCTTCCCAGTATTTAGAATTATATTGGGAAAAGCTGTAGCACCTCCTGAAACAAAATACTCACTTTCACTGCTGTATCATCTATCCATTTATCCATCCATCTATTGATCTATTTTCAAATCGGATAATAATGTGATTAATATCACCAGTGAGGGACAGTATTGGGATATCAGTGGATAGAGAGAGATTTGACTACAGAGTCAAAAAGGTCTGATTTCAGGTTTCTGATATATACTAGCTTTATTACCTTGGACTGGTTGTTTAATCTCTCCCTGTCCCAGGAAAATTTCAAAGACCATAAATTAGGTAAGAGGCCTGATTTGTGTTAGTAGAGGGATTTTTCTCTGAGGCATTTCTCTAATCCCCTCTTCTTAAACTGTGGTTCTCAGACCCCATATGGGCTCCTGTCTGAATGCAGGGGTCATGAAATTATTTTATTTTATTATTATTATTACTTATTTATTTCTAATCAATGGACTCATTATAAATATGTTAATTGCTTTATATTTATTATCAGTAAATGTTTGATTTGTATACCTATTTGATATGTATATATGAGGTCATACAAACATTTCTTGGGTGAGAAAGGACAGCAAGTGGAAAAAGTTAAAGAAACTCTGCTCTGTACTAGTGAAATCACAGGAATGACAGGGTATGCTAGTTCCAGCTTGAACAGATTCAAAAGAGCCAATTGTTAGATATTCAATGTAAGCTTTGGAAATAAGCAAATGGTACATATTGGAGCTTGTTTTATTATTTTATTGTCTAGATTTCAGAAAGTGAGAGAGAAAATGTTAATAATGCAGATGAAATTCATTAGCTTCTTGTTAAATATTTACCAGCACATTGCTGGACACACACAGAACATAAAAAAAGTATTGTTACAAGAGGTGACTGGGTGGCACAGTGGCTAAGATGTTGGACTTGGAGGCAGAAAGAAAAGTATTCCAATCCTGCCTCAAATACTGGCTGTGCAAAACCTGTTAGATCTCAGCCTCTTTTGGCTTCAGTTTCTTCATTTTGAATATGAGGATAATAACAGCATTTAAGTCACAGGATTGTTATGATAATTAAATGAGATGATATATGTAAAGCTCCTCCCAAATCCTTAAAATGCTATATAAATATTCCTTATTGTTATTATCATTAGGCTAAGGAACTGGGTCAATGTTGATTTTGTTAAGTAGATAAGAAACTGACAGAAGGTTAAAATGGTTCTTGTCCCTTCTGGGCAAAAAGGCTAAAGAAGCTCAGTGAGATTGTGTCTGATGTCAGTCTTATGGAATTCTTTAGGAATCTTCCTGTATAAACAGGCCTTGTTCTTAATATAAGCTATTGCCCACAGACTACCTTCACTTGGGCTCCAAAGGGGAAATTCTCCAGGATGTAAATTAAAGGGAACTTTGAGATCCTTTAAAAAACAAAAACAAACAAACCAAAAACCCCCCACTAATTTTGTAAAACTGGGCTTTATGGTTCTGGGAGTTAAAAGTGCTCCCATTATTTTTCCTTTGCTGTTTTGTCAGATACTGTTCCCTCTGAATGACCTTTCATGATAATTGGTAGTAATAGTTAACATTTATGTTGTGCTTACTATTTGTCAGGTACTGTTATAAGCAGTTTATACTTATCTCATTTAATCTTTACAACAACTCTGGGAGATAGGTTCTGTTATTACCCCCATTTTGCAGATGAGGAAACTGAGGCAAACAGTTAAATGACTTTTCCAGGGATACATAGTTAATCCATGTCCAAGAATAGACTTTAACTCCAATTTGCCTGACTCCTGGCCTGACATTTTATCCATTAAACTACCTAACTGGCCATAATAATTTATTTTTAAGTTATTTGTCCTCGAATTAATTCAAGTAAAGGAAGCATCTTGAATTTTTTTCTTCCCTCTAAATCACTCATTACTTTTCAGACATTATTTCATGAATTCTCACCACAAACCTGTCTCATAGGGAGGGATCACATAGATTATGACTCAATAATGTTATTTTCTACATTATTATCTTCAATCTTAGGAACAGAGGAATTTTAAAAATCTTGATTAGCATTTCCAGGACAGTTAGTTAATAGTTTATTCTTATAGAACCAAGATTTCCTGAATTTTGCTCTTTAGTATTCAATTTTTAAGAAAAAAAAAGTGATTAAGGAATTGCCATAGTTACTTGGATTTATGAATTTTGTCCATAAAGATAGTCTGATATATATCCACCTTTTCTTTGTTTTGAGAGAAGAATGCAAGATGGCTTTGGTCATTACTACTAGATTACTGAAAAACCTATTCTTAATTCTAGCTCTTATTATATACCTATTTTTTCAAAGACTTACAAAGGTTGAGGAGAAGTGGATTTAGATAATAACCTTTGAGTTTTATAACTATTTTTCTTCTTAAGCCTTGTCCCCAAAATGTATTTAAAGAGAATTAAAAATAATATCTTATCTTATTTGTAGCAAAAAGGCATGTTTGAGGGAATCATCTGTAGTTTTTGTCCTTCAGTTTTCTTTCTGCAAGGACATTTGAAGAACCTTATTACAGTATTGTGATGTAAAAGGTTAAACAGATACCCCCCAAAAGCAAAGTGAAAGATAAAGAGATGACATTGTTCAAGCTCTTAGAAACATGGAACTATTATTTTTCCACTCACGAGAAAAGTCTAAGATGAGAAGGAGCTCCTTCTGTCCTACTGATGACAAAGTAAAATCTAGACTAAGAAACTTTTGATATTCCAGTGCTGCTGCTGCTACTTATAATGATAATGACAATGGGTGGGATAACATATTTATGTGGTACTTTATAGTTTATAAAGTTTTACACACAATAACACCCAAAAGGAAGCTAGAGCAAATTGTCTGACTTACTAAAGTCTCATTTTTTAAAATCATGGAATGTCAGAATTAGGAGGAACACTGGACATTATCTAACCTCCTCAACAGTCCCTTCAGTATTCATCTAGCTTTCACTTAAAAGTCGCCTGTGAGACAGAAGGTCTATTACATTTTTGGATAGTTCTAATTATTAGGAAGATTTTTCTTACTTTGGATATTGCCTCTTTGATGCGTGTATGTGTTTCATATGTGCTTGATTTGGGAACAGCTTTGGACTCTAAAATTCCTTTTAGTTCTAAATCTGTGATTCTATGATCCATGATTGTATGGTCATACATATGAAAAGGGCAGATGGGAACAATTGAAGAGCACAGTGGTTGAGACAGAGAACTGCTACCCAGATGATTGTATTGAGAGAGGACCTGTTTGAAGGCAGTGCAATGACTGAGGTAACAAAGGCTACAAGAAATTGTGATCCATCAGTTTATTTGCATGTTTTTTAAGTTTTAGAGATTATAATTGACAATTATAAATCAAAATAATTGAGTATTAAGAAAAGATTATTCATAAAATTTGTTGAGTCATAGTTACTTGACAAAAACATGGATTTCTTGAGTTTTTATTGGTAATGGTATACATTTCTGACACCAGGAGTGTGACTTTAGGAACGGGAGGATACTGGGAGCTAGAGAAGAAATGAGCCCTGAGAACAAACTATAGGAAAGGAACAGGCAGAAAATAAAGCAGGAGAGTAAATTGATCCTAGGAGGGGCCAAAAGAAACTGGGGCAGGAATTTCCAGTTGAGGTCAGTTTGATGGAAGCCTGCTGATTGGAAAAGAGAGATTCCCTTGACGATTGCTGGCAAAGTCTACATCCACTGCTGAAATGTCATTAGAAGACCCTTCCATTCTGCGGCTGCTCTCTAGTGCCATCTACAGGCTGAGAAAGAAGAAACCTCTCAAGGATATCTGATGCTATCTCCTGGCTTCTCTGGCTTGGGAGGGAGAAACAGAGAACGAGACTTTGTATCTGCTTTGTTGGGAGAAGAATCTTGGAGCTGGCTGCGCACAGCAAATCTCCTATGCTCTTTGAAGGTTTGGGAGCTTGGTAGTTCTTTGGCTTAAAGAAATGACATAGTATTGAAAGTGAAACACTTGTTTTTAGCTAAGGTGGAGTATTTTTGCCTGGCCCGGGGGACTAGAAGTGACTTTGCGGTGCACACTGTTGCTGAAGGAAACAAAATTACCACGTCCAGATTTCTGAATTGCTCTAGGCACATGCATTTCCACATTCATGGACCCTTGCTAGTTTCTCCTGGTGACCACTCTTCCCCATGCTCACTCTGCACATTGACGGGAGTGTGTGACTCAGCTTTATCGAGTAGAGTATATTGGGTAACTGATCATATCAATGCCTGTGAATATCACTTTTGCAACTTGATGGCAGCTAGATTATAATGAAGATAGACTAAAGCAGAGGTTCTAATTGGTCTCTTGCAATTGTCTAATTGAAAGATGTGAATATGAATAAGCATTTATCAAAAGAATAGCAAGCTGTCACATGAAAGATTATTCTAAATCATTAACAGTAATTGAAACAATAATGAAACAGTTTGAGGTTTCATTACGCAAACTGGGCAAACATGACAAGTCACTATGAGAAGCTTCGGGGAAAGACATTTATATCAACACACCATAGGTGGAGCTCTGAATTGTCTAACCATTCTGGAAAGCAACTTGAATGATTATTTTTAAGAAGTAGCTAAAATATTTGTACCCTTTGATCCAGAGATCCCATTGCTAGGTGGTGAAAGATAGGAAGTTCCTATGTACAGAAAAATCTTCATAGTAGCACTTGTTTTTCCCAACTAGAAATCAAAAGACCATAAGTTGGAGGACGACTAAACAAATTGTGGCAATAAATGAAATAGAATATTATTACACAGTAAGAAACAGTACCGTATAAAGATTTCAGAGAAGCCTAGGAACATTTGTGTGACTTAATTCAGAATGGATTAAAGAACCAGAGAGTACAGCAGTAAAACAGCAGCAGTGATAAAACTTCTGAAAGTTGGCTAATTATAATTATCAAGCTTAACTCTGGAGAAATGTTAAAACACACACACACATACATATATCTTCTACTTTCATTGCAGAAGTGTGGGAACTTTTAACATTTTAAAGAATTAAAAAATTTTAAAGAATATTTTAAATACTGACAAACTGGGTCATTGTATTTGTTAGTTTTGCTGAACTAGTTAGTTTTACATTTCTCCCCTTCTTTTCATTAATATTTTTAGACAAAAGAGACAGCTCACTGCATAAGGAAAAGGGAAGGATATATTTCAAAATGAAAACGTTGTGAAAATAAAAGGCATGAAAAATAAGATAAAGTTAAACTAATGAAAAAGTCGTTCTGTTCTAGATTATTGTTTGTAAAAATGCTCTTATTTCCTTCTCATTCCTTCACCAAGGGTTTAATTTATTCTCATTAAAACTGAATAATCCCCCATTTCTACAAAGAAGAGAGGGAGGTCAGATTTTTTTTTTTTCTTTCTTCAGGATTAACCTTGGTCATTTTAATTGTAACTACAGATTTTATTCATTATATTAAAATTGTTGTTTTTATATATATTGTTTTCTCACTATACTTACTTTCCTCTGTATCAGTGCATATTAAACCTTCCCATTACATAAGATGATAAACAAGCTTATTCTCAAAAATCTATATTGCTTGTTTACATATTTATGGCTTCATTGAAGTCAATGATAAAATTTTTGGAAAGAGTCAAGGAAAGATGGGATTTTACAGATCTCTTTTAATATGAACATTAATTTTCTTTGTTCCTGATTATTCAGTCAATTCTGACTATAACAGCTCTACTATCATTTAGTTTATACCTTAACATCTTTTCCCAAAAAATAGCATGAGAAACTTTATCAAATTCCTTACTGAGAAATTTGGTTATATTTAAGGTATATTCTATTTATGACATTTTCCTGATAAGATTACTGAAGAAAAAAAAAAGTAAATTAGTCTGGAACCACATTGCTTTGAAAACCTATGTTATATTTAACATGTATTGTACTACCTGCCTTCTGAGGGATGCGGTAGGGGGAAAGAGGGGAAAAGTGGGAACAGAAGGTTTTGCAAGGGTCAGTGTTGAAAAATTAGCCATACATATGTTTTGTAAATAATAAAGCTATAATAATAATAAAAAAAGAAAAAAAAACTGTTAGCTCTTGGTGATCTCAAATTTCTTTTTGAAATGCTTACATATCATTCCCTTAATATTTTTTTCTAAGATTTCCCCAGGAATTGAAGTCTAGTTCACTAGTGTATAGGTTAAAGATTATTTCTGTCTCTTCTTCTAACTTGTTCTGAAAATCATTGAAATGCAGAATCACAGAATTTGAGTTGAAAGGGACCTTAGCAATAAGTCCAACTTATACATCAAACTCAATCCATCCTCAAGAATTTATTAAGTACATATTATGTTTCAGTAATTGTGCTAAGTGGTGGAATCCTCACTATAGCAAACCTGACAAGTAAATCCAATTAGGACCATAATCATAAACAGTTCTTATTTTTATTAATGTCAAGCTCAGGAATAGATGGTCATTTTATTAATCATAGTTTTTTCCACTTTCCAATTTATCTTTACGGTGTTACTGTAATGAATTATTCTCTTGGTTTTGCCCATTTCTTTCTTCATCATTTTACAAAAGTCTTCAAAGTTGTTTATTTTAATAATATTGATATAAATTATTCTTCTGATTCTGCTTCATTTTGCATTATTTCATACAAGTCTTTCCATATCTCTTTGAAATTCCATGCTATTCAATAAATAATAAGTATCTACTATGTGCCAGACATTCTCTTAAGGCTAGAACTATCTATTTCCTCATTTCTTGTAACACAGTTTATTCCATAACACTCATATATCCCAGTTTATTCAACTATTCATCAATGAATGCATACTCCTTTAGTTTTTTTTTGAAATGACCAAAAAAACAAACCAAAAAAACTCCTGCTATAAATATGTGTATACATACTGAACCTTTTCACTTTAAAAATTCTTTTTGGATTTAAGCCTTGCAGTGATTTAATTGGATCAAAGGACATATACTATTTAGTAATTTTTATGTATAATTTTAAATTGTTTTCTAGAATGCTTGTATGCATTCATAGGTCTGACAATGTATAGTGTACCTATTTTCTTATAATTCTTGTAGCATTTGCCATTTTTCTTTTTTTTTTTTTTTTTGGTCTTTTTTGCTCCTCTGATAGATATAAAGTAGAACTTCAGAATTGCTTTAATGTTCATTTCTCTTATTAGTGACTTAGAACATTTTTTTTTTCTCATGACTATACATAGTCTGGGCTTATTCTCTTTTAACAATTTTCTGTTTGTATCCTCAGACCATTTTAGCAGAAACTTTTATGTTTGATTTAACCAAAATTATTTATTTTATTTTCTGTGATCTTCTATCCTTTGTCTAATTATGAACTTTACTTCTATCTATAGATCTGATAGGTAATTTTTCTAATTATTTATATAATATTATATATAATGTAACATTTTAGATAATATTATCACATTATATATTATATTGACTTGCCTTGCTCATGAGCAATTATTTTCTTATAATTATTTAAGACTGCATTTCTGTAAAAAAAAATGGCTTTAAATTGCATTTATGTAGTTCTTGCATGTATATTCTTGTATGTATATTCCTGTTTTTTAAGATATCTCATATTTGATTTTTTGAAGTTTTTTTTTCTTTTAAGCATTTAAATTAAGCATACTTTAAGCATTATTAAGGTAATTTATTTTGTTTTTGTGTTTTCTTTAGTAGTTGTATATTCTTGCCTTTTTAAAATTTCTGTTATTTTGAGATATTTTCAAATCAAATAATCTGCTCAATTTATTATTTTTTTTGGTAGGAGTGCTTGAAATATCTTTTTTATTGTGCACCTATCTTTTTTCATTGATGATTGGTTCAGGTTGGCAGGGCATGTCATTTTGGGCTGTACTTGAGTTTCTTTGCTTTTTAAAAACATATTATTTATTTCCTTTTTTTGGTTTCTAGTAAGTCCAGAATAATCTTATATTATTTTAATTTCCCTTCCTTTCAGAATTTGTTGTTTTACATTGGAATTGTTCAATTTAACCACTGAGCAGGAGTAGGAAGGCCTCTTGGGTGAAAAAGGGAAGAAGAAAAAGACCACAGGGATCTGATAGGAATTTGACTCCATCAATCAAAAGGGCTATCAGGTCAGATAAAATAGCACTGTGGAAGGAGACTAGAAGAGGAGTATAGATGTCCTTTCTTCTTCCTATGCCAGAACCTCTGAAAGTAGGAGAAGGAAATAAAAAGAAGGAAGCAGAGGTAGCAGAGTACCCAAAGCAAATTGGGGTCCTTCAAGACTGGAGAATTACCTCCATTCCCTGAGGGATTCTGGCTCTTGGCCAGTCCTGACTCTTCTAAGCCATCATCTTAGAGTGTATCTGAACATACCCAACACATTATATATACTTGCTTCTGTTCAGAGAAGAGAATGGGACTGTTGACTTCACTTCCTCAAAATGTTGATTCTATAAAAAGTGATACAATTCTTAGGAGATACTAGGGACTAATTTGTGTTTAAGATAAAGTGAGTCATAATCTCATTTCAATTCAATAGGTCTTAATTTAATTCTGAGTTCCCCAGTGCTTTGAGGGAGAGAATTGTAAACCCAATAAATCAAATAGTCTTTTTGGTTTTCATTCAAAAACTTATAAAGTAATGGGGAAGATGGATCGCATGGACAAATGAAATCCAGAGGTGATTTCAAATTCTCATTGTTGCCTATGTTGGTTTCAGTCTCATCAAATTTATACTCTCAGGCTGGCTACCCAATCCACTTAGCATGCTTCCAAACCACTTCTCCCAATGGGCTATGAACATAAAAAGCAAACCCATTCTTACACAAACCAAAAAAGCTCATTGTAAAGCCCAAGCTGCTTTCCTCACCCAAGTTTGACACTCACACAGCATATTCTAAACCTAATGCCTATTGCATTAATGCTGTGTTGGATTATCCTTATTATTTTTTCTCTTTTAGTCAACAATTTGACTGTGTCACAAAATGCTACCTTTCATGTGTTTAGTGAAGGTATTCATAAACAGGAGAATAACCAAGAGTCTAGAGAAGGAAGAAATAAATTACAAATCCCATAATGAGTATCCAACTAACATCAATAGAGTAACTACCATAGTGAATTGTCACAGTCAATTAGGACTCTGAGCCAATAATAATAAAGTATTTGGCTAAGTGAATGAATGTATTAGACCTAAAGATATAATCACAAGTGTGACTCATAAATGAAATAAAATTATTTATGTTGCTAATTTTTCAATGGTTTTTCAATATGACTTTCAATGTCTTTGGTGGCTACTAGTTTAAATGGTCTGGGAAGAAGTTAGTTGTTCACTTGCTATATTGTAATGTAGTTTCTAGGAAGCAGATAGGATCATGGAAAGAGTTGGAGGCAGAATATTTGGGTTCCAGTATTGAGTCAACAACTTTCCAATCAGTGTTCTTAAGGGTACAAATGACCTTGGGCAAAATACTTTGTCTCAGTTTCCTCAACTGGTAAAATGAGGAATTAATGCTGCTACTTATCTGCAATAAAGAAATATCAACTTCAGCACATTTCACTTAATATCTGATATTATGTAAGGCACTGTGCTAGGACATAGGGAAGTTGTAGAGCTCAAAGGTGCATGTCCTAGTTGGGCAGCCTTGACAAACAGCAGCTGGTCTAGGCTTATTGACTTTTTGTTTAGTATGAACTTGTTGACATGGTGATCCTGTATCTTCTGATGGTACCGACAAATCATTGCTTACTTTTATCATTTTCCTTTGGATAGTGATGTTAGTTAGGATATGAGGGCTTTCACTGTATTAGCTTTTGCTTTCCCATGCCTGTCTGAATGTGGTTTCAGAGTACCTTTAAACTAACCCTACATATTTTACCCGCTTATATAGCTAATGGCAAATATTACCCAAGGATTGGCTTGATTGTGCTCTTTCCTCCTATATTGTAAAAGTCAAGTCTCCAAACAAACAAACAAACAAACATGAAAACAGGTTAAATTATGAGCTAAACAATAAACAAATAAGGCTTGGTCAGGTCTCTCTCTCTCTCTCTCTCTCTCTCTCTCTCTCTCTCTATGTATATATATATATATATATATATATATATATATATATATATATATATATATATATATATATATATATATACATATATATATTTTTTTTAATGTATTCTTCCAGTGCTGTATAATTGTGAGTCACAAAATAACCTTTAAAAAACTTAAGTTGAAAGTCACTTATAGGATAATGGAAAGATACATGGTGGGTATGAGTAGATTGTTAAAGATTACCAACCTTGAATTGTGCAGAAGGGCTGTAAAGCATGTTATCAGAGAGATGCATGCTTGGAAAAGAAGGTAGGCGAACCATGTACCAAGAATTGGGGATTTCTTTTGGAGAGCCTTCATGTCCCATTGCTGTCTCAGGTCAGGAAAAGTAGATGAAGAACCTTAGAAAATGGAGTGAGCCCTCTTGTGTTGGATTTAGGGGAGAACATGGAAGAGATTTCATGAGATGGGTTAGAAGGCACAGATAGGTAGTGACTTGCCTTACCATACTGATGAGATAGTGGATCCATTGAGGTAAGTTCAAACTCAATATTTGTCCCTAAAGTCCCTTCTTTTTGCCTTTCCTATTTGCTCCATTGTTATATGACTTCCCTTTCCATTCATTCATGCTTGTTTCCTGAGCCATTATGGCCAAAGAATTTCTACCCATGGAAGTGGGCTTGTAAGTGGTGAGCCTTTCAGTACTTAGATGGGCTAGTTTTTAAACAGTAGACTGCTGCCAACACTGTATTTGTAGCCTTTCTAGCCTTGTAGACTCTGTGCTGATCAGTTAGTTGTCAAGCATTTATTAAGCACTGTAATACATATCAGGCACAGTTTAAACACTGGCAAGATATAACCAGAATTATCTGCATGTCCTGATAAGGTATCAGGGGGGTGCTTTAGAGGTGGTTTGATTCATGATCCATTAAAGCACGAATACATTTTTGTGTGAATTCTTCATGTAAAGCACTTCATGTCATAATCTTAGTACTCTTAAAACTGGTTCTTTTTATACTTGTAAGTTTCCTAGTCCATTTCTTTGTGGCTCTATCAGTAAGTGAACTCATTTACAACATCTTTCAACAGGTAATGAGTCTTTGGGAAGTGACCAAAGTGAAGGCAGAAGAGGAAGGAAGAAGAAGGTAGAATTGCTTTGACAGAGGCAGTTCTTTCTGAGGAAGAAGTCGGAATAAATGTCAGTACTGGTTGTGACCTCCAGAGACTGCTTCTACAGGAGCTATTGTTAGATCAACTCCTGCTCCTGCCATGAGAATGGGAGCCACTCTCTACTCCATTTTGATAGATACCGAAAAGAGAAAAAAGAATTCTAGGAGAATCTTCGGAGATTTAAACACTTTCTGTCGCTTTCCCCATCCTATCAAGGGTTACCCAGATTGAAACTGTGTTGATTCTGCATGAAATGGCCTCTTTATAGGAGCAGTATCCATGGTCTTGGACGGGAGGTAGGAAGTGGGTCCTCATGTTTCAGACTTTGACGAGAGAGAGAGATAAGAGACACACTTCTACACTGTATCAATTATCTACAATAATAAATAAAATCAAAAATAAAATAAAATCAAATTTTAGCCTTGAGTTCCTTTTTTTGTATGGGTCTAAGGCATAGCATAACATATATATATATATATATATGTATATATATATATATATATATATACATATATATATATATATATATATATATATGGTTTGCTTTTAACTGTATTATGGAAATTTTGTTTTGAAACTAGAAAAGACTTTCTGCATCATTTAATCAAACACCTTTATTTTACAGGTAAGGAAAGTGAAATTTCAGAAAGATGTTTGATCATGTCAAGGTTATATAAGTAATATTAGGATAGTTTCCCCTGTCTTCTGGTAGAGGTTTCTTTCTACTCTAACATCTTCTAGCACTAACTCTGTGATCTTCTGTTGTCTTGTAATCAATTTTATTTTTAAAAAGTACTCAAGGAACAGGTACAGTTTCTGACCTATGCATGTATTCATGGTAATATTCATTCTTTCATTCTCTTAAACTGTTATTAAAATTTCCAACATCAGAATATTCTAAAACGTGAGTCTGTTCTGACTTCACCAATTTTTATAGATAATTTATATTATATGTATATGTATTCTCTATCAAAAACAAGAAATCCACTCAGAGCAGCAAAGGATAGCTTTCATGGCATTGGAGGCCATGTGTGAATCACTAAGTATTCTGTGCTTTGGACTTGTACCCAGAGGTCATGGTGGGGAAGCTAAATATGATCTTGAAGAATACAGGTGAATAATAATTCCATAGTTAGGGTATTGAAAGCTCCAACTGTTTTTGAAATATTACCATTTTAGATTTCCATAAAGAAATCAATGGATCACATGGAGAATATTTAATAAGCTTGATGGAGGTCTTCAGTGCTAGGGCCTGTCCTTGGTGATTTAGAATGCATTTCATGTTGATTTTCCAAGGCTTAAGAGGGTATTAGATTCTACTCATAGAACCAAGAGTCTGTTCACTTGTTGTTCTCTGGTTTTGAAAGCTGTTTTTATCCAAGGTAGCATATTACACCTAGAGTGAATGTTAATTTGAAAGACTTGATCATTTTTACCCCCTTACCAAAAATCTCCCCAGAAATACATCCATTCAAAAAGTGATAAAACAAAAGTAAGCAAACTATTTGCATTGGTTCTAAGTAGTTGTGGGATTTTCAAAGAGAAAAACCCTCTGAGGACTGATTATATTAATAAAAAAAATTTGTTTTAGTGTAATTATCTGGTTGGTCAAATATTTTAAATCCTTTTTTTGTGAAATGTTCAAATTGGAAAATTTTGTTGTATTTAACAAAATATGATCCTTTAAGATTCATGTAATGTTTGACAGATTATTTTATTGACAATCCTGGAAGGTAAATACTATTATAATAATTTTACAGATGTGGAAACTGAGGCATATAGACATGAAATGACTTCCCCAAGTTTACACAACTAGTTAGTACCTGGGTTGAAGGTCCACTGCCATCTAACTTCTAAAAGGACTATGCTAAATAACTGCCAGGTCTTATATATTTATAAGATAACACATTTATTCATGGAACTGTAAATATCCAATTTCCAAGAAGAAGATGGGAGTGTGACTAATGTGTAAGGCATGTTAAATTGAAAACCTTATTTAAATAAAATGCCTGTTTTGTTAAATAAATATCTGAGCCAATATAATGTGCCTCATAAATATTTTAAGGATCCATGATTTCATTTGGGTTAGTACTTATAGAGATGAACATAATAGATTGAGAGGTTCAAAGTGAAGAAGACTTAGGTTCACCACCTCTAATACACATTGGCTATATGAACGTGGGTAGGTCATTTTACCATTCTACATGAAAAAGTTATAGAAAAAAGCTTGGCTGAAAAAAGTAGATCTCAGATCAAGCAAAAGCAGAAATTTATCTAATTAAAAGAGATAAGGAAGGAAACTGTATCCTGCAAAAAGGTAGCATAGACAATGAAGCCATATCAATACTAAACATATATGCACCAAGTGGTATAGGATCTAACTTCCTAAAGAAGTTAAGAGAGTTGCAAGAAGAAATAGACAGTAAAACTATAACAGTGGGAGATCTCAACCTTGTACTCTCAGAATTAGATAAATCAAACCACAAAACAAATAAGAAAGAAATTAAAGAGGTAAATAGAACATTAGAAAAACTAGGTATGATAGATCTTTGGAGAAAACTGAATGGTGATAGAAAGGAGTATACTTTCTTCTCAGCAGTTCATGGAACCTATACAAAAATTGACCATATATTGGGACATAAAGATCTCAAAATTAAATGTAGGAAGGCAGAAATAGTAAATGCCTTCTTCTCAGATCACAATGCAATAAAAACTACATTCAACAAGAAGTTAGGGATAAATAGACCAAAAAGTAATTGGAAACTAAATAATCTCATCTTAAAGAATGACTGGGTGAAACAGCAAATTATAGAAACAATAATTTCACCCAAGATAATGACAATGATGAGACATCATACCAAAATTTGTGGGATGCAGCTAAAGTGGTAATAAGGAGAAATTTTATATCTTTAGATGCTTACTTGAATAAAATAGAGAAAGAGAAGATCAGTGAATTGGGCCTGTAACGTAAAAAGCTAGAAAAAGACAAAATTAAAAACCCCCAACCAAAAACTAAATTTGAAATTCTAAAATTAAAAGGAAAAATCAACAATATTGAAAGTAAAAAAACTATTGAATTAATAAATAAAACTAAGAGTTGGTTTTATGAAAAAGCCAATAAAATAGATAAACCTTTGGTAAATCTGATCAAAAAAGGAAAATCAAATTGTTACTCTTAAAAATGAAAAGGGGGATCTTTCCACCAATAAAGAGGACATTAGAGAAATAATGAGTTACTTTGCCCAACTTTATGCCAATAAATTTGATAACTATAAATTTATTTATAAATTTATTTGATAACTATAAATTTGATAAATTTGACTACCTCCAAAAATATAGGCTTCCTAGATTAACAGAGGAGGAAGTAAACTGCTTAAATAGTCCTATTTCAGAAAAAGAAATAGAACAAGCTATTAATCAACTCCCCAGGAAAAAGTCCCCAGGACCAGATGGATTTACATGTGAATTCTACCAAACATTTAAAGAACAATTAGCCCCAATGTTATATAAACTATTTTTAAAAATAGGGGATGAAGGAGTCTTACCAAACTCCTTTTATGACACAGACATGGTACTGATACCTAAACCAGGTAGATTGAAAAGTGAGAAAGAAAACTATAGATAAATCTCCTTAATGAATATTGATGCTAAAATCTTAAATAAGATATTAGCAAAAAGACTTCAGAAAATCATCCCCAGGATATTACACTATGATCAAGTAGGATTTATACCAGGAATGCAGGGCTGGTTTAATATTGGGAAAACTATTAGTATAATTGACCATATTAATAATCAAATTAATAAAAGCCATATGATCATCTCAATAGATGCAGAAAAAAGCATTTGATAAAATACAACATCCATTCCTACTAAAAACGCTTGAGAGTATAGGAATAAATGGACTATTCCTTAAAATAGTCAGGAGCATACATTTAAGACCGTCATTAAGCATAATATGTAATGGAGATAAACTGGAACCTTTCCCAGTAAGATCAGGAGTGAAACAAGGTTGCCCACTATCACCATTACTATTCAATATTGTATTAGAAATGCTATCCTCGGCAATAAGAGTCGAGAAAGAGATTACAGGAATAAGAGTAGGTAATGAGGAAATCAAACTATTACTTTGCAGATGATATGATGGTATACTTAGAGAACCCCAGAGATTCTAATAAAAAGTTATTAGAAATAATTCACAACTTTAGCAAAGTTGCTGGATGCAAAATAAATCCACATAAATCCTCAGCATTTTTATACATTACCAACACAATACAACAAAGGGAAATTCCATTCAAAATAACAGTGGATAGTATAAAATATTTGGGAATATATCTACCAAAGGAGAGTCAACAATTATATGAGCAAAATTACAAAACACTTGCCACAAAAATAGTCAGATTTAAATAATTGGAAAGACATTAAGTGCTCTTGGATAGGCTGAGCGAGCGAATATAATAAAGATGACAATACTCCCCAAACTAACCTATTTATTTAGTGCTATACCAATCAGACTCCCAAGAAACTATTTTAATGACCTAGAAAAAATAACAACAAAATTCATATGGAAGAACAAAAGGTTGAGAATTTCAAGGGAAGTAATGAAAAAAAAAATTAAATGAAGGTGGTGTAGCTGTACCTGATCTAGAACTATATTATAAAGCAACAGTCAAAACCATTTGATATTGGCTAAGAAATAGACTAGTTGATCAGTAGAACAGATTAGGTACACAGGACAAAATAGGGTACAACTATAGCAATCTAGTGTTTGACAAACCCAAAGAAACCAACATTTGGGATAAGAATTCATTATTTGAAAAAAAAAACTGTTGGGAAAACTGGAAATTAGTATGGCAGAAATTAGATATGGACCCACACTTAACACCATATACCAAGATAAGATCAAAATGGGTCCATGATTTAGGCATAAAGAATGAGATCATAAATAGATTAGAGGAACAGAGGATAGTCTACCTCTCAGACTTGTGGAGGAGGAAGGAATTTATGACCAGAGGAGAACTACAGATCATTATTGATCACAAAATAGAAAATTTTGATTATATCAAATTAAAAAGCTTTTGTACAAACAAAACTAATGCAAACAAGATTAGAAGGAAAGTAACAAGTTGAGAAAATATCTTTACAGTTAAAGGTTCTTATAAAGGCCTCATTTCCAAAATATATAAAGAACTGACTCTAATTTATAAGAAATCAAACCATTTTGCAATTGATAAATGGTCAAAGGATATGAACAGACAATTTTCAGATGATGAAATTGAAACTATATCCACTTATATGAAAGAGTGTTCCAAATCACTACTGATCAGAGAAATGCAAATTAAGACAACTCTGAGATAACACTACACATCTGTCAGATTGGCTAAGATGACAGGAAAAGATAATGATGAATGTTGGAGGGGATGTGGGAAAACTGGGACACTAATACATTGTTGGTGGAGTTGTGAAAGAATTCAGCCATTCTGGAGAGGAATTTGGAACTATGCCCAAAAAGTTATCAAACTGTGCATACCCTTTGATCCAGCAGTGCTACTGTTGGGCTTATATCCCAAGGAAATACTAAAGAAGGGAAAGGGACCTGTATGTGCCAAAATGTTTGTGGCAGCTCTTTTTATAGTGGCTAGAAACTGGAAAATGAATGGATATCCATCAATTGGAGAATGGTTGGGTTAATTATGGTATATGAATGTTATGGAATATTATTGCTCTGTAAGAAATGACCAGCAGGATGAATACAGAGAGGTTTGGAGAGACTTGCATGAACTGATGCTGAGTGAAATGAGCAGAACCAGGAGATCACTATACACTTCAACAACAATTCTATATGAAGATATATTCTGATTAAAGTGGATATCTTCAACATAAAGAAGATCCAATTCACTTCCAGTTGATCAATGGTGGACAGAAACAGCTACACCCAGAGAAGGAACACTGGGAATTGAATGTAAACTGTTAGCACTACTGTCTTTCTACCCAGGTTACTTATACCTTTGGAATCCAATTCTTACCGTGCAACAAGAAAATTGGATTTACACACATATATTGTATCTAGGTTATACTGTAACACATGTAAAATGTATGGGATTGCCTGCCATCTGGGAGAGGGAGGGGAAAATTTGGAAAAATGAATACAAGGGATAATGCTGTAAAAAAATTACTCATGCATATGTACTTTCAAAAAATATATAATTAAAAAATTAATAAAAAAAAGAAAAGAAAAGAAAAGAAAGAAAAAGGCTTGTCTGGTAGAGAGGATTTCCTCTGACGGGAATTCCCTATACCAGTGAAACCACAGTCCAGTCCCTATCCCTTGTACTTCCTACAGTGATGCATATCTTGATCTCTTCTTGTCTTTATATACTGTTTTATGAGTTTTCGTCCTTCCTTCCTCCATCTTCTCCATCCATCACTTGTTGGCCTTCATACTGGTGATAAAGCCTCTCTGAACTTACAAGGGTGGTCCTCAAACAATACTTAGATCATCCCACTCCAAAAATAGGAATCTCCTTATATTCCCTTAGTGAAGAAAAAGAGTTTAAAATCCCTTTCTTCCAAAAAAAAGTGCTGATATGAATGACATATTTTTATGATATAATTTACATCCCCCTTTAATTTTTCTCTGTTAAAAGCAAATGAATGGGACTGATAAGTTGGCTTCAGCGCAGTCCTTGGGATTGGGTGATGGCTAATTCCAAAATAAACAAAAAATATTCTGACCTCCAACTCAAGAGACCTGCTGTAATGGAATAAGCTCAACTATTGTGGCAAAAATGGACAAAGGAAAGAGACTCAAGGACTTATCTTTTGAGATGAGAGAGAGAAAAGAGTTTAGTCTTTTGACTGAAGCCTTTTATTGCATGAACAATCAAATGGTGTTTCCCTTTTTTTTTTTCCTCCATGAGGTCAGCTGTGATAGATGATGTAAGAGGTTGAAGAAAAATAGTCTTTTGTTTTAAATCAATCATGAGGCTAGAGTTTCTTTTAATGACTAGTGGGATGATTTTATATCATCCAGCTTGCCTGACTGAGTTTTTAATCCTTCTTTGGCTCTTGTGATATTCTGTTCTGCTTCATATTTACTACAATAATAATGACTGGTAATAATACAGGCAGGCACTATACTATAGTTGATAGAGGGATGATTTTGGAAGATTTGGGTTCAGGTCCCACATCTGACTTCTGTGTCCACAGTCAAACATGTAACCCTCTACATAATTTTCTAAGAGGTTCTCCAAGACAATAAATTCCAAATGAGTTATTAGTTTGGTGGAGGCAGTTTCCATACTGGGCATGTTAACAGGTATAAAAGTCATAGTTTGAATTAACATCTGTTCCTCTAATGATAGCTCACATTTATTTAGCCCTTTGTGTACTTTTTTTAAAAAAGCCTTTCTCATCTGAGCTCCAGGCAGTATGCATTATTATCAGCCTGATACAACTTGTGCTTAATCACATAGCTGCTAAATGGGGGAGCTTGAGTTCAGTCCTGGGGTTCTGTGTACATGATATCACTTGTTATAAATGAGAAATAAGACAGCAAGGATTAAAGGATCTCTGGAAACCTGGGGATCTGTGAACTTGCTTTGAAACATGTTTTGGTAACTTACAAGTATTCAGTAAATTGGCTATCATTATGATCCTAAAATTTTTTAAAGAATATTATTCTGAAGATCACTATACACTTCAACAACAATACTGTATGAGGATGTATTCTGATGGAAGTGGAAATCTTCAACATAAAGAAGATCCAACTCACTTCCAGTTGATCAATGATGGACAGAAATAACTATACCCAGAGAAGGAACACTGGGAAGCGAATGTAAATTGTTAGCACTACTGTCTATCTACCCAGGTTACTTATACCTTCAGAAGCTAATAATTAATGTGCAACAAGAAAATGGTATTTACACACATATATTGTATCTAGGTTATATTGTAACACATGTAAAATGTATGGGATTACCTGACATCGGGGGGAGGGAGTGGAGGGAGGGAGAGGATAATTTGGAAAAATGAATTTAAAAAAAAAAAGAAGAATATTATTCTGAGAATATTATTCCTGCCAAAGGTATCCACGACACAAAATATGAAGAAGCTCTGCAAGAAAGACAGCCAAAGTATTCTATCCCTGGAGACCCCAAAAGGGTCTTTTTGACCCATTGGGTAGAGTCATTTAATTTGTTTATGGAAAGCGCCAAGTGAATAATTTGCAGGATGAGGTATATAGATGTTTTAATCTGTGAGAAATATCTACATTTATAATCTCTGCAAAGTGATTTGTATAGTGAAACCTGTTTGTGTTCTGTACTGCTAGGAAGCAGCCAGGTGGCTCAATGGATAAAGTACTGGGCCTGGAAGACCAGAGTTTAAATATGGCTATTTCTAGCTATATGATCCTGGCTAGTTAATCTCTCTTTGCTTTTTAATGCATCAGAGAAGGAAATGGCAAACCATTCCAGTATCTTTGCCAAGAATACCTCATGGGCAGCATGGTCTGCAGAGTCACCAAGAGTTGGACCCCACTGAATTGACTGGATGACAAGCAGCAAAAGGCAAGGTAGAGGAGCCTTGTTGCCCAAGGATGCTTTGATTTAGAAGAGAGAAAAGATCGCTGGAGGAAGCTAGCCATGCTATACCACACAACTCTATGATAAATTTACAATGCTACCCAATGTTACGTGAGAATTGATTTACAGAGTTACAAATGAAGTGCTGTGTGAGGTCCAAAAGGAAAGGCCATGTTTTCTCTCCCTTTGTTAGATTGTATGCTCTATTAGCAGGGGGACCATGAATTCTTAATCTTTGAATGAAAGTCTAAGGCATGTACTGCTAACTGTTTAATGTATTTTTGGTCTTACTGATGTAATTCTTACTGATTGTAATTCAGTATAATTAGCTGTGTGATCCACTGATGTGGTCTCTCTCTGCTAGTATCAATCCCATCCATTATGCCAGGGGCATTCCTTCCTGTCCTTGGCTCTCATCCATTTCATAAATACCAGTAAAGGAAGCATACAGACTGCGCATTTGTTATTGCTTACTTTCTCCACATGGCTGGTCCACTTTCTTTTCCTATGTTATATACTTTTCTGATAGAATCCCTGATATGCTTCTGTATAGCAGGCTTTTATGTCCATTATTTTGAAGCTTGCTCATAATCATCATATACCTCTCCAGTGTCTATTAGACAAACTTCAAGTTTGTCAGACTGATACTCCATGATACACAGCCGTCAGAATACTGATGTTAAAAAGATAAGTTTTTGTTTCAGGGAGAAGCATGGGGTCATTACAAGGTTGGTGTGGCTTTATATGGCATCTAGCTCATTTCCTTCCTATTCAGTTTTGGACCCAGATGACATTTTCTGATTAAGTTATACATAGTGATGGATAAGTTCTGTGCATTTTAGTCAGAGTAGAATGTTCTACCTGATTGTAATCAGAATAATCAACATTCTTCATCCATTTGTTTTTTCCTGTGTAGATGGTTATGGATCTCCAAGGCTCTGCAGCTTCCTGTAAATTAGTGCAGTGATCCTACTGTCATCTGTAAATAAAAACATCTGTAGGACTTTACCATCTAGAGGGACTTTTACTATAATTTGAACTCTGTCCCTCTATCACAGTGATGGACACCATTAATGAGTACATATGTACATACATATGAAACCATATCTATATCTACACAAATGTAGATATGTGTACAAGTTTGTCTAATAGATCTTGGAGAAGTAATGATAATTAAGAATAAGCTTCAAAATAATACAAATAAAAGCCTTTTCCAGAGAAGCACATCCAGGTTCCTATTAGAGAAATATATAAGAAGGTGGAGAAAGTAAACAATGAAGGTTGTCTCAAAGAGGATCAAAATAAGTTCGCTATTTTAGAGTCAAGTTACAGTTGGACTGTGACTGATCAGACTAACATGAGCTTGGAATGCTCTGCCACAGGTTGGACACAAATAGCCTATGTGAGTATTTGCGGTGGATTCTCTAAATCTGTACATGTTATGTTTCTTTTGAGCTACTTCAATTCTGCTTTGCTTATACAGCACAGCACCTTCTCTGATGAGGGTACACCATGCTGAGCAATCCTGTGCTGATGTCTCCCATGCCACATAATCAATTCCAAAGTTCTTGAGAGACTTTTCAGTGTCCTAGTATCTCTTTTTCTGATCACAATGTAAGCATTTGCTCTGTGTGACGTCTTCATAAAATAGTCTTTTTGGCAAGCGTGTGTTCAAAGTGTATTTGAACAATGTAGCCAGTCCAAAGTAATAGAATTTGAATATTTGATGATTTAGTTTGAAAAAAAGACCTCAGTGTCTTGTATCTCACCCTGGTAGATGATCTTCAGAAACTCCCTAAGACATTTCAAATGGGACTGAAACTTACCCAGGTTCTACAGACATATAACAATAAGGTCAGCACAATAACTCTGTAAATCTTTAGTTTAGATTGGTGGTCAATCTAATACCTCTTCTCTCATATACTTTCCTTTGGAGCTTCCCAAACACCGAACCAGCTCTGGCAATGCATGTATCAACCTCATTATCAATGTGTACATATCCTTGGAAAGTATACTGCCAAGGTAAGTGAACTTATCCACAGCATCTAAAACTTTTCCATTTGCTGCAACTGATGGTTCCACATATGGCTAGCGTATGGTGCTGATGGATAGAGAACCCATGTTTTCTTAGTATTAATTGTTAGGCCAAAAGTATCCCAAGTAGTAGAGAATTGATCCATACTTTGGTGCATCTTGGTTTTGGAGGCTGCATTGAGTGCACAGTTACCTGCAGACAAAAAATCATGCACCAACACTCCGTCCACTTTAGTCTTGGTTTGCAGCCTTTTTTTTTTTTTTTTTTTTTTTTTAATAGCTTTTTCTTTACAAGATATATGCATGAGTAATTCTACAGCATTGACAATTGCTAAGCCTTTTGTTCCAACTTTTACCCTCCTTCCCCCCACTCCCCTCCCCTAGATGTTAAATATGTTAAAGTATAAGTTAAATACAATATATGTATGTATGTCCAAACAGTTATTTTGTTGTATAAAAAGAACCGGACTTTGAAATAGTATACAATTAGCCTGTGAAGGAAATCCAAAATGGCTTGCAGCCTTTTCAAGTTGAATTTACTATCAGTGTAGTATCCAACCTTGACACCCATGTTTGTCATCACTGAAAATGTGACAATGTGGCTGAAAACATCATGCAAAAAAAAAGCATGGGAACAGCACACAGCTTTGTTTCACTTCATTGATGACTGGGAAAGTGAGAACATTGAGCATTATTTAGAACTTGGGCAAGCAATTGACATACAATGTTAATGAACTTTTCAGCAAGTTTTGACATTTTCCATAAGCCTTCATGACTGATGGAATCAAAGACCTTGGTCAGTTCTACAAACATTGTGTGCAGATCTCCATTCCTGGCATTTCTCTTGGAGCCGTTGGGCAGCAAACACTATATTGACCATTCCTTGGCCCTTTCTAAAGCCACACTGGTTCTCAGAGGGATGTCCATCTTCCAGGTGAAAGATCAGCCTATCGAGAAGGGCTTTGGCAAGAATCTTGCTAGCAATGACTAAGAGCCACTCATCTTCCTTTTCTTCCCTCCCTCCTCCCCCCATGATTATCACAGGACAAATTGTTCTCTTTATCTTTGTAGGACAATAGAGACGTCCTTTAATTTCTGAAGATAACCTCTTCTTGCCATATAACTCAGAAAATTTCAGTCTGCTTTTGCATAAGCAATGGACCCTCCACCTTGTAAATTTCAGCTGTAATTTTGCCAGTACCAAATGCTTCGACACAGGAGAGGAGCCTAATGACATTCAAAACCTCTTCTTCAGTTGGAAATTTGTCTAGAGGGGGATTGATTTCTACCTGAGGTAAACAGTCAGTGGCATTAATTGATGATGGTCCTTGTCTCTCTAGGATCATGTCCTTATCACTAATCAATGTGGCTCAATCAGTACTGAGTAGTTGAGAGGCACTGTAGGTCTTTGGCCCATAAATAGTCTTCAGGGTGTCATAAAAGCACTTTGGATTGTTACTATCGGTATAAAATTGAATTTTATCTGCCTTCCTACTGAACCAAGAATCTTGCATCTCTCTAAGCTTTGCATGTACTTGTATTTTGTTGGAGTTAAATGCTGTATATGCATATACCTATACCACCCAATCATCCAGCTTTATAACCTTGGAGACATCTTTGACTCTTCTCTCCACTACTCTCGTAGTCTTGGTGATCCTATTTCCAAAACATGGTTTGGATCTATCTCCTTTTGTCCATACACACTTTCTTTATTCTAGTTCAAGTCCTCATCAACACTCAGAAAAACCAATAAGTAGCAATAGCTTCTTCCTTGTTATCCTCTGCTCCAGCCTCTTCCTTTTTCAATCCAAACTACAAAAGCTACCAAATTGATTGTCCTGAACTAGATCTTACTATGTCACCTCCTCTATTAAAAAAATCTTTAAAAACTCCCTTTTGAATTTGGGATAAAAATACAAATTTTGAGATCTAGCATTTAAAGCCCTCCACAATCTCCACAGCCTTCTTTTCTGGGCCTTTTCATACTATTATTGTTTCTTTGGGCCAGTTAGGTTAGTTTCTTCGGGCCAGGAGCAATGTATAGAGCGCTGGACTTGGAGTTAGTCTCTTCTTGAGTTCAAACTTGACTTTAGAGACATACTAGTTGTGGGATTCTGGACAAGTCATTTAACTCTGTTTGTCCCAGTTTCCTCATCTGTAAAATGAGCTGGAGAAGGAATCGGCAAACCCCTCCAATAACTTTGCCAAGAAAATGCTGAATGAAGACATAAAGATTTGGACACAATTGAATGGTAACAACAAAAAACAAAACCCTTTCTCCACTTTGTATGCTAGTCAAACTGGCCAGCTAACTGTCCCTATACATGACATTTCATCTCTTCCATCAGAATCAATTTGTTTTTTTTTCATGTCTAGACTGTCCTTTATCTGCCCCCCCCCCCCAAATTCCTAGCTTGCTTCAAGGGCTTATCAAGTATAATCTCCTTTATGAAGCCTTTCTTGATTCCCCAGTAGCATTCTCTTTCTCTTCAAACTACACTGTATAGCTTTGTGTATACTTTATATGTAGATGCTTGTTTTCATACTTACTCCATGTTTCATCAACTGTTTTGCAAATCATTTGAAGTCACCTGAAATCTCATCTCCACCTGAAAAACTCATGGTTTCGATATTCTACACTTTCTTATTTCCCTTTAGTTGCCTTTCCCCTTGGGTGGAAGGCTGAAGGGAAAACCATTAAACTCCTGCCAAAGCGTTCCTTTATAGAAGCTTATAACCCTCCTGGTAATTCCATTTTCTATCAAATGTACTGCTTGGCTACTCTTCTACAGAACAACAGAACAATATGAACCTCTTGTTCCTTCCTATCACTCCCCTGCCCTAGCACTTTTCATCTTGTCCTTCCCCATTAGATTATAAACTCCTTGAGAGCAAGAACAGTCTCTTTTTCTTATTTGTATCCCCAGTGATTAACACAATGCCTGGTGTATAGAAGGCACTTAATCAATATTTATTAAATGAAAATGTATGGAAACACCTAGGATCTCAGAGTCTCTAGAGGTTAGACTCTGGGAAATAGATTATTGACTCATAATAAAATATTACTACCAAGAGTACTAGAGCTGAGTCAATATCAGAGAAATAAAAGTGTTGTTTGTGCAAATAGCCTGGAAGAGAGTTTTGACTGTTATAATCATCCAAAGCAGTATTTGAGTTCTACGAGGCTTAGGAAGTATTTATTTATCCTTACCCAGTTGTAAATAAGCAACTCACTGTAGTTGTAGAATTATTTCTTAAACTCTCTTTAGCTTAATTTAGGGACATAATTCTGTATTCTCCTCCCTCTCATTCTTAGGTCAGGCCATTCACAGGCCATATTTCAGAATACATGGATGAAAATGTATACATGTGTGAGGATACTTGTGGGAATGAACAATTACTTATTGACTTTGGACAATATAGATTTCCCAAAAGATAATTTGGATATGTATATATTTATCCAATAAGCCCATATTGTTTTGCTTTTTTTTGCAAGAGAAGAGAAAATCAGTAGACAGTTACTCCAAATTTCTGACCTAGTGATATGCTCTTTTGGGATGGTGAGATGGCAGATTTGTCCACTCTTTGCCTAAAACCTATTTTCTGTATTTTCTACTATGTGCAAGAGATTATTATTAAGTGCTGAGGATACAAATATAAAACAAAGTACCATCCTTTCCCTAGAAATATTTTACACTGTATATGAGTGTGTATATATATATACATATATGTACACACACATATATGCATATATATACATAACATATCTAAATATAATATATAAACAACTAAATACATATGTGATTATTTGAGGCAAAAGAGTGAAGCACCAATTTTGACTTTGTTGGGGCATGGAATATACAAAAACTGGTGGATCAGTATAAGTAAGATCTGGTTCACATCCCAGTTGTGATATATCACTTAAACTATAAGGAACTAATTTTTCTCATCTGCAAAATGGGAGTAATAATACATGTTGGTAAGCTTATTGTAAAGTTTGAATGAGACCATTCATGCAAAATGCTTTGCAAATCCTCAAGTCCTATTAACATATCAAATATGATTATTTCTTAGGTCTTAGTTATCATTCATTAGCATACTTCAACTTAAAAACATGAAAAAATGTACAAAGTAAATAAAAAACAAATAGGGGAAAGAGTCTAATTTTCTCTAAAGCACAGTTTGCCAATATTCTACTACCCTTCTTCCCTTGGGGGCATTTCTATATTTTTATAATAAATACTTATTCATTGTGTGAAATACCATGATGTTTTTAAATTAATCTATAGCAGTTATTCTTATTTTATACTTATTATCACATTATATAATAATATGTCATATTATTAAAATAATAATATAACCCCCACACTTGAGAGAATTTTTGCCTATTTATTTGAAAAACCCTTACTAATTGCATAAAGTAGCATAATGTTTTTGAGATAATTGACAGCAGTTTTTTCTATTTTAATAATCAATTTAATAACAACTTACATAGTACTTTGCATATATTAATGCACTGGAGACATTTGGCATGGTATGATGAACAGAGAATTGACTTTTAAATTTGACCTCCAGAATGACCTGGGTTTGGGTTTAACTTTGGACATGTACTGATTATATGGCTCTGGACAAATCATTTAAACTCTTTCTGCCTCAGTTTCCTCATTTCTAAGCTGAGAATAATAATAGCACCTACTTTAGCAGATTGCTGTGAGTATAAAATGAGATAATATTTATAAAGTGTTTTGCAAACCTTTAAAGCACTATATAAATGTGTTTGTTGTTGAGTGAGACATTTTCAGTCACATTTGACCTTCCTGACTCCATTTTGGGGATTTTCTTGGTAAAGATATTGATTGGTTTGTTTTCTTCTCCAGCTCACTTTACAGATGAGGAAACTGAGGCAAACAGGGTTAAGTGAGATTTATTCAGGGTCACACAAATCTGAGTCCAGATTTGAGCTCAAGAAGTCAAGTCTCCCTGACTTCAGGCCTGGCGTTCTATGCACTGTGCCAAAGCAGATCCATTTAAATGTTAACTAATTTTTAATTTTTTAAAATTATTAAGTAATAGTAGTCCTCTTAGTGCCCCAGATAGCTCTTCCAGACTGTATGTTGCAAAGTAGTCACTGAAAAAAATGTAAATACCCTAAACCCCAAACTAAACAAGCTAAAAACAAAACTCATTTGAACCATCAGCCCCATGAAGTATTGCTAGGTTCACTTACACTTGGAGAAACTGAGGCTCAGGGACTTTATGTGACTTGTTCATGATAGTGTGACAGATAGGATTTAAAGCCAAATCTCTCTAAATTTAATTGTCTCATTCTCTCCACTCTCCTAAGCAAGCATTGCCTCTTGGGAGGAAAGAGAAACTTGAGTCTGTGAAATAATGGCTTCCAGTAGAAACTTCCAGAGTGCCAGAGAAATTACTAACAGGTTATAATAATTAAAGTTGAAAATAACATTTCCCGGCTAGGGGAGGGATCAGAAGTCTTTAGACTGGCTTTGGAATCAGTTGAGTATGTTAAAAATGTTTATCTCCTGCTTTCCTGTCCCTGGTATTTTGTGAGTTGTTTCAAGAACTTTCCCCCTAGGTAGCCTTCAAGGAAAGCAAACCTGGTCCAATTCTGAAGGACTCCTCCTTGGAAACTTTTGCAATTACCTAAATGCCAAGGATGGAGAACCCGAAAGCCTTTCTGAATGCTTCTCTCCTTAGGAAACCTGGCACCCCTGCTCCGCAGACAACAGTTCATTCTGCTACTGATTCCAAAGGAAAAGATGCTGGGGAATGGGGGGGGTGATTCCAGCCTTTTTCTCTGGGTCTGACTCCTGTGACACTGTGTGTGTCACTCTGACTCCAGTAAGTAATGCCAGGAGCACAGGTAGATGGATCTGACAGGACTGAGAACTAACAGCATGTCAGACGCTTTTCTCCAATGAAGGCTATAGATCAGGGACAGGAATCTCCTGGAGCTGGAGAGGGTGACAAGGGAATAACATCCCTTTCTCTTCCCTAGACAGGGGTAATAACTCCTGGCTCCCTAGGGACAGATTGTAAAAGCCAATAGCCAGGAGCTGTGAAGCAGGGAGGGTAGAAGAATTGAAAATTAAAGAGGGAGTGGAAATTTTGCGTAAGGCTTTAGTGAGATGTTGGAATAAACCATCAAATGTCAGCCTTTTAATTGCCTCCTTGTTGATATAGAAGGTTCTTGAGATTTTAGTTTTTATTGCTTTATTATTTTAACTAGTCTGTCCAAAGTCATGTCCATTGTGTATATTTGGGTATGTGCTTATATTTTCTGATTGTTTATGTTTGGATGTTTTTGGCTATAATGTGCTTATTTTTAACATCTGGCTATTTTTCAAGCCTTTGCCAAAAAAAAAAAAAAGATTTTTGTGAATATATATTTATGCAGGCATGGTTATATATAGCTTGATTATACAAGACCCTGCTCTGCTACTTATTTCAGTATGACCTTAGAAAAGTCCCTTAACTCCTATGGGCCTCAGTTTCCCCATGAGTAAAATAAAATAGTTGCATTAGATGACTTTCAATGTTCTTTCCAGGATCTATAATCTTATAAATCTCTGAGTGTGCTCAGATCATATAGACCTCATTGTTTATTTATACAAAGTCCTCATGGAAAAATGTCATCATTTTAGTCACCGATAAAGATGTAACCCTCGCTTCCAAAGCATTTGGATAGATAATGGACACTCATCTCCTAGTGTTAATAAACACTAAACAGATACTAATTCTGAAGGCCTGTAAGAGTACCATGAAGTGTAGTTTTGATACCTCAAGAAACCAGACCTGAATTCAGGGATCCACCTTGAAATAGAAAGTAGTGGAAATGTGGGCATTGAACTTTGTAAAGGAGCTGTTCTACCCCAAACGGATGCTCTCTGATGCTATCTTCTCTATAGGAAATACACTTATTTAGCTTTTAAACTGTGGCTGGTGTTTAGTTAAATCTTTTACAGACTCAGTTCACTGAAGGTGACAGAAGCACTCACTTGAGCTCAATGAAAAGTCGACATGACAGTAAATTTTTCAGTCCCCGACAGGAGATCTTGTTATAGGAGTCAGTATGGGGGTCAGGGCAGAGCCTGTTGATGATTGAGGAAAAGAGAAGTAAATTCATTCGGCTTCAAGCACTTTGTCAAGTGCCAGTAGCTTACCATTGAGAACTAGTCACCCGTTGGAGTCTTACCGCCCTAGAGGTCACTCATTGGATATAAATCATAGGCCCGCAAGGGCTCAGCAACCTATCGCCATTCTAGAGGAAATAAAAAAGAGGAATGCTTCGTCCGGAATTGAAATGACTCCGAATATCCCACCACATGTTGCTGCTGAATGCAATATGTGGTTAGATATTGATCTCCAGAATCGAGTCATTAAAATGTGCAGTTTTTGTTTATTGGAACGAAGCAATTAAATGGTCCAGTTATGCCAGACCTTACCTTTTCTGATGAAAACTATTGATTTCTTGCCACAGCTTTATAAGCGACAATGTTTTTGATTACTCTTGACAAACCTCCTTGGAGTGTTAATTAAAATTGTACCAGATGAGCAGGTGTGGGAGATCATTAGATCGCCCAGATCACACATCTACGCTTCATATTCTGCAGCCTTGCATAATGAATAGGGCACAAGAGGGGAAACACAATATCTTCATCAGCAAAATTAGCATCTTCACTTTTTTATTTATTAAAAAAAAACAAAGTGACATTACATTTTATAGTACAGATGCTTCTGAGTTATTGGGTCACTTCTAACACTACATTTGATTTCTGTTATGTTCATTTTTTAATGAGTTGATGGTTTTTTGTTTCAAAGATGGTAAATATTTTAAAATATTCCATGTCAATTGAAAATTAAGGAATCAAATAAATGGGGTTGTTCGCAGATAGAGTCATGAATATTGATATTTTTCCATCTCACAACTTTTTTTCATTCTCCCCAATTTCTGTTTTAAATTTGAATTTTTAATATTTCTGAGCTTTTTCTTTTGTATCTGTCTACTGTCTCTCTGACTCTTCTCTCTTTCCTTGTTCTGGTATAAGTTTTTCTTGGTCTGTCTCTCTCAATCTCCTCCTCTCTCTCTCTCACACACACACTCTCTCTCTCTGTTCTTTCCTGTCATTTTTTTTTTTCTATCTTTGTTTTTGTTTCTCTCTGTGTATCTCTCTATCTATCATCACTGCATCAAACTATACTTACTCTGGATTAGACTCTGGAAGAATAAGCTCGGAAAGTATAGCTATTTGGGATGATATTTTCTTTGGGAGACTAAAATCATTTAACTAAATTTCCTTTCAATCAATTAAAATGCCTTATGTGAATTCTTCAATGTATTAAAAAAAAGGGGGGGGAGAGGGAGTTAACCTCATAAACTTAGAGCTAGAAAGCTCCTTAGTATTCAGTGTATTGAGAAATGAATTAATTCTCTTAGAATGCTGTTGATTATGAAGTTTGTATTATTATCCACTAATGACATATATAGAAAGTGAATTGTACACTTTGAGAATATGCAGAATTAAAATAGTTAACATTAGAATTTGGTTCTGGCACCTTCTTGCAAGCCATGTAAAACATCTGGTTGCTAAATTCCTCACTTGTAAGTGGAGAGCATAATTTTCTATTAATGTGATCTGGGAGCACTTCTCCTTTGAAACACATATGTGCACTCACCTACCATTTCAATGGCTACTAAAATCCTTTGGATCTGGTTGCAGTAGAATCTATATATAGCAAGGCAGTACACATTTCTTGGAATTTTAGTCTGTGAAAGGGACATAAAGAGGTCATCCAATCTATCCCCCTACTGCCAAAGTGATCTGTTTAAAATGCATAATTTTTCATTTGTGTAGAATATAAAATGGGTCAATAAATTTTGAAATGAAATTGATATGATGTTGCCATTTGTGGATAGAAGAGAACTTGTTCAGACTTGGAATAATCATTTTATCAGCAAAAAAAGACTATGCTCATTTGGTCTGGATAATTTAATAATATTTAGATTTTGAATTATTTGGTTTTCAAATTCAATTCAATAAGCATTTACTAAGTGTCCATCAGATACAAGGTCCAGTGTGAGGTGCTGGGCAAAAATGAAAGAACTTGCTCTTATGAACTTTCATTTCATTACTTCTTAAAAAAATTAAGAGCTAGCATTGATAAAGTACTTTAAGGCTTCTAAAGTAATGTTTCAAGTGCTAACTCATTTGAGGCTTATGACAATGATGTATGCTATTATCATATTCTTTTTGCAAATCAAGATATAGAGAGGCAAAGTATCTTGCCTAGGATCATAGAGATAATAAGTGTGAGACAGAATTTGAATGCAGTTCTTTCTAATTCCTGCTCTTTCAACCCTTTGTACCTTTTTTCATATGATCCATTATCAGGGCACCCTTCTTGTAAAGCATGAATAATCACATCATTTCACGAAGCTACAAAAAGAAGCCAACAAAGTATTTAGGATTGAGAAGAGTTGGAAATAATTTTGTTTTTTTGAAGAAAAATTATATTTTATTTCTTTATTAGTCTATTTGTTTATTTTTAATGTATATATCTTCCTAATTATTTACTTATTTAATTTTTCATCTGTTAATGTATTGCTGTTGTTGTTTTGTCTTTCATTCTTGAAGAAGACTATGACATTAGGTTGCTGAAGCCATGACATGCAAATGAATTGGATTTAAGTGAGGGAGGCCTGTGCAAGATCTCACCTTCCCTTGCAATGGCCAGAGATAGATTGGGATGATTAGAGATGGCCCTAGATGTAATGGGAGACCTTGGCCCTTTTAATCTAAAGTCTTTAACAGGTTTCACTTTGACTGAAGCAATGCCCATTCAATAATTAAGGGTAGGTAGTAATTGAGGCAAAGAATGGCTTCTTGTTCATGTATTATAGATAGTAAAACATAATGAAAAGAACATTGGATTTTTTTATTTATATTTTTTTCACAGTATATATGCATGAGTAATTTTTTAAAAATAATATTATCCCTTGTATTCATTTTTCTAAATTATCCCCTCCCTCCCTCTACTCCCTCCCCTTGATGACAGGCAATCCCATTCATTTTACATATGTTACAATATAACCTAGATACAATATATGTGTGTAAATACCATTTTCTTGTTGCACGTTAAGTATTAGATTCCGAAGGTATAAGTAACCTGGGTAGACAGACAGTAGTGCTAACAATTTACATTCAATTCCCAGTGTTCCTTCTATGGGTGTAGTTATTTCTGTCCATCATTGATCAACTGGAAGTGAGTTGGATCTTCTTTATGTTGAAGATTTCCACTTCCATCAGAATACATCCTCATGTAGTATTGTTGTTGAAGTGTATAGTGATCTCCTGGTTCTGCTCATTTTACTCAGCATCAGTTCATTTAAGTCTCTCCAAGCCTTTCTGAATTCATCCTGCTGGTCATTTCTTACTGAGCAATAATATTCCATAACCTTCATATACCATAATTTACCCAACCATTCTCCAATTGATGGATATCAATTCAACTTCCAGTTTCGAGCTACTACAAATAGAGCTGCCACAAACATTTTGGCACATACAGGTCCCTTTCCCTTCCTCAGTATTTCTTTGGGATATAAGCCCAATAGCAGCAATGCTGGATCAAAGGGTATGCACAGTTTGATAACTTTTTGGGCATAAAGAACATTGGATTAAACATCAGAAGATTGGGGTTCCAATCAAGGCGCTAGCATTTAGTAGTTATGTGATCTTTGACACTCTCTGGAGTGTTACAATGGAGCATTACATGAAAATCACTTTATAAATATCATTATAATTTATAGAGTGGGAATCATAAAGCTTTAAAAGGAACTGGGTCTCACTTGGTAAGGATTAGAGATTGAGTGGATATTTCAGAATTCTTCTAATCACTCCTATGAAAATGCTTCTATCATGTGGAAGAAGGATTAGGTTTATTCTTCTTGCCCCCAGAGGGCAGAATCAGGAAAAACAGATTCAGGTTTAATGGAATGAAACATTTTGTGACAATTGGTGCCATCCAAAAGTGCAGTGAACTGCGTTCCCTTGACTACATAGGGACTTCAGGTGGAGGCTAGTTGACCATTACTTGGAATATTGTAGAGAGATTCCATTCAGATGCATGTTGGAGGAGAGGTCTCCAGAAGAACCCCTCCAAACCTGACATTCTGTAATTTGCCTATCCTTAAAAAGTGTGAAAATTATAAATGTCTCAAAACTGAAAGACAGAATCATAAATTTTAAATAAATTGAAGGAGATAGAGATTTTTTTCTTGTTAACTCCCTAATCTCACAATTGAAGAAACTGAGATCCACAAAAAGCCTATCTTGTAGAATCTTCACGAGCGTGCGCGCGCACACACACACACACACACACACACACACACACACACACACATTCACTCACTTTCCATCCTATGTCTAACTATAAGAAATGCTGAATTGAAAGACTAATTCAGATTGCAGTTAAGAGTCACCTGAAACTAATAGTTCAACTGCAATTCCGGTATTTGTTGATAATTCTTTTAAAATATTTTACTTGATTTTGTAGTTTTATTTTATTATCTGTAGGAGATAGTTGTTCTGCTACTTATAAAACCCTGACCCAGGGGCAGGCTATCTCATTATGATTTAGCACCAGGTTGTCAGACATCACTGTTACCGTGGTTTTTGTTTAAGGGCTTTTCTTTGCTACCAGGCAAGGTTCAATTGAAGGTAGGAGAATATCCAGAAATGTTATGTAAAAACACAAAGACATCGATAAAACTTATTAGAAAAAAGGAAATAAAATGTGTATTGTGGACAGAGGGCTAGCCTTGGAGTCAGAAGCAATTGAGTCCAAGTCTTGTCTCTGATACACACTAGTGTGATTCTGGGTGATTCATTTAACCTCTCAGTGCCTCAGCTAACTCTAAAACTGGAAGTGACAGTCACTTACCAGCCAATCTGCATCGGAAGAGGGAGTATTCCATATGGAGAGTTCTCAGAACCAATGAAAATCCAGATCCAGATCAACAGCAAAGGCCAACAAAGTCAAACGTGTAGAATTTGACCCAAAAACCATATGATTGTTTTATTGTTTATTTCATCTCAATATTTGGAGTTATACCGATTTCAGCAACAACTTTTACAGTGTGAAATATTAATGGGAAGGAACCAGATTGTCTCTGATGCTTCCATTTATTTATTATTTGGGCAGCTTCCTCTTCCTCCCCCTCCTGCTCCTGCTCCCCCTGCAGAAATAAATCTTGGCATCTTCTGTTGTGACCTCCTAAAATGGAGATGAATGCTCCCAAAGCATTTCCTTTTCACTGCTTTGAACAGTTCTTTAAAAATAATTTTCAGATATGTAGCATTAATAAGTACCATTGTCAGCATTCTTATTTTTAAAAAGGAAAATAATAATGGAGAAAAAATATGATGTTACTTCTTCCTATCTAAGAAAATCTTCTCTATGCTATTTTCTCTTTCACTTTTGAATAGCAAATTGTTGCTTAATTAATTATCCTGGAAGGAGTCAGGAAGCAGAGACCATTTTCAGAAACTTCTGGAAAGTATATCTTACTCTTGAGAGCATGATTTATCCACTGCAATTTAAGATGGCATTCTTGACTAAGCCGTCAGTGTTCACTTCAGGAATATCTTGCCATTTTTTTATCCTGTTAGAGGATTTTCACAATAGTGTATAGAAGGATTTTTTTTTTGTCCTCAATTTTTTAAGTGTTTAGTCATGTATTATATGTCTGAAGAATTTAGTATGGATTTTTCTTTGCCATTATGCTACATTTACAATTCTTCAGTTGTATATGACACTTTCTGTCCCTCCTTACTGCTGACATTGAATATTGGCAGTATTCCAAAATCTATAAAATCCAGTCTTAGTGGAGTGCCTGGTATATGGTAGGCATGTAATAAGTGCTTGTTGATTTGACAGTGAAATTAAATTCATTTCAATTGAAAAAGAAAAAGATTTATGAAGTTATTTACCATGTGCAAACTATTGTGAAAAGAGGGGTACAGCCATAAATAAAATTTGATTCTTGCCTTCAATATACTCGTAATTTAGTTAGGAAAGTAAAACATGTCCATCACTCACTCAATCTCTAAACACTTATTAAGTGCCTACTATGTTCTAGGCACTACGCTAAGCACTGGGGATACAAAAAGAGGCAAAAGACAACTCTTGTCCTCAAAGAGCTTACAATCTAATAGGAGAGACAACTTGTAAACAAATATATGGGGAAAAAGTTACATACAGGATAAACAAGAAATAACTAACAAAGGGAAACACTAGAATTAAAAGATTTTGGAGGAAGACTTCCAGAAAATAATGGAATTTTAGTTGGAATTTAAAGGAAGTTAGAAAGGTCAATAATTTGGAATGGAGGAGGGAAAGTGTTCCAAGCATGAGGGACAGTCAGAGAAAATACCTGCCAATGAGAGAAAATGGCTATGATGTAATGGGAAATGACATTAAGTAACCCAAGGGAAGAAGAAAATGTTTTTTTTTTAATTTTATTTATAAATTTTTTTGACATTATATATGCATGAGTAATTTTTTATAACATTATCCCTTGTATTCATTTTTCCAAATTATCCCCTCCCTCCCTCTACTCCCTCCCCTAGATGACAGGCAATCCCATACATTTTACATATGTTACAATATAACCTAGATACAATATATGTGTGTAAATACCATTTTCTTGTTGCACATTAAGTATTAGATTCCAAAGGTATAAGTAACCTGGGTAGATAGACAATAGTGCTAACAGTTTACATTCAATTCCCAGTGTTCCTTTTCTGGGTGTAGTTGTTTCTGTACATCATTGATCAACTGGAAGTGAGTTGGATCTTCTTTATGTTGAAGATTTCCACTTCCATCAGAATACATCTTCATACAACACTGAAGTGTATGTACAGCGATCTTCTGGTTCTATTCATTTCACTCAGCATCAGTTGATGTAAGTCTCTCCAGGCCTCTCTGTATTCCTCCTGCTGGTCATAAGAAGAAAATGTTACAAGAGTACAATGCAAAGGGTGGTTATGTCTGGTTGGCAGGGTTATATGAAAAACCTGATTTCTGAGCAGGGCTATGAAGGATTATAACCTGTTACTTTTTTGTTGTTGTTGTTTTTGTTTTTAACAAAGCTTTTTATTTTCAAAACTCATGCACAGATAAGTTGACAACATTGACCCTTGCGTAGCTTTGTGTTTCAGATTTTCTCCTCCTTCCCCTCATCCCCTCCCCTAGATGGCAAGCAATTCAATATATGTTAAACATATTAAGATATATGTATAACCTCTTGCCAGTCATCAAATAGGATGGGGTGGGAAGAATGAGGTCTGGTTATTGGGATTTTCCCCTTATTATGCAAAGACAGAAATGACTGGCACAATCTAGCTTTCTACCATTTAGAGTTCCATACAAAAGAATGTTTCTTTGACTTTTTCCAACTGTTTCTTATTTATTATATTCTGACTCTCTCCATCTTGGTTCTGTGAGCAACTGTCCCACCTGACCTTTCTCAATATCTCATCCTGTTTGTCTTGGTTTCCATTTTCAAAGTCTGCTCCTATGTGCTCCTGTATCCATTCTAGACTCAATGGAAGCTGCCTATCTCCGTAAGGCCATTAACATGTAATCTCATGTTGTATAGTTGTTGGTGGCTGGAGGGAAGGGATAGTAAGCAGGGAAGCAATTGCATATATAGAGGAATTATGCAAGTAAAATTATGTAGGAAGACGCAAGTTCCTGCCTGAGACACTTATCTGTGTGAGCCTAGGCAAGTCACATAACTTTTCTCAGCCTTATCTGTAAAAGATAATAATAGCCCTTACTTCATAGAATTATTGTGAGGATCAAATGAGATAATAAATGCAAAGTACTTTGCAAATCTTAACATGTTATATAAACAATAATAATTATTATTAAAGTAAAATTCTGCTTATCAATCTCGATTTTTCTGAAACTTTAAAAATGTTAAAAGATCTATGAGTTAATCAAGGCAAGGACAACCCCATCAGCATCTTAATAATTTCATAACTTGTTATGATTTTAAAAAGTCACTATTTAGTGTCAATCTTTTGACATTGAGCCTTTCTGAAGTTATCTGTGCTTGTCCTTAGATGACATACATCCCCGTCTATTGCTGAGCCCATGTTAAAATCCTTTGCAGCTTGAAAGAATCTGCTAAGGCCTAAGCTCTGCTGGTATAACCTTAAAGAACCTAGGATGACCTCCATTTTGCAATAATGCTTCAGAAGATGATTTTAATAGAGGCTTTTAGAATGATATTTAAAAAAATTAGCCCAAGCACAACTATAGATATCTTTCCATCCTGAAAGTCCCTTCAGAACAGTGGAGGACTGCTTTAATAGGATCAAGAAATATATATTCTCCCTCCCCTAAATTCTTTCACTATGGATTGAAGTAGTCCCTGATTCAATTAAATTCAATAAACATTTTTAAGTGCTGATTTAATGTCTGACACTATGCTGGATACTGGGGATACAAACATAAAAAATGAACCAGATTCTGGCATCAAGGAACTTAAATTTTTTGGGGAGGAGATAAGATATATTTATGTACAAACATATACAAAATAAACCCATGGCTATCTTTGTGTAGGAGTGCAATAGAAGCTGGTTGGGGTAGGATAGGGTAGGGGACAAGAAAGGCTTTATGTAAAAAAGTTTTGAAGGAAATGAAGGATGATATGAATTGGTCATACATTTAAGATATAAAGAATGCCCATTGTAAAGATGAGGAGATTGGAAATGAATATCATGTGTGAGGAGCCACAGACTGGACCAAAGAATGCGGGAAAGAGAGTAATATATAATAAAATTGGCAGGTAAGTTGGGGCCTGATTGTGAAGGATTAAAAAAAAAAAGACATCATATTAAATACTAGACACAAAAAAAATTTTGTAAAATTTATGAAAAGAGGAGTGAAATAAACCCTTCTTCATTATAGGAAATTCACTTTGGCAGTAACATGGAGGATGGACTGGAATGCATGGGTGAGTGGGGGACTTGAGGCAGGAAGACTGATAAAAAGACTTATTTTCTACTGAGGAAAGGTGATGGCATAGAATCAAACTTAGAGGCCATCTATTACGCACCTGAACAGCAATCTTCTCTCAGAAATCCTGAACAAGTAATTAGCTAGCTTCTGCTGGAGTCCAAACTAGAGAAATGAATTCCATGTAATATGTTCAAACATGTACTCTGATTTGTAAATTCTTGTGCTCATCTCATTTCACCTAACCATCTATACATATATCCTGATGTTCTCCCCCCCTCTTTTACCTCTTTTCTGTGTATTGGATTGTCTTATTAAAATGTAAATTCCTTGAGGGCAGGGAATGTCTGGGTTCCATTTGTATCCTTAGTGCTTAGCGCAATGGCTGTCTTATATATAGTGCTTCATAAATCATCTATCTGTCTATTTAATTTATTTATCATCTATCTACTTTCTAAAACATATCATCTTCTGGTTAGGGTGTTGCTTGAAAATGGGGCTTTGAGGATTGTACCTGGCTACATGATCCAGTTGTATCATTTTTAAAAGTTCCAACTCAGCTATATGTAGAAGATAGGATTCCGAAAAAGTCCATGTTTTGATATAAACATGTCACTGGGTTAGGAAATAGAAGTGTTGGGTCCAAATCTTGACTCAGAATCTTATTTCAGTGTGATTCTGAGCTAGTCATTTAACCTGCCTATTTCTTAGTTGCCTTATCTGTTAAAAAAAAAAAAAAAAAGATATTAGATTCAGACCTTTAAAGTCTCCAGTGATCCCCTAAGTTCTAGTATTTTTCTCCCTCAGGCTTCTTTTAACAACTGACTTGAGAAAGAAGCAACTTTTTCTTTGTATCCTAGGGCTCAACAAAGTGCCTGACACATAGTAAGCACATAATAAATGCTGGTTGCCTGACTTGGTGGACCAAAATAAAAAATAAATAGGAGTTTTCAATAGTCCAAGGCTTTGGGCAGGTAGGACAGTATGTCCTTTTAAATGATAGCCTCCTCTCCTTCTTAGAACAATAACCACGTCGTGTTTATTGGTGAGGTTTCCTTTCGGTGTGTTTTAATGTCTTGTTTGTGCACCGAGCTGCATGTAAAACAAGCCAAGCCAGGGATCTCCCAGGATTAGAGGGTCTCTTTATTCTTTGCTTCATATTGAAAATCATTCCTGTCAGCCAATGCTCTCCAAGCTGCCTGGAAGAACTTTGGCATAATTTTCCTAACCTTTCAAACAGTAAAAGCAAAACTCTCCTTTGATAAAAAAGCCGGGAGGACTTTGGCTTTGTGCCATCAAGGATGCAGGCAACTCAGCTGTGATCTGACAGAATATTCCACAAAACACTGAAAAGTTCTCCTGATGGTCCCCAGAGTGGGCTGAGGCACTTTGCTTGTACTTAACATATATCAACTGTCACCCGACGGCAGTTAGTGTGGAACTGAACACAATGGAACATCCAGATGGTCTCAAACAAAGCGAACAAATGTTCGCTGCTATTAAAAGCTGTTTACATCAACTTCCAGTATTTCATGCAGTGGATAGAGTTTATCTTGTGCCATTGCTGAGGTGTGGAGCTCTGACCCAATGGCTTGGTCTATGATCAGCCTTTTATAAACTGTCCTGCTTCTGGACTTGGTGATCTTAGTGACATATGGGGAGAGCTCTGGGTGGTATATTAGGAAGCAGGAAAAAATGTCTACTTGTCCTGAGGTGACAGATAGTGGAAGTGCTTTCCCCCACTTCGGTTTAGTTGATCTTCCCACCCCATACCCAATACTGACACCTCTGGGCTGCCTTTCCCCCTGCCTCCTCTTACAAACTTCCCTCTCCCCCTCTTTAGCCTGTTTAATGGGTGGATGGGTGGTTGAGCTGCCTATCTCTCTCTGCAGACAGTGTGAGGGATTCTTACTGGCTCTCCAGTGGGAATGTTTATGCTGAAAATGTTTTGTGTCCTTCCTCTGTGGACCCATGGTATCAGGTCCTGTCTTGTTGGCGATTATGCTATAGGAATGATAAATGTACATTCTGGAGTTTCTTCCTTTGCTTGTTTACAGTGTCCACTTTATATGTTTCAGAACCACTGCTTGCTCCTGGTGAATGCTTATCACTGCTTTTGAGATGATAGGAATTTCAGGATCATTTGACTGGTTTCTTGATATTGAGGAATTTCAGGGAAAAAAAAGCTAGAAAAATTATCTTTGTTTATTTCCCAATCATTATTGTTAATTTGGCTTAATAGAAAATTCAGGAAAGAATAAGGATGATAGGCACTGAAAAGAAACTGTTATCTTGCCATTTAATTTTTTAAAAAGTAATAAAGGGACAAAATACCTTTATCATATTTGACTCAATTCAAGCCAACCCAACAAACACTTGAAATGTAATAAGTACTTATTACCTATGTACTATGTGCCAAGCACTTTACACTTATTGTCTCATGTGATGGATATTTATTAAATTATTAGATATATTATATGACATAGGTAGAGGATAATAAAAGAAAAAAAAACACCTTGGAACAGTCCCTATTTTCAGGGGGCTTATAATCTACTTGAAACAAACATTTTAAAACATTCAATAAGAATTCTGCAAAATTTAAATTTTTTATGTGTTTAGACTTTCGTCTTATATGTGAATTTGAGAACATTAATATTAAACACATAAACATTATGTTTATGAAACACTATAAAATATTCATGCTCTTTATGAAACAGTGTCTGAAACATAGTAATATGCTTAATAAATACCTGTTGACTTGATATTACACTTCAAAATAACTTTTTTGGGGAAAGTATCTCACTGACTTTTTAAAAAATATCACTCTCACTTCCCAATATTTTCCTCTTCCTAAGAAAACTGTCCTTTGTCACAAAGTAGGTAACAAGAAGTGGACACGTATTTGATAGTCTATGTCTCATTTTGTGCTCCATCATGAGGTGAAGTAGATATATTTCATCATCAATCCTTCCAGGGAAATTTGCAAGATATCAGGTTCCATATCCTTTAAAAAAGATTAATACAGGGCAGCTAGGTGGCAGAGTGGATAGATAGAGCACCAGCCTGAAGTCAGGAGGACCTGAGTTCAAATATGACCTCAGACACTTAAGACTTCTTAGCTGTGTGACCCTGGGCAAGTCACTTAACCCCAATTGCCTCAGGGGAAAAGAAAAAGATTGATAATCTTTCAGAGGCAAAATAAGTCAAACAAGACCTAGGTGAGTTCTAACCTAGACCCATTCATGTTAGCCTGAGCAACATGATTTCTCTGTGATTCTAGAGACTTTGAGATATTTATATTTAAGTTTATCTACATGATGGAATCACTTTGGGATCTCTCCTTTCTTCATAAGGGAGTGGGAAACTTTTTAAGGAACATATTTTGACAGCTTGCTCCATGAAAAAGATTAATAAGTTTATGATTTTATATTGAATCTCTTTTGTTGTGCTCTATACATGGAAATGTTCTTTTTTGGGGAGATCTTTGCCTATTTGTGTTCAACATGAATAAAAAATTAAAATAAAGTTTCTTTTACAAAAATAGATTCACATAATATTTTATAATTGATTTATATGAGGAGGGGATAAATAAGGGCAGGGAGCTGGAACTATGATGTGTGTGTAAACCTCTACCAATGCATATCTTCACCTGCTCTGCAATTTATAATCTTAGACTGTAACCTGGGGGCACTGAGAAGTTCTGTGACTGTTACAGAGTCGCAACCAAGAAGTCCCAGAAGCAGTATTTGAATTTTTCTAATTTTTAGATCAGATCTCTATAAAGTAAACTCCAAGAATAACTATTGCATTTTGTCATTAGATCAACAATTTAACCTCTTCACTGTGAGCCCCAAGAAATATAGACTACCCATAAAAAGTCAGTGTAGGATGGAACTTGAAGGGCTTCCTTATAAGGCTTGTAAGTCTGTGTGAACCTTTACATCCTAATGATTTTATTAAATGACATCATAGGAAAGGAAACTTGAAAAAAAAAGAACCATTTAAGTATCAAATGTGCCTGTATTTTGGATCAGAAAAATGATTTTTAATTGGTGCTCAGCAAATGAAGTGTTTTTCTCAGTCATCTGGGTGAGGATTGCATTTAAAAAAGAAGTATGGCAGTACAGATGTGAAAGAATATACACATGTAACAAACTCTGGTTGCAGCGCTGGCCGAGAGTCGAGCCTCGTGCCCCCTTCAGAGGAACCATTCCAGCGCTGATTGTCAGCCCCTGCACAAGCTGCCCCGTTTCCTGTTTATGCCTGTGCAGGGCCCGGTATCCTGACTCACTTGCCTTCAGCTGCAGGGTTTTCCGCCCTCCCCAGGAGACGTCTTCCTTAAAATGGTTCATTATTTATCATTTGAATAAGCCATTGGAATTTTGTTAATTCCTGTTTGACTTAACACATGCAAAATGCTATCATTAGGTGGAAGGAGATAATGGGAAGGTAGTTGCGGATTGGACTAAAGGAGTGATCTCTGCAAAACAAAATATGAGGAACCTAGGCAATGGAGAAGAAGGGAAGAGAGTGGAGGGGAAAAGGAGAAGTTGGGAGGAGAGAGCAGAAGAGAGGAGAGGAGGGAAAGGAGGGAGGGGAGGGAATGGGAGAGGAGGAGGGGAAGGGAGTTGAGGGAGGAAAAAGGAGAGGAGGGAAGGGGAGAAAGGAAGAGAAGTCAGGGAGCAAGGGGAGAAAAGGGGAGAAGGAAGGAAAGAGAGGAAGAAAGAGAAGGTAAAGGGAGAAGGAAAGGGAAGAGAATGAAGAGGAGAAGGGGTAGAAGGAAAAGAGGAGAGAGCAGGGGAGAGAAAGGGAGAAGGGGAAGAAGGAAAAGAGGAGAGAGAAGGGGAGAGAAAGGGAGAAGGGGAGAGAAGGGAAAAGGAAGAAGAAGGGAGAAAAGGGAAAAGAGTGGGAGAAGAGAAGAGGAAGTAAAAAGGAAGAGGAGGGGAAGAAAGGGGAGAGAGAGAAGGAAAGAAGGGAAAAGGAAGGAAAAGGAAGGAGAAGGGAAAGAGAGGAGGAAAAGAAAAAAGATCTCCAAGTTTACTGCTTCCTGGAGAGGTCTTGTCTACTGTATGTATATTTGACCTGAGATTATCAATATTAAAACCAGTTCTGGTTACTCTAATATAGGCATAGGGTAATAGAGTTCGTTTGTTTTTTCATTTGTTTTGGTGCCTCATCTACAGGCAAAACCACACTCCCCTTCCTGACTGACATAATGCCTTTCACTTAATTAATGATGGCTGAATTGGAGTTCTTAAATTTTTGCACCATATTTTTTTTTTTTTTTACCAATCTTCTCAAAATTCTGACATCTGTTTATATCATGCAATGAAAACATAACTGCACAACTCTAGAAGCAGAACCATAATACAGTTGAAGTTTGTTATAAAACACCATCCCTCATGCCCTATGTACTACTCCCCTTCTTCCTAACCAATGTCCTAGTGTTCCCTTTCTCCTATCAAATCTTCTCTCTGACAGATCTTAACAAACTATTCACAATAAGCAACTGATCAATAAAACAATGTATTAAACTAAAAGAAAAAGTTAAACTAGGGATTCTTAACATGAGATGGTCCGTGGATCAATTTCAGGAGGTTGATAAACTTGGAGAAATTGCATTTTTATTTTCACTAACCTCTAAATAAAATTTAGAGTATTTTTCCTATGTATGTAGGCAACAATATGCAGGGGTCCACTGGATTCTTCAGACCAATAAAGGAGTGGGTGATGCAAAACTAGGTCTTAAGCTAAAGGAATAAGTTTCTAATGGTACATTTTTAAAATTAGAAGTCTACTTTAAGCCTTTTTTTTTTTTTTTTTTTTAAGATTAAAAGATACTTCATAGTGATGTTGAAATCTTGTGGACAGTTTTTCCCAGGGCCATTGTATCACATTCAAATATGCTAAGTGGCCTGATGTCTATGTGGCAATTTTAAAATTAGAGTTTGGAGACAATGTATATTGAATATATAAATAGGTTGCATACTAGATTTTTCTTCGGAATCACAATTCTAGTCTGATGGGCACTAGATTCATTGTTTCATTTTCACTTTCTCTCCTCTAATCCCTTCTTTTCTTTTTCTCACTTTTTACTCCCTTTTTTCTCCTCCTACATTTTCTCATTTCCCTTCACCTTCTTCTTTAGTCCTCCAAGAAGACCCTTTTAAACTTTTTAAACTATTAGATGCTTTGGTTTCTGGGTTCTGATTTTTTATTGATTTGATATTCTGCCCTCCCTCCCCATCCCCCTGTCATTTCTCTCCTTTTCCTACTCTTCCTTTAGCTCTCCCCTTCTTCCTTCTTAAAGAAATCTTCCCTTTCCTTTGTAGCTCCATCTTCATGTTACCAAGGAGACTGAGATGCTGGAGATGGATGCTGGTTTTGAGTAGAAGTTTCCTGTTCCTTCTTCTCTCTCCCCAGATGCTCTAATATGGGGAGTGGTAGAGGGAAACTTATGAGACTCCTGGACCTGTCTTCCTATCCTAAGATATGTTGAGCAGCAGAAGACATGAAGAACAGTAAGTGAAGGGAAGGAGGAAAAGGGAGGCAAAAACTGTGAAAAGAACTGTGAGAGAAGGGCAAGATCAGCAGTCAGGGAGGTAGGACAGGGATCCTGAGGATGAGGTCACCAATTCAAAATCTAAAGCTATCTGAAATATGTCTGGGATTCTTTCCTGAAATTTGTTTTAGGGGAAGAGACTGAAAGACATAATTGTCTATTTTTCTTTTCATCTTTCCCTTCCCATTTTCCAAGAGAGTATGTACCTGTTTCCCTACAGGGACACTAATCTCTTCCTGAAAAGTTTATTTACTTTTCTATTTACTTTGTTTTTAAACCAATAATCATGATAAATTGAGTTAACTATCACATTACTTACTAATCTCTGTTTGGCATTGCTCAAGTGAAGCAGAGAAGTACCTTTAGGGAATGCTTTGGAAGAGACTGAAATAGATTTAAAGCTGCAGAGGTGTTTCCCCCCTCCCCCAACAATATATAGACTGGGGACTCATAGCTGAAAAGAGGAATTGTTAATTCTATTTTTATAACTTTTCATGGAAGAGACAGAAAATTTATACTGGGACCTTCCTATGAAAAGATGAGAAGCAGTGCCTGGGATAAATAGCAAATAGAAATGTATGGGATTTGAAGGCAGGTCCTTTTCCCCCTTTTCTTTTCCTCCATCTCTTCAAGAGCAAAATCCCTTCCAGAGAAGAGGAATTGAGGAAATGGATCCTTAGAGAAAGCCACATCCAAAGGGAAGGGCAGCTCCACCATTGCAAGAGTGAATGCCAGACTAGAATCCACATCATCCTTCTGCTTGATATATATATATATATATATTTTTTTTTTTTTTTTAGTTTGAGTGAAAGCTCTATGGTGAGATTATATTATTTAGCTTAAGTTCTTTTAGAATTGTCTTGTCACTCACTAGTCAATAAACATTTATTAAGTGCCTAGCATGTACCAATCATTGCGCTAAGAAATGAGGAGACAAAGAGAGTCAAAATGATGAGTTAGGAAAGGAGGAACCCCTTTTGGATCGGTGCAAGGATAGTTCAGTGACGGTACAAGAGTCCCCTGTAAAGAAATTTACAGGCCCGAAAACCTAGATTGATAAAAAGGTTTATTGTAGGGATTTGGAAGTAAAGTTTAGCTAGTAAAGTTGAGGGTAGAGATAAAAGGGCACCGGAATAGGTCTAGTGGGCAGAAACCCTTGATATGAGGATGCCATGCTTAGGACTTCTGCAAAACGTTGACTCCAAAGTAGCCCCTTTTATAATGGGGGTTCTTGGTGATTTTGAAGGTGGGTGAAGTCCCAGGCTCCTGGCGGGTTTTTAGCCAGGGTCAGCATTGAATAGAATTCAATGGGTTTAAACTGTGGGGGTTGGGAAAACCCAAGTTAGCTTAGATCCAGTGAGGACTGGGGAAAGCCTGGATATCATTGGAATTCAAAAGGGTGCTTTTTGACCAGGATTTGTGAATCAAAAGATCCTAGCTTAAAGGGACCTTTACCCCCATCAAAAAGACAGTCCTTCCTCTAATGAGCTTGCAGTTTAATGGGGAAGCCAAGTTATACACATGCATATACCTATATCTATATAGATAGATAAATCTCTTTCTCTCTTCCCCCTTCTCTCCCTCTTCCCTTTCCCCTTACTCTTCTCTCCCTTCCTGCCTCCCTCCTTCTCCTTCCTTCCTTCCCTCCCTTCTTCTCTCTCTGTCTCTCTGTCTCTGTCTCTCTCCCCTCCCTTCCTCCATCTCTTTCTGTTTCTGTCTCTTTGTCTCTGTCTGTCTCTGATTCTTCATCTTTCTGTCTCTGTCTCTCTCTGTTGCTAAATGGCACAGGGAATAGTATATGGGACCTGAAGTCAGGGAGACTCATTTTCCTCAGTTCAAATCCAGTCCCAGACACTTGCCAGCCGTGTGATCCTGGGTAAATTGATTAATTCTCTTTGCCTCAGTTTCTCATCTATAAAATAATTTGGAGAAGGAAATGACAAATCCCTCTAGTATCTGCCAAAAAAAACCTAAAGTGAGATCGTGGAGAGTTGGACACAGCTGAAAAGACTGAATATGTATATATATGTACATATGCATATATATGTGTATATATATGTATATATATATATATATATATACATTTGTGATATATTCATGTGTACACATATATATAATAAATGTCAGATAATCAACAGAGGGAAGGCATTCCTATCAGTACATTTTTGCTTCCTGAGTATCCCAGGGGTAGAAAGTAGGGATGATGGGTGTTAGTTTTGCCCAATGACACCTGCCAGCTGAAGTGGGGGCTTAATTTGTAAATATCCCAAATAGATGATGCATAAGTTGTAGAGGTAGCTGGGGGAGTAATAGTTTGGGGAGTGGTTGGAATAGAAAAGTAATGGGTGAAGGAAAATTGTAGCTATAAAGGAGGCAAAGAGCCATGATTGCCTATCAGAGTGAAATCTGACACATGTGATTGGTTAATCACACACCCTCTGGGATCAGTCACACTCCCATGACAGCAGTGGTGCTGGTAGTGAGGAGTGGCAAAATGGGGGGAGGTCTACCCTCTTTTGTATCGCATTGCTCAATCGGACTTTATAAAAAGTTGAACTATCCAGATCAGTTCCCTAAACTTTCATATCTAAGTTTACCATAGTTGTTAGGAGAATCATTTAGGCTACATGTCTCAGGAACTTTTGACTACTTAAGCATAGCATCTACAGAATGAGTAGTTCTAGGTAAGAAGTATGAGGTGGGTGAGAAAAATGAATATACTAAATGAAGAAGTTACCATTGAAAAAGCAGCTTGCATGTTTATTTTTGTTGGATAACTGGCATCATTTCACTCTACTAAGTAGAACCACAGTTTTCTTTTACCACAATGGAGGTGGAAGTCTTCCAAGGCAGAGCTAGTTGTTCTGATTTATAATAATCACAACAAAAAGCATTTAGATTGTACTTCAAGGTCTGCAATCTGCTCTACAAATATGATCTTATTTTATCCTCAGGTCTTCCTTGGAAGGTAGGTGCTATTATTATTCCCATTTACAGATGAAAAAAATTGAGGCAGACAAATTGAATGACTTGCCCAGTGTCACACAGCTAATAAGGGTTTGAGACTAGATTTGAACTTCGGTCTTCCTGACTAAGATTCAGCACTCTATCTACTGTGCCACTTAGTTGCCTCTTTTATTTTATAAAAGAACCTCAGATGAAAATTGGGATGAATCTGTTGGTCAAACAGAAGGCTCCTCCATACCATGACTAAGAGACAGCAGGGTCTTAGATACCAAGTTGCATATATCAATATTATTGGGGAGATGGGGAGAAATACCCAATACTTAGTGGCTTTTCAAGGTCTTTTAAAGATTAATAATTCAAAATTATCTCATGTATAATAATAAGACTTAACATCCAGTCACAGAAACAAAATTCTTTGGTCCCTTCCATGAGACTGCTTTTCATCTTGAAACTAGGAAATGACAAAGATTCTTCCCCATTCTCTTGCTTTAGGAATGCATTTACTTATCTGATCATTTTTTGAAATCCCTCTCCACCCAACTATTTACATTTGCAAGAGGACCTCTCCATCTACTTTTACTGTCTTGAATGCTGATTTTTATCAAATAGGTTAGAATGATTTTTATTTGGAATACAACTTTCTATTATTTACCTACTATCCTTATTTTTTTTTTGAAAAAAAAAAAAAACAATAAACACACACATACAAACTCTTCATGCATTGTTTTACTCCTGCATAATATCACTATTTGATTAAAAGGTACTAAACTCCCCAGTATTTTAAACAGTTTTCCTCAATCAGTCTTTTTTATAAACACAACTTCATTCAAACATAGGGCATGATACGATGTTAGCCATAGAACAGCTAAACAGTCAAATCCTTAGAGACCTGTGCTCATGCTATGTGACGCATCAGCACACATGTTTTATCTATCAGACCAAGAGAGCATCCCATTTGAGGCTTTTCCCTGTAGTAATCAAGGAGAAAGTCAAAGAAAAATGGTATTCTTTTCAGAGACTCTATCAAGATGAACTGAACACTTCCAGACCAGCCTAGTGTACCACATCCTCTAGAAGATAATATTTTAACTTGATTGGACTTCTGTAACTTACCACCAAAAGGATTCCTGAATATTTACTTGAGAAAATCTTTGCTCCTGATACCTTTGATATAGTTTTAGGCAGAGAAATGAATGTGAGATTTCTTTTTTTTAGCATACTTTCTCTTTTTAACTGGCCTCATTCATTATTCTAAGCAGCTCTTACAAAACTCTTTTGACTCTACATTTACCATCTCACTGGTTTAAAGATTTAATTTATATTTTTTTCATTTTGAAAATCTCTTATTCTTGATATTGCATGTTTTTATATCATTTTAATTTCTAATATATTTCTTTTTCCGTTCCTCTAGCCAGCAAGTCTTCTCTTACAACAAAGTTGAGAGTGAGAGTGAGAGACAGAAATATTCAACCAATTGACATATCAGCTCGGTCTGTATATTTGATATTCTCCATCCTTAGATGTCCAATTCTTTAAAATAAGGAAAGAGATACATTTTATTATAACAGCAACAACAACAAAAGTAGAGTGTGTGTATATTTATGTATGTATGTATATATACACACATATGTATACATATATACACATATGTTTTTAAACATTCATGCTATTATATATCTATATCTATCTATCTATCTATCTATCTATCTATCTATATCTTTAAAGTTTGTTAAGCACTTTACATAATTATCCTATTTTATCCTCACAACAATCCTGGGCAGTATGTACAATTATTATCCTTACTTTACAAATGAAGTAACTAAGTCTGAGATAAATGGCTTGCCCAAGGTCATGCAACTGGTTCATGTCAGTGGCTACCAAACGCTTTGCACATTTGAAGTTCAGATCTTTTAAAGGATGAGTCCTTCTTTCCTTGTGATCATTTTATCAGAAAATTCCTTGGAGTTTCAGAAAGACATCAAGGAGAATGTTGGAAAAATCAACTGTGAATTTGTTGTTGTTATTTGTTTTTTTTTGGGGGGGGGATAACCATGGGGGTACTATATAATAACAACAACAACAATGAGAATAATTCACACACAAGTATGTTTAGGAACTATATTTTGGTGCTATATGTATTTGCATGTAGCATTATATATTAATGTGATAAAATAATTATATATTATTTAGCACAGTTCTAGATTACATTAATTTTAGCTATATTATATACTAATATATGTGAATATATATATATATGTATATAGTTGCATTGTATGTTACTATATGCGTATAGATGTATTGATTGAGCTTGCTTTCTTCATGACAAAGCCTGGGAGATAATTAATGGAGGTTGGTTAGTTGGTTGGTTGTTGTCCTTTGTTCTCAAAGAGGACCAAAATGACATCACTATGTCAGAGTTGAGATACAGTGTGTCCAGCTGTGACTGATCAGACTAATATGAGCTCAGAATGCTCTGCCACAGGTCGGACACAAATAGTCCCTATGAACATTTGGGTGGATTCTCTAACTTTGTGCATCTCACATTTCTTCTGAGATACTTCATCTCTGCTTTGCTTATAGAGCATAGCACCTTCTCTGATGAGGGCACGCCATGCTGGGTGGTCCTGTGCCGTGTTTCCTAATCGATTCTGAAGTTCTTAGGAGATAGCTTGAGTATCTTTATAATGCTTTTTCTGACCACCTTGTGAGCACTTGCCCTGTGTGAGTTCTTCGTAAAATAATCTTTTTTGGCAAATACACATTTGGCACCAGTGAATTGTTATTCTTTCCATCTTACGCATGAGGAAACACAGGTAGCTGACACTGTGAGCATCCTCGAGCGGCATCTTCACAAGAGTGGCTTTTCAGGGTGATGGAGGAGCTCAATGGAGTAAAAGCATCATTAATCCCAATTCTCTTGGGTTAAGAGTCTTGCACTCCCTCTATATAGTCTGAGTGGAGATGTGAGGTAATGGTTTGACATCGCATGGTACATGCTGCCTCCTGTCTCTTTCTCTCTCTCTCAGTCCTTCAGCTAGGATGGCTCTGTGTGGCAGTTGGTGGGAATGGCTCGCCCCCTCTCTGTAGGACTTTCTTCCTCAGATATAGCTGAGAGGGCTGCTCTAGTAAAATTAAGCCTCAAACTTGTGCTTTTTTATTTGTTATTTGTATTTAGGTAAAATTTAGAAAACCATTTTAGAGTTGAAAGGGAGCTCAGAAGCCACCTAATACAACTTTCTTGTTTATGAATGAGAACATTGAGTCCCAGCAAAGTTTTAAGTGACTTTCTTATTGTCACAGTGGAAGAGCAAAGATTACAACTCAGGATCCCTGACTACAAATCCAGGGTCCTACCACTCTGTCTCTTGTGTGGTTCATGAACCTTACCCTTCAACATAGAGAAGGGGGATTTGACGTTTCTGGGCAACTTTAGCTTTGGGAGTTGCCTTCGGGGTGACATCAAGTTTGACAGTTTGGGCATTAGTCTTTGTAAATTAGGGGTTCTTAATTGTGTGTGTGTGTGTGTAAGAGAGAGAGGTAGAGAAAAAGAAAGAGAGAGAGATTCCTTTGGCATTCTGGTAAAAAGTATGGACCTCTTCTTGGAATAATTTATAAGTACATAAATTACATAATATAATATTACAAAAGAAGTCAATTATATTGAAATACTATCAATCATCAAAATATTAAAAAACCCCCAAAAAATAACTGAGACTCAGATCCCAAATGAAGAACTCTTGTTCTAGAGAAAGAAGACCACTCACATCGTTTTTGAACAGCATCCAGTTTTGGTGGAAGAAGATCCCTTTATACAACCACATTCAGTATAAGGATCAAAGCTGCCACACATAAGGCAAAACATTTGAATTTGACCATTTCCTGCTGTTAGGGTGAGTTATTTGGGCAGAGAAAGTATGGTGAGATGGCTTATTCAGGGGAATCTTAATAACATAGTAGGATAATGTAAGTAAGATGATTATGGTGGTACAGGAAAGAACTCTATAATTTCCAGAATGTCAAGAGTTTTATCAATAACAATCCATGGTGAATTCTGTTCTGACAGAAGGGTAGAGAAGGTAACAAACATGTATTAAGGCCTACAATGTGCCAGGCACTGTACACTTTACAAATATTATCTTATTTAAAAGGAACTTATAATCTATTTGTATATTTTTTGTGTTAATGTAACTGTGGGGTTCTTTGAATTCTTTGTGTCTTCCTTATTTTTTTCAGGGGAGAGACAAAGGCTGTCTCTCCCATAAGCATTGCTAACCTGAGTGCTTGTATGGAATCTCTAACCATATTTGGGAAACCTAGGCACAAATGTTATCTTAATTAATCTTGGGAGATTTTCCTGAACAAAATGAACAAAACACAGAAAGTGACTTCTTAGTCCTTAGGATGAAACCCATTCTGTTTGGGGTAACCCAGGACTATGAGTTATGCTATATGAATATTTATATGTATAAAAAGATGAATATCTCATAGTTAGCAAATATGACATTTGTTTTCTGCCTCCATGCCTTATGCCAGGAATGCTTTTCTTCATTATCAATGCCTGTTGGTACCTATAGCTCCATTTAAGGCTCAGCTTAAATGTCACCTATAAGAGGCCAAAATCTTTAATCCTAGCTCCCTTTCCTACTCTATAGAATCTAAGTTCTTTGAGGTCAGAGAGACTATCTCACTTTTGTATGTGTATCTCCAGTTTCTGGTATAAAGGCTAGTTTATGGTAGCTACTTAATTTATTGTTGATTAAGTAATGGGCAGTCCGCCACTACTCAGGTTATTATTATTATTATTATTATTATTTTTGCATTTGTGTTTGTCAATAAAGCTTCATTTGGGCAATACGTTTCATATTCTGGACTTGGTTTTATGGTTAAATTGAGCATGGTTGTTCTGTCTTGGCTGCAGAGTAGGATATGGGAGTAAATATAGAAAACTGGTCATGGGGAAAACAGTGATTAATGAGTAGAGTGATCTTTTTTTTTTTTTTGTCAGAGAGCCCTTTTTGTTTTATATATATGTATGTATGTATGTATATATATATATATATATATATCTTTAAAATATCAGAATTTGGGCTTTTTTCTTAGAAATCCATTGTTATTCAAAATATTAGTTTGGTTTGGTTTGATTTGCTGCCTTTGTTTTTGGCCAATTCAGTGATTCACAGTTGATAATTACTAATCTGAATTTTTAAGTATTCTCCTTTTAACTTGTGTTACTGCTCCTTGCATATATCACAGAAGAAATAATTCCTTTCCCCACTAATATACCCCAAATCATTGGCATTTCTACTTATTAGCAGCTGCTAGGGAGGGGAAAAAAAAGCTTATTGAATGGGTAAAAACCATTGATTGAAAAGTGGATTGGAAATGATCTGTGAGTTTCAGTGATTATATATACTATCTTTCATTAGCAATTTCTGATCAGTTAAAATTTATAGTATTTACATTACTATCATTTCTTATTGTCTGCCATAATCTGTCTTCAACCTATCATTCTGGCCTTATTTCCTACCATTTGTTTCTCTTCCCAATCTTTTTCAGTCAAACTGAACTTCTGGGACTGTTTTTTTTTTTTTTTTTTTTTTTTTTTTTTTTTTTTTTCTGTCTCTGTGCCTTCAAGAAAACTGCTCCTCATTCCAAGAATAAAAACTCTCTATATTTCCATCTGCTGAAATCTCTTTCTTCCTTAAAGATCCAGCAGCTGAGATGGTACCTCCTCAGTAAGGTTTTCTCTAATTTTCCCAGTTGAAAGTGATTTCTCCCTAATAAAAATTTCCTCAGTATGGGTATCTCTTTTGTTCTCTCAATTTGTCTCTTCCAAAGACTCCAAGGGTTTCTGCTCTTGTCCCTTTTGGGAGGGAGGAAGAGAAGAGAAGCAATTATAACTTTCTCTAAGAGAATGACTAAATGAAAACCTGGCATGTGAAAAAAAATAAATAAAGCTAAGACAGTCTCAAATATAAGAAGTTACTGAGTCCAGGAGGTGAGGGATGTATGTCTGAGCTCTATATCCCTACCAAACTTGGCAATTCTATGCTTTGGAGTTATTTCTTTTCCTTCTTGGCTTTACTCCCTAGGCCAATCTGTTTTTCTAGTACAGGTCAGCTGGCTTTGTCATGATTCACCTTCTAGGTCCTAGATTACTAGTGTGTATTTATATTTGGAGAAGAGCCAAAGATAGCATCTGAAAAGGCAGATGATTAAAAGTTTACTCTTCCCCTGACCCCTGAAATCCTTACTCTTCCTCTACCACACCCCGCCACAGGATTGTATTTATTTTAATGCAGCGTTTAGGAAAAGAAAAGACTTTTCTCTGCTACATTGCCATGCTAGTGTTAACAGAATGGAACTTTCCCTAGTTTCTCCTGCAGACTTTAGAATAAATAGATGTTTCCACTTACCACTGACATCTGTGTGAGGAACAGCCCCACCACATGATTGAACTCCATTGATTTTTCATAAAAGTTTAATAAGATGATACAGGTCAAAAGCTTTGCAAATTTTGCGATAAATTTCTGTGAGGAACTGAGCAAGACGTAATTGGTTAAGATGACGTAAATTAAAATTGTATGCATCTAGCAGAGCAGGAGGAAGAAGAATGAGGATGAGCAACCTTTGGTGGGGGGGGGGCATATTTTTTTGGCATCTTCTGTAGCATCCTGCAGGCAATCAAACATTCTGGAGTTGCACATCCTCCTTTCAAATTGTTGTCACGGAAGATTTAACAAGCAATGTTCTCAGTCAGGATCTTGGGATTTTTTTTTAAGTTCAGCATATTACCTTAATTAGATAACACAAGTCATACATGGCATAATAATTTTTGTTTGCCTTTGATTCCATTTCCAAATTTTTCTCCTTGAATTACTGTTTAAAATACTGAGGAATTTAAATTATTTTTCAACACCTGTTTAATTTCCATAGCACTGTGATCTTTATGAGATTAGTTTCCTTAAAAATTCCCTATTGGATTTGAATTGCTTTTACTTCTATGTGATAAGACACCCTCTCTCCTTTTTATTTCTCTCCTTGCTTCTTCATTGTCATAATATTTACTTTAAATGGTGATTTCCCCAAAATAGGGTCTAATTCAGTGTTAAGAAGTGCAGCTGTGCCAGAAACATTGTAAGTGATATCAATACTCATGTGCCTCATTTGCCTCATTTTTCATTTTATTAAAAAAGCCTGGTGGTCTTTTGGACATTGTCTGTCATTGCATTAAGTTTCTTGCTTGACAGTACAGCCTCTGCTTAACTTGCCATTTTATAGTCTGCCCAAGATCAAGTTACACCAAGTGAAAACTAATGGCGGTACCAAATCACAGGATTTCTCTTAAACCCAATTATGCTGAGGAGATACACCTGTTGATAAATTAATCCTGCACAGACCTAAGTGACAGCATGACATAATGGCTATAGTGCTGGTCATGGAGTTAGGAAGTTAGGAAGACTTGGATTCATATCTCACCTCTGAAAATTATTGTATACATATAGGCAAAATCTATAGGCAAATCTGAGGTTCAGTTTCTATATCTATAAAATAGGTACAGAAAATATCTGTAGTATCTACTTTCCATGACTGCTATAAGGTTCAAATGAGACATTTATTACATACAACTGTATATGTTTTAGATATTATTATAAGCTAGTTTCTCTATTACTTCATCAATGATGCAAACTATTCCATGCCCTTTACATCAGTTATAGGAGGTAGGCTTTGAGAACAAAGACCAATTAACAGATAGTAAGAACAAAAAGACTTGAGATAATGCTTTTCCCCTACCTCAGTCAGATTGAGGCTCTTAGAATATGACCTTTGATGAGTATGAAGCAATCTTCTAATTTTTTTTTTTTTTTTAGGAGACATTCTACTAGGGACAGAGAAAGAAAAATGATGTAGACAGGACATTTTCAAAAAGCTCAAACTTATAATTTACTCCTGCCAATAACTTATAAGGAAGTTGTGCAATTGCTGTTTTAATGGATGTTGACTTACTATGGCCTGAGAGTATTGAGTCCCATCGTGTGGGTATAACTGGAGAAGAAGTAACACATTATTAATAACATGGTTTATTAGCTTGTGGATCCTTCTTTGAAAAAGGATTTCTTTTAAAGTGGTCTGACCAAGATCTAACAATATGAAAATGGATTTCAATCTGTTAAAGATTCCTCGCTCATGGATCCTTTTAGTTCTGTTATTTTTTGTTGTGTCTAACTCTTTGTGATCCCATTTTTGGAAGTATTTTTGACAAAATATGTAGTGGTTGCCATTTTCTTTTCCAGCTCATTTTACAGATGAGAAAATGGAGGCAAACAGGGTGAAGTGACTGATCACACAACTAGTAAGTGTTCTAAGCTAGATTTGAACTCAGTTCTTTCTGATTCTGCCCCTGACATTCTACCCACTGCACCATCTAGCTGCTTTGGCCACAAATCCAAATGCCTTAAAATGTCTGGACCCGAGAAGTTTTCATCAGTGTGAATATTTGATATTAGTTACCCTCAAATTTATCGATGTCATTACCTGTCTGACTTCATCATCTTCTCGTTCAATTGCTCCTTTTACACTTTTTTTTGACATGTCTGACAGGAGGATTTGTGGTGTTGGGTTTTTTTTTTTTTTTTGTTATAAGGATTTTTCTTTTCCAGTAGAGGGGGATATTGGGAGGAGAGAAAATAAGTGCTTGTTAATTGGAAGATAAAGATAAACATATATACACCGATACACAGTGTAATCAATTGTAATCAATTGTTTCTCTTTCAGGCAGACCGAATAGATACATTTACTTAAAGCAAACATATTATAATCCCATCTCCACCTCTTCTCCTGGCCCCAGGACTTGAATTCACTTGGAAAGAAGCTAAAGGTGAGTATAAAAGAGTAAGAAGAAGAAAACTCATTTTTTACTTGCTTACTACTTGATCTCAATTAAATCTGAGGCTTAAGTTCCTTTCAATATGGAACTTCCATCATATGGAAGCGCTACATACTGACACAAGAGCCAGGGCATTGGGAAGCAGAGTTTCACCTTTCTCTTTTTAACCTATTGAAACTAGGATATTCAAATGTGGTTTTGCGTTATGCTGCTCATAGGGAGACACATAAGGAAGTTCATTTGTCTTATTTTATGGAGGAAAGGTTAATCTAGATCATCTAGGATAGAGGCATAAATACCCTGCTAGGGAGTATAAGACAAAACTCCTGAGTGTTGCCTGAACCATCTTAAAATATTATTGGAGAACTTTTAAAATTTATTTTTAAAACATATGCACAGATTATTTTTCAACATTGATCCTTGCATAGCTTTGTGTTTCAGATTTTTCTCTCCTTCCTTCCACCCTCTTCCCTAGATGGCAAGCAATTCAATATATATTATATATGTTAAAATATATGTCAAATCTAATATGTGTAAATATTTATACAATTATGTAAATTTATACTTGCTGCACAAGAAAAGTCAGATCAAAAAGGAAAGAAAATGAGCAAGAAAACAAAATGCAAGTGAACAACATCAAAAAGAGTGAGCATGCTATGTTGTGATCCACACTCAGTTCCCACAATCCTTTCCCTGGCTCTCTTCATCATAAGAGCATTGGAACTGGCATCAGTCATCTCATTGTTGGAAAGAGTCATGTTCATCAGAATTAATCATCTTATAATATTGATGTTGCCATGTACTATGATTTCCTGGTTCTGCTCATTTCACTTCACATCAGTTCATGTAAGTCTTTCCAAGCTTTTCTAAAATCATTTTATTGGAGAACATTTAACAAAATAAATAAAAATACAACACAATACAGATAATGCTATTTTATGATTTTCTAGAGATTTTTTGTAGGGATTGGTTTCTATATGAGTTTGACCCTACTGATCTAGTTCTCTTATTTTTACAAATAAGAAAATTGAGGCCAATGTAAATGACATGACTTGCCCAAAGTCACACAATCTGTATATGAGGTGGGATTTAAACACAGGTAGCACTGATTCCCAAGTTTAGCACTCTATCTATTGTACCATACTTCCTAGAGAAGAAAGAAGCTTCCCTAGTTTGAAGCACAGAGTGTATAATGGAGAGTTAAATGAAATAATGCTTCATGATTTGAATGCCTCTAGATAATGGAGGAACTGGAATATCAAGCAAAGCAACTTAAAACTTCATTCAGTAGGCAAATAGGGACCAGAGGAAATTAATATAAACAGATTTATTTATAAGGAATAACAATCTGACCTTCATCTGAAGGGTGGATTAGATGGAAGAGAATGGAGGCAAGAAAACCTATTGGCATACTAAATAACTTAAAATTCCATGTCCTATCTCAACACAGTATCACTATCATATAACCTAATATGTAGGTTCATACAAAGAAGCACAAACATGTGGAAGGACAAAGGTTAGAACTTCAAGGAAGAACATTGCTAAGCTGGTAAAATGGCACAACTCTTTAAATGGCCCTAAATTTTCTCTTAAATAACAGTCAGTTCAGTGGCAAGACAAAAGTCAAGAATGACTGGTGATGAGCAGAGATATAGTGGATGATCTTAACATCTTCACTAAGTGATCAGATCTAAGTACTCCATAGCACTTGGATATGGAACAAATTGTTCTCATCTGCTCATTCCACAGGGGGATGGTCTTCACAGGCTTGGGGTAGACATCCCCTAACTTACAGACAGATTTGAGATCTGTCACTTACCCTCAACTTGGTTTAGCCTGTCTGACAAGATAGTTTGCTTGGGTGTGGGTGCTGTTTATGCTATATCTTCTTAGAGCCATTCTTTCCTTTTTTTTTTCCCCTTTATTAAAACTTTTTATTGTTTAAAACATATGCATAGATAATTCTGCAACATTATCCCTTGCAAAACCTTGTATTCCAGTTCCCTCCCTTCTCCTACTTCCCCCTCTTAGACGGTAAGTAGTCCAATATAAGTTAAACATGGTAGAAATATATATTGGATTTAACATATATGTATGTATACCTATTTATATAATTATCTTGCTGTACAATTAAAATTAAATCAACTCAGAAAAGAAAATGATGAAGAAAATAAAATGCAAGCAAACAACAACAAAAAGACTGAGAATGTTATTTGTGAACCACACTCAGTTCCCACAGTCTTCTCTGTGGGTGTAGATAGCACTTTTGGTCAGAAGACCATTGATACTGGTCTGAATCATCTATTTTTGAAGGGAGCCAGGTACATCAGAATTGATCATTGTATAATATCGCTGTTGCCATGTACAATGATCTCCTGGTTCTGCTCATTTCACTCAGCATCAGTTGATGTAAGTCTCTCCAAGCCTCTCTGTATTCCTCCTGCTGGTCATTTCTTACATTTCTTTGGGATATAAGCCCAATAGCAGCAATGCTGGATCAAAGGGTATGCACAGTTTGATAACTTTTTGGACATAGTTTCAAATTGCTCTCCAGAATGGTTGGATTCTTTCACCACTCCACCAACAATGTATTAGTGTCCCAGCTTTCCCACATCCCCTCCAACATTCATCATTATTTGTTCCTGTCATCTTAAAAGGCTAATATTTTAGAGATGACCTGCAAAGGGAAGATAAAATGTCCTTAGCCAATGTGAGTACTCTTCATGTAAAGGACATTTTTTACACTTTTTTAATACAATAAATCAAATCTTTTATTTATTGATTTAATAGAAGTATTTAGTCTTTGTTTCTGTCTCTAATTTCATTGGATCAATCAAGATTTACTCTTTTCTGACAAATGTAATAAGGCTAAAGGGGACAAAGTGATAGAAATATCACTTTCACATCATTATTAAAATTTAACATCTATTCCAGATTAAGAAAATTCGAAGTGGTGGTTTTGTAATGGGGTCAGGTATATGTAAAGAATGCTTCAGATGGCATCTCTTTTTAAGTGGAGGTTGCTTCCAAGAGAATTTTGATAACTTAGAATAAAGTCATTTGGATGCTCAGTGGAGCATGTGTGGACATTCTGTAACTCCATGTAGAAAAGGAAGCTTGTTGATTGGCTGTGAAGGCTTGAAAAAGTCTGTTAGCTTCAGCCCTTCTTCAGTTAAATCCAGTTTTGCAAAGGAAGTAGCCCTGTGGTCCTGTGAAATGGCCTTAGTACTTAGCCTCTGTTCTTTTTCATTCTAGGTGAAAGGAGTGATGTCTCCTCCATCTTGTGAGAGGGATACTGCAACATCCTAGCATTCCAGATTATAGAGTTCTTTGGTGTCCTGAAATTCCAGGCAAGGTTTTATAGTTAATCCAATATCTGTATTCTGGGGAGCAAAGACTGACTTTTTGGACCCTTCCCATCATTGGACTATTCCCTGAGAAAAGAACTTAATCTTAAAGAATTTGTCCTTAAATGTGGTGGGACTAATACTAAGTAGGAACTGAGCTAAATTTGGGACCTGAACCTTTCCCCACTCCCCCCAACTTTAGGTGTTGGGAGAAAGTTTGTGTTTGTTCTGGCTAAATCTTCAAAGTAAATATCCTTTTGTCACTTAAGTTTCCAGTGCCCCAGGATAAAAATATATGTGTGTATATATACAGTCTACATACATGTGTGTGAGCGCACAGGTGCGCACACACATATAAGTGCATAAAGCAGCATGCATGTGTAATATACATGTGCACGCATGCACATATGTTCAACAATGTGTACATGTACACACATGTATGTGTAGATGTGTATAGTTGCATTGCATATGCCTATTGCATGTATGTATATATGTATATAGGTGCATGGATATGTGTATATATAGATGCATGTGTATATATGTACAAGTGTGGATTGTATGATATGTATATTAATGCATGTACGCATTATGCTGCATAAACATATATGTACCCATGCATTACATACATATGTGTTTTACATGTTAAAATATATTAAAAGGTATTAAAGATATTTTAAAGATATTTATATTTAAAGATTTTTCCACTATATATGTGTTTGTGTACATCTGTTACATTCATTAGGCAACATATATATTCATGCATATATACTATACACATGTAATGCACATTCCACTATACATGTGCTTGTATATGTGTGTTACATTCATTAGGCCACATATATATGCATGCATATGTAGTATACACATGTAATACATATGTATGAAGTAATCATTATAAAATATTGTGCTTAAATTGCTACATTATCCATCATCTATTTCTGTATCTATAAAATGAGGGGATTAGAATTAAAATAATAGATTTACTAAGAACAACTTTGCACAACTAAGTCATTTTGAATATTATAAATACTCAAACTATAAATGACCTATGAAAGAAGTTGCTATCCACATTCAGAGAAAGAATTGATAGAAATATTATGGTGTGTATACACACACACACACACACACACATTTGTGTCTAATGGTAGCATTATTTGGGACAGGATGAAGAGGGAGGGAGAAAAAAAAAAGCATCACAGAGAAGAAAATTTAGAAAGAAGCACAGAAAATGAAGATAGCTTTGAAAACTGCAAAAGTTTGCAGACGAACTGCAAAACTATGTAATAAAAACATAGTTTTTCACAAAAGTAAATAGTAAGAAATGGAAATCCATGGGTTTACACTGATATTTGTATTGAATTTGTATTTTTATGTTGTTCTTTGTATACTGAGATGTTCTTTTTTCCCTTTTCTTATATTTAAGTTCAACCTGAATAAAACTTTTTTTTTAAGTTGCAGATTTAGAACTAGAAGAGACCAACCTCTTCATTTGAACACATAAGCAATTGATCTATTCACATAGCTTCACATATTTAGTAAATGTCCAAGATAGGATTTAATTCTGGGGTTTTTATCTGCTACAACACACTTCCTCTAAATTCCCTTTTAGTCTCACAATCAAAAAGGCAGGAGCTGTGAGAAGCTGGGCCACCTCACCTTTCAGATCTTCACCAACAGCCCCAATCCTTTACTCTGTCCCTGTTTTACTTCCTCCAGACTTGTTAACAAATCCGGGTGCATCCTGGATTGGAGGAGTTTGGCCTCTGATTCATTTTCCGGCATTCCCCTTCTTACCTCCTCCCCTGGCTTTCTCTTTCTCTTATCTGCTGATTGAGACTAAACCGATCCTTTGGCACATGGCTGGAAACTGCAGGCTGCTGAATCAGCATTTCCCTGCTAATCTATTCTCACACAGCTGGCTTCCTCCTCCCAGTCCTTCAGCTTAGATGAAGAAAGAAAGAGGCAGAGAATTCAATTCTGAAGACCAGGCACTAGAAGTGAGGAAGGCTTTCATTGAGTTGAAGGGTCTTGGCAGGCTGTATTTGAACTGAGCTTGTGAGGAGAATAGGAATCTACATGGAAACCCGGCTTCAGCAAGCCTGGGACTGCTGGGAGGAGGACTTTGGGTTTATTATGGGACTTTACATTTCCATCGTTTAAGGAATTTGAAACTGCATTGAGGAATTTCAGAAAAGAGTTCTTGACTCCAGCTGATTCTTCCCTCTTCAGATAATGTTGATGCTGAATTTAATTCAATGGCTTTGATTCAAGTTTCCTTAGTGATCAATTAAAGGGAAATGCAATTTCTTTTTATTAAGCTTATTTATTTTGGAAAAGCATCTCAGAATAGCAAATAGAAAGACCTGTGTTCAAATTTCACCTTGGGCACTACTTGCTGTGTGATAAAAACTGATAAAATCATAGATCCAGGATTTCCTTTCCCCCACCTCTACTCACTGCAGACAAAAAAAGAAAAGAAATGAAAAACAAAGGAAAACAAAAAATCATGGGATCATTTATTCTTCTTTCCCACTGACAATGACATTTGGAGCCAATACATTTTTCCTTCTTGTTAAGTGGCCTTCCATATTCTCCTCAACTAAAGATGTCCTCTCTCTCAAATTTATCTAGAATACTTGAGGTATCTCTCTTGACCCATAACATTCTATCTTATTTGCTGCTTATCTATGGGCATATCATCTTCTATCAAATGAATACAATCTTTTTTAGGGCCAAGATTATGGGTTTTTATTCTTTATCTTGCACGGTGTATTATACATAGTAGGCATTCCATGTAGCTGATTTGATTGAATAATAATAGACATTTTTATGACTTTAAATTTGCAAAACTTGAATCTTTCTTGCTTCTATTGCTACATTTTTGGTCCCTTCTTAGTCTATTTTGCTAGATAACAGGCTATCATCTTCAAACTATGGGTCCAGCCCAAGATTGTGTGTTGGGCATCCTTTTCTCTCTTTAGCTTTTTATGACTTTATCAGTTTCTATGGATTCAATTAACACCCTGATGAAGGTGATACCTAAATCTATTTCTCCAGCCCTAGTTTGTTTTCTATGTTTTAGATCCATATTACCAACTGTCTACTAGACATTTCAAATTAGGATTTTAAAACAGATCTAATTATCTTTCCCTCCAATATCTCCATCCAATACCCCTCATTTCTCTTTGAGGGTACCACCATCTTTTTTGAGTCACTAATATCTGGAGTTATCCTTAACTCTTCATTCTCCCTTACCTGCCCTTTCCCATATCTAATCAATTTCCAAGTCATGTTGATTCTATCTCTCTAATATCTCTTATATCTGTCCTTTTTTTCCCTATTAATATGGCTACCATCTTTGCCTGAACTACTGTTATATAGAAGGATTTCCCTTTCTTCAATTTTTCTCCATTCCAATCCATTTACCACACAGCTGTCAAAATGATATTTCTAAAGCAGAAATCTGACTTCAGTTCTAGCCTGCTGACAAAGTTCCAGTGGTTCCTTGTAGTCTCTAGAATGAACTGCAAACTTCTCTGTTTAGCAAAGAAAGCCCTTCATGATCTAGCTTAAATCGTTGTTTCCAGCCTTATTATATATGATTGCTTTCTTTCATGATTTCTTTTTCAGCTAGATTGGGTTACTTGATTCCCCTCAAGCATGATATTGCTATGCCTTTGCAAAAACTATCCTCCATGCTTGGAATGTACTCTCTCCTTGCTCAGTCAGCCAATAGACATTTATTATTATTATTTTCCAGGCGCTGTGCTAAGTCCTGGAAATAAAAAAAAGGAGTCAAAAGACAGTCCCTGCTATTAAAATGCTCACAATCTAATGGGAAACATAAACAAATAAATATGTACAAACAAGTAATATAAGGACAAATAAAAAATAATTAACAGAGGAAAGGCACTAGAATTAAGAGGCTTTGGGAAAAGCTTCTGCAGAAGGAATTTTAACGGGGACTTGAAGGAACCCAGAAAATCCATTTGGCAGACATGAGGCAGGAGAACATGGCTTGGGAAACAGCTAGAGAAAATAGCCAAAACCTAGAGATAGAATACCTTGTTCATGGAATTTAAAAAAAGAGGCCAGGATCAGCAGAGGGCCACTAGATAACACAGGGCCTAGAGTGCCACATTGGAATCAGGAAGTTCAAATATGATTTCAAGCACCAGATATGTGACCCTGACCAACTCACTTCCCCCTGTTTGCCTCAGTTTCTCATCTGTAAAATGAGCTGGAAAAGGATCCAGTATCTCTATCAAAAACCAACCAACCAAACAAAAAACCCAAATAGGGTTACAAAGAGTTGGATGTGACTGAAATGCCTGAACAACTGAATAGGGTCATGATATTGAGGAGTATATACTTAGGAGTAAGGTATAAGAAAATTGGAAAGAGGGTGATAATAGTGAGGGCTAGGTTATAAAGGGCTTTGAACAACAAATGAAGATTTTGTATTTGATCCTGGAGGATAGGGAGCGATGGTAGCTTATTGAGTAGGAGGGGACATGGGCAGACCTGCACTTTAGGAAAATCATTTTGGTGGCTGAATGAAGGATGCAGGCAAAGTATTGTTTTTTTTTTTAATTAAAGCTTTTTATTTTCAAAACATATGCATGGATATTTTTCAACACTGACCCTTGCAAAACATTGTGTTCCAATTTTTCCCTCCTTTCCCCACCTCCTCCCCTAGATGGCAAGCAATTCAGTATATGTTAAATATGATAAGAATATATATTAAATTCAATATATGCATATATTTTATACAGTTATCTTGCTGCCCAAGAAAAATCAAATAAAAAAGAAAACAATGAGAAAGAAAATAAAATGCAAACAACAAAAAAAGTGAAACTGCTATGTTGTGATCCACACTCATTTCCCACAGTCCTCTCTCTGGGTGTAGATGGCTCTCTTCATTACAAGATCATTGGAACTGGCCTGAATTATCTTATTGTTGGAAAGAGGCACATCTATCAGAATTGATCTTTGTATATTCAGCTGTTGCTGTGTACAATGTTCTTGTGATTCTACTCACTTCATTCAGCATCAGTTCATGTAAGTCTCTCCAGGTCTTTCTGAAATCATCCTGCTGATTGTTTCTCCCAAACATTCTTATATTGTAACTTATTTAGCCATTCTCCAACTCATGGACATTCACTCAGTTTCCAGCTTCTTGTCACTACAAAAAGGGCCAGGCAAACTATTTAAAAGTCCAGTATGAGGTGATGAGAGCCTGTACCGTTGTGGTGACAGTGTCAGAGAAAAGAAGGGGACATATTTGAGAGATGTAATGAAGGTAAAATCAACAAGAACAAGCTTTGTTAAATCTCACAACAATCCTGAGGAATAAGAGATACTATTATCTTCGTTTTATAGTTGAGGAAACTGAGGAGAAGTTAAGTGACTTGTTCAGAGTAACATAACTACATAGTCTGAGGCTGGAATTGAATTCAGTTCTTCTTGACTCCAGCCTCAGTGCTCTATCTATTGTGCTTCCTGCTGCTTCTAAGCATATGTACAGATATATTTAATATATATGTATACATATAGCTATATAAAATAAAGATAATAAATACAGAGTAGGTAAATATGAGATGCTTTGAGAGAGAGGACACTATTAGTTAAGGAAGGAGAGACTTAGCATAGATGGTTGTGCTTAAACACATGTTGGAGGAAAAGAAGTGGAAATAGGGAGGAACTGAATTCCCAAATATAGGAGACAGTGCAAAAGAATAGGATCAGATATGCATAAGTAACATATAGTATGTGAGGAATAAAGAGAAATCCCATATGGCTTAATTGGAGAATGAAGGCGAATGAGTAACATCCAGTGAACCTGGGTTGGGGTTGGGGTTGGATTGTGAAAAACTTTAAAGCTAATCTTGGGAAATTATATTTTATCCTACCGGCAATAGGGAGAAATTTATTGAGTGGGAGAATGATGTGACAAATGTACATTTGACCTTTGCTACATGTTTTTATACCCCCTCTTTTCCTCAACCAGCCCAATTCAAACCCCAATTCACTCTGGATTATTCTAAGGGTGTGCTGGTGGATCTGCTTGCCACAAGGCTCTTTCCATTCCAGTCTATTCTCTACTCAGCCATCAAATTGATCTTGCTAAAATATAGTTCTAACCATGTTGTATTTCCCACCCTTCCCAATTCAGGAAACTCAGATATCCCCTAAAATCCAGAATAGAATTTAAAATCCTCTGGTTTTTGAAGCCTTCCATAACCTGCTACTCTTATATACCTTAATGATCTCCTTCTACCTTACTCATCCCCATGTTCTCTTTGATCCGGTAACACTGTCCCCTTTGCTGTTCTAACAAAGTACTGTTTGCCTACTCCATGCATTTTCATCAAGCATTCCTCATACCTATAATTACCTTTTCTTACTTCAAACTATTGGCTTCCCTGGCTTCTTGCAAATATCAATTAATATCCCAACTTTTGCAAGAAGCCTTTCCTCCTTTCTGCTTGTGCTTTCCCTCTGAGATGACCTCCAATTTATCCTTTTAATATCTTGTTTGTGTATAGTTACTTGAATTTAAATCCCCCCACCCACCCAATTCACTCTACCTTAGCACAGTGCTTGGCACATAATAAATGTCTGTTGACTTGACAGTAATCAATCAAAAAACATTTTTCAGCTCTCATTATGTGCCAGGGACTATGATAAGCACTGGGGATACCAATAGAAGCAAAAGACCATTCCTGTTCTTAGGAATTTAAAACCCAACAGAGGAGACAATATATGAATAAATATTTTTGATACAAGCTATACACATGATATTCATGCAGGCAAGCCAAATATATGATAATTAGAAAAAATCAATAGAAGGAAGGACCAAAATAAAGAGGAGATAGGAAAATCCAGAAAAGGAAGGGATTTTAGTTGGTATTTAAAAGAAGCTGAGGAGGTCAGTAGGTAGAGTGGAGGAGGGAGAACATTCTAACCATGGGAAAAATCAAGAAAAAAATGCCTGGAATCGAAAGATGGAGGGTCTTATTTGAGGAACAGCCAGGAGGCAAGGGTCATTGAACTGAAGTGGTTGAATCAGGGAGTGAAATATAAGATTGAAAAGGTAAAAATGGATTAGATTAAGAAGAGCATTGAATGCTAAGTCTTTGAGTGACATGCTTTGGAAATAGTGTGAACTGGGGGGGGGGAAACAAAAATCATTAGGGAATGGTTGCAATAATCAGTGAGAAATGACAAGACTCTGGACTGAATTGTGACCTTACTTCTGAGTCTTTTTGTGTCATGAGGCTCTGAAAAGATACATTTTCCTGCCCCCTTTTAAAGATGTATTTAAGAGCTCATTTCTTGTCTAGGCCCCAACTGATCCTTTCTTCTAGTATTTGAAAATAATTGTATCTTAGATATTTTGTGGATGTAGAAATGGAGATGTGACAGAAGTAAATTGACATTACAAACCTGAGAGTTTTAAAGAATAGTGGTATCTTAGAAATAAGGAAACCTTAAAGAAGGGGAGGTTTGGAGATAGGGGAACAGAATGGGTTCTGTTTGGGATATGCTAAGTTTGAATTGGTTCTTGGACAATTTAATTTGAAATGCTCAATAGGCAATTAATGTTGTAGGTCTGAAGCAGAGGGGAGGGAAGGGACTGGAAATAAAGACCTATGAATCATTTACCTAGAGATGATAATTAAACTCATTGCAGTTGAGGAATTCAATAAGAGAGAATATAGAAAAAGAACAGAAGAGCTAGAACAAAGCCTTGAGGAACACACATAGTTAAGAGACATGACAGAATGAGGAATCAGCAAAGGAGACTTGGAAGGAGTGGTCAGACAGGTTAGTGGAAGAACCAGGAGACAGCAGTATCACAAAAACTCATAGAAGGAAGAGTGACCAGGAGGAGAAGGTGGTCACTGGTGTCACACTTTTATCTTGTTTCTTCAGCACTCAGCATAGTAGCTGGCACATAGTAAGTACTTAATTTTTGGCTCTTGTTTATTGCTTGAAAAGACTTATGGCAACCATTGAATGGTTTGACCCATACACCAACTCTAGTAGGTAAATGATACAAATATTATTTCCTATTTAATAGATGTGGAAACAGTCTCAGAGAACTTAAGTGACTTGCCATGGTCACAAGGAAGGAAGCGTTTGAATTCAAGTTCTTACAATTCCAAGCCCAGCACTTCCTTCTACTACATTAAAAATAGTTGCTATAGTATATTGAAGGCATGTATGAAGCTCTTACTAGAGAGATGCCATATATAATGATGAACTGTAAAGAAGAATTTTCTTGTTCCTTTTATGATAACTACACTATTCCCTTCTGCTGTTAACAGCACTGGCTAATAGAAAACCTGAGGGTTTTTTTTTAAATTAGATTCTAAATTTCTATGATGTTCTGGGTATACTGTGCAAAAAGAAATATAATATGTTTTGATCAGGATTTTTGAATCATAATTTAAAGCTAAACTGGAGAATAATTCCCAAACCTGGTGGCTTATACTATCATATCAGACAGCCTTGGAAAATCCACAGAATCCTCCAATTACTCATAGCACTATCTTCCCAGGAGTTCTGAGTAGGTGTTTTAAAATATATTTAGGAGCAATGAGGAGACTAACATTTTACCAATGGAATGTAGTCAAGAAACATCTCCAAGATTATTAGGAGAGCTTGCATCTTCTTATTCCCAGGGAAGATATATTTTATTGTGGAAAGTTTAAAAAAAACACTTATTTGCTGTGAATAAGTTTTTTAAAAATACAAAACCGATCTTGATCTTTCTAGCTGTTGCCAGGGTTTTGAGTCATACATCCTTAAGGCAATGGCACTCCAATGATGTATTAAAGCAATATATCATAACAATGCCATGGCTTTGATGATATATTAATGAAATACATCGTTAAGGCGCCATTGGCCCCATGATGTATTATCCAAAACACTACCAATTGGTAGGATCAACACACAGAGACCTGTGTATAAGGGACAGGAGAATGGCAAATGATTCTGAGCCAAAATACAATTGAACTTTTCAAAGATGTCTCTCTAACAAAAGCAGTTCAGTAATATTGGCTGGAGTTGAAAGGGTTGCTCCAGAATAGTTTGATTGAATTGGAAGTGAAGGACAACAACGATGATCAAACCTGGCTTCTGCTGGAACTTGTGTTTGAAATCAACATTCCATATAGGTTCATGGGAGTAGTTTGTTATCCATCATTATACCTTCACTGAAAAGGAAACTATATTTCTATGTTCTTCTATATTTCTATTTCTTTCTATATTTATAGGGAACAGGAAAAATTGGGGATCAGCTGTTTTTCCAGGTGACTAATCTCAAGAATATTATTGCTGAATGCATTCTCTTATTTGAAGGAGCAGATATTTGCTCCCTTCTTTTGGTGGGAGAAAGAAGGAATGTTAAAGGCAGTGGATTTGGTTTCTTTTAGGGAAAAAATCAGATTATTAGTATAGGAGAAACTGAAGAAAGCTCAATATAATATCAGGCACTTGATGATTTGAAAAAACACAGAACATAGAAAGCCAAAGAAGAACTGAAGAATCATAAGGTCCTGCAGGGCACTAATAATGTTGTTTCTTTCTTTTTAAAGGCAAAAAGTGTCAAATGACTTGTCCAGGGTCATACAGGTAGTATCTGAGTCTGGATTTGAATTCAGGATTTGAACAGTAACTGTTGCTTTGATTTTTTAATATTGTACACTAAGAGCCACCTATAGTACTGGGTGGACCAAAAGTGATCAAAGTCAAGGACAGTTTAGTACAATGATTAATAATTGCTTATATTTGACAATATGCCAAACTTTAAGTTTAACAGAGCTTTTAATTCAATCTTTACAAGTCTGTGATTGGTAGAATTGCAGGGATTTTTATGCCTATGGGTGACTTACCTATCTTTGTTATACATAGCTAGTAAATAATTGAGACTACTCAAAATCAACTCTCTCCTGACTGATTTCAGTTTTCATTGTATCTACTACACTCCTGTTTGGATTATCTGTTCTCTGCTGATGTTTTATGATTCCTGTTTGTTTCACTTTCTAAATGCTCACAAGGCATTGTTTTAGTAACACTTATAATTTTGTAAGGCAAGGATTCTGAAAATGGGGTCTGTGAGCTTGTTTTAAAAATATTTTGATAATTCTTTTAATATAATCAGTTTCCTTGGTAATTCTGTATATTTTATGAATTTAAAAATGTTATTCTGAGAAAGGGATGCATAGGTTTCATTATTTTGTCAAATAAGAGCCCTCCCCAAAACAAACAAATAAAAAGCAAATGAAGAAATAAAACTCAGATTAAGAACTCTTTCTGTAAGAAATAAAGGCTGATTTTTTTCTTTTCCCATCTCAATTAAAATTTATTTATCTATATCTCATTCTTGTAACATGACATAGGATTATACATTAAAATCTTGGAGTGACTTGGATACCATCTGGTCCAAATATCTCATTTTCAAATAAGAAAAATGAAATCCATGCTGATGAAAGGTGCTCTGCAAGTCACACAGATGGTAAGCAGATGAGTCAGGATTTGAATCTGGGTCTTAATCCTTATTCTTTCTATTGCATCATACCTCATCTATTAAATGAATACAGACTTAATGTTCTGTTGTGACCCTGGATATCTTAGAATCAGCCGGAGTCAGGATAAACAAAAGTCTTTATTCTTGTTCTTTTGGGGTCACTCTCAGGGGTTGAGATCTAGGAATCTCTCCACCTCCTTCCTCTCTACAGCCAAAGAATGACTCTCCTCCTACTTCACCCACGGATCTCACTTTCCCTTCTTTGCCCACACCCACCGATGGAGCCAGCACTGAATAGTTAAGTAGGGTCATCCTCCAAACATGTTAATAGAGAATTGTCTAATTGATAATTAGCCTCAAGTGCTAGGTTACCTTGCATCTGCTCAGTTGTAGCCCTTTACAATGTTCTGTGTGAACATTTCATATTTCATGTGTGAAATGAGCTTAAATAGTATTTGCTGTATCTCTCTCATCTCTAGGAAGTTTAGATAGCTCCAAGCTTCTTTTTCATTTATCTTAAGCAGTTTTCCAATAGTGATCTAGTCTATCTCAGGGAATAGCTTCTCAATGTTTGGTTCACTGAATTGATCCATATGTTAGGCTGAAGATAAAAAGAGACATCTGCGCTAGAGCCAGGGTATTGGCAATGCTAATGCAAGGAAAGAAAAGGGGTAAATAGGATGGGTATTTGAGAAAAAGAACTGATCAAGAGCTAGTTAGTTTGTTGATTTGATTTGGAAGTAGGATCATTGATGAATGTAATACTTCCCTCTCCTGTTGTTGGCCTTTTCCACTGTTTGTGAGTATTCTTCAATGTAGGAGCATCTGGGTGGTGCAATAGATGAGTCTGGAATCATTTTCCTGAATTCAAATCTGGCCTCAGACACTTCCTAGCTGTGTGACCCATCCTATTTGCCTCAGTTTCCTCATCTATAAAATAACCTGGAGAAGGAAATGACAAACCATTCCAGTATTTCTGCTAAGAAAACACCAAATGGAATCACAGAATATTGGACAAAACTGAAATAACTGAACAACAAAATCTTCAAGATCCTCAGGCTGAGCTTTAAGTTCCATTTGAGATTTATTACACAGCTCCACAAAGTACCTCTCTCTGTTTATCACCTGGACTAGGTACTGAAAAATTGTAAGGTCCTTCAGAGCAATAATAATGTTGATTCTTTTTTTTTTTAAAGGCAAAAAGTATTAAGTGACTTGTCCAGGGTCATACAGGTAGTATCTGAGCCTGGATTTGAATTCCAGAGCTTCAATATAAAAGGTCTTTGAGAAACTCATTGAAATGACCTCTACTTTCTTGTTTTTTTCTCAGATTATTATTTCTACTTTTCCCCTCATTGATTGCAACTTATAAATCTTTTTTTTCTTTTTTTTTTTTCCTTTTTTTCTTTCTGAGGCTGGGGTTAAGTGACACAGCTAGGAAGTGTTAAGTGTCTGAGACCAGATCTGAACTCGGGTCCTCCTGAATTCAAGGCTGGTGCTCTATCCACTGCACTACCTAGCTGCCCCATCTTTTTTTTTTTTTTTTATAAGGAAAAGGGAAAAAAAGAAACATCAATCCTCTTTCTTTTGTGATTGTTCTTCTGAGCCTATCAGGGATTGACACTATTCCTTACAGGTGGCACCATTACAAGTGGACTGCCTATTGCTTTGACAAGCTTGATGACAAAAGGGAATGCTCAGAGCAGAGGCTGATTGGCTATGTTTACTGGAGTTCAGGACACTCTGCTTTTCTTCTGCCATGTCTTATTTCAGAGCTCCTGAGATTAAATCACTGCTGACAGCAATGTGTCTGTAGTCTGTCCAACAAGAAGTAAGTGGAATATTTACTTAGGGCATGAACAAGAAGCATAATGGATAAATGACTGAAGGGCTAGGAAAACCTGGATTCAAGGTCCCTCTGTATAATTCTGAGCCAGCCCCAACCTCTCAGTAAGTCAACAAACATTTATTAAGCCTTTACTATGTGATAGCCCCTGTACTAAGAACTGCGAATACAAATGCAAGCAGAAGTAAAGGCAATCTCTGCTTTCAAAAAGTTTATGTTCTAGTGAAGGAAGAGAACATGCAAAAAAGAATTGAAAAGTGGAGGTGTGGGGGGAAATGAAGGAGTTCAGCACCATGTCATGGTAAACAAAGTTCTTTGATGAGTACAGGTGAGGAAGCAGCTATACTTTCCAGATCTCTAGGTATCCATTTGAGCTATTAAATCTCAGAGAAGGTACTGATCTGCATTAATAAAGGAAACTTTCTTAATTGAATTATCCTTATAGCAATGAAATCATAGATCTAGTTCTTATCTCTATGCAATACACCAAATATTTCATACTCCCTTTTCATTTCATGGAAGCTTTGAGATCAACACAGAGTCAAGTTGCTGGCAATGAGCTGGAATAAAGATTTGGTTTGACTGAGGTTGCCAAGGGTAGATGTAATAGCCTCTATGACAACAATCATATAAGTATAGCCCATGTAAATTCTGAGTTATCCATAGTCCATGTTCATTCCCAGTAAGTCAGTTCTCCGGGACTTGGCTAGCTATCTCTCCTCTCCAACTTGTAGAGGTATCTCTGAGAGGTCATGAGTGATTCTCTAATGCTATTAGCTTGAGCCCCCACTGGTGTTCTCTCCAAGATTATGAATTGAGAATCATTTTTTCAGCCAATCTTATGTAACTTTTAGAAAAGAGATATTTATGAAAGTGGTGCATTAAGAATAGTTAGTATAAAACATTCTTCTGAAGATCTATGATAACATTTTTTAGTTTGGCTAGATGGCCTAGTGGATAGAGTGCCAAGCCAGAGAAAGCAGGTTCAAGCTTAGAGATCAAGGGTTAAGGGGTAATTCAAAGTTCTTGATTGTTGGAAGTGGGTAGCCTGATTTTGTTGTAATTTAACTTAATTCATTTAAAAATGTTTTTATTGATTAGTTAGACTTTTTAATAAGGTTGATTAAAGGTAAATCAATTTTTTTTTGCCTCTTTCTATCTTCAGCTGTTCTGGAAGATACTCCTTTCAAATGTATTGAATACAATAATGTTTTAGTATACTATTTTTCCTATCATTATTTTGAGGAAAACAATAGTGTTGTCAATAATATATTGGCAAATAATTGTCATTATTTTGAATTATGATCAGAATCATTGTATAAACTCATGATTGCTCAATATGTTATTTTTGTGGTGATTTTCATTCTGTTTACTTTTCTAAAGATATGGAATCAGTCTCGAAGAAAAATGTAACTTGATATTGTATACCTGTATTGATTCGAATAATCTTTTAACCAAGATGGAGTCTGTTTAAAAACCTTAACAGTATAAATGCTATAAATGGGATATAGTTTTCTGCTGAAATTGAAGATAATTTATTACTAGTCCTTTAAGAGTTATTGGCCAAGTTATTTGAAGGAAGAAATTCCTAACAATTAGAGATAATAGAGCTAAAAGTGGAAAAGGCTTCCTGAGAAGGCAATAGTTTCCCCACACTGGAAATTTTTAAGAAAAGCCTGTGTGACCACTTCTCAGGAGCTTTGTAGAAGAAATTTCATGTATGTATATGTGTGTGTGTGTGTGTGTGTGTGTGTGTGTGTGTGTGTGTGTAATGGCTTAGTCTAAATGCCTATCAATTGATCTTACAACTCTGAAATTTTTATGATTCTCACAATCATCCTGTTTGTTGTTTGTCCTTCATTCTCGAAGAGAACCATGACATGCAAGTGAATTGGATTTAAGTGAGGGATGGCTGTGCAAGATCACTTGCCTTATTTTTCCTTCTAGGGCCATCTGGGTCCAGTAGCCCAATATAGGTCAGTGTGACTGGAGATGGCCCTGTCACCATATGGCTCAATTACATAACAAGATTCAGAGTATCTAACTTTAGAGATTAAGGCCAGGTATAACAATATAAGGCTTTACAATTGTGAAAAAGTAGAATCTTTAGTATCTAGTCTGTAGTTATAAGGTGAAAAGATGGAGCCTGTCATCTTAACATGATATAGATCTTGGAAGTCGGTCATGGATAGTTACAAGCAGCCAACCCATTTATTGAGTGCATTGTCCTATCTATACCAGCACCTTTGAGAATAAAAAAGTTGTATTTAAAAAAAAAATGTCAATTGCTTTCTTTCACAGACAGCCTCAAAGGCAATGCATATTGCAGTGACAGCCTTGAGCTCAGTAAAATTTTGAATGTTGTATAGCGGAATGATCTCTGAACCGTTCCTGTGGAGACCAAGAAACTTGGAAGGATAGTGGATCGGCAAGAAGATATCCATGGATACTTGTGTTCAAAAAGACCCAAGGCTCCCCCCACTAGTGCCAACAATATTTTCTTTCCTTTGCCTGTTGCCCTTAGGGGACTTCCTTTCCTGCCAAGGCTGCCTGCCCTTCTTGTTCATTTGAAACAGATTCCACCCTCGTAAAAATGTCAAGAGGGGTGGTAGCCCTCACAAGGGTGATTTGTCCTGGGTCTGCTCCATGCCAGTGAGGGCCCCGGTTCCTGTAATATAGTTCTTCACGTGCTGTCCCTTGTCACCCCAATCTTTTTCCTCTCAAATATTTAACGGTGTCAGGCTATATTTTCCATTAAAGGTGTTGTTAGAAACTGCCAGTGCAGAGCACCTCTCACTGAAAGAGACACTTGTCTTAGAAATCAAACTGGTTCATTTTTATCTATTAGCTTCATGAGGAGTTTCTTATGACTAGAACCACCGAACCAATGAGCCAAGCTCCTCCATCAAATGTTTCATTTAATGGTGTATTTTATTACAGTTCAGCAACCCAGGAGGCGACATATTTGCGTGGTGTGCGAAACTCCTCTTAAAGGCGGGCAGTAAAACTTTCCACACGTCAACTGCTTGCTCAGTGAATGGGCGTTTCTCATGCTCCCTCAATATGAACTCGGGGCAAATCAAATTGGAAAAATCAGCAGTCTCTTTCTCACCATTGATTACAGTTGTTTTGATGAATTGCTTGGTCTAGTTTAACATTGATGAGAAAAATACAACAATAGAGTCCTACCTTGCTCTTTGAGTTCCCACTTTCCCAAAACCATCCTATAAACCCCATGGAATTGTGCCAAAAAACTTGTCAAATTGTGCCAAAAAGACCACATTTCCAAACCTTTTCAATGACAACAATCCTGAGCTAGATAAAGTAAGCATTATTATGCCCATTGTATGGAAGAGGAAACTGAGAAGGGTTTTGAATAATTCAGAATCAGATAATCAGGGAAGAGATAAACTAATATGTGTATCTATGCCTTCTAAATCCCATAATCTTTCCATTTTGCCTTCTTGTCTCTCCAGTTTAATTGTAACTTGGAATTAGAGTTTTTATCTTCTTTATTCTCAGGAGGACTCCCTATTTAATTAAGGAACCTTCACCTTTGGATTCATTTCTAGGAAAGTAAAAGATGGGAACTAGACTGTCATTATGCCTTTAATCTAGAAAACTTAAGGCACAGCAAGTAGTCCTGGTGTGGGCTGTTTCTACAACATAGATGTGAATTTTTCTTCCCCCTAAGGGAGGAGACTTTTATTATTCTTATCATTTAGATGCTCTTTGATCTAGCTTTGCTTAACTGGAGAGATTTTTAAGAATACAAAGAATGAAAACCATTAGATTAAAAAAATGATTGATATGATTTTCTAATTGACTAAGATGGATGTAAGCCTTTGAAGAAAAGAATCAAAGAAACAAAAATTACTGGCAATTTAATATTTAAGCTGTATCTTCCCAAAGCCATTCTTATAAAGGGGAAAGGAAATGGAGATTCACATTCTGAGTGAAGACACTGTGAATCTTTCTAAGAAAGGCTTTGGGGAAAACAGGATTTTAAAAAATATGACTCTATAGTCTCAAATTGATTCCCTCCCTGCCCCCCAGCTACATTTGTTCAAGTTAATAGCAGGCCAATCTAACGTTTGCAGACTGAGGAATCTAAATGGGCTATTTCTGTTTTCAAACATAGATTTTTTTTTTTTCCATATCTGGGTTATCGTCACTTAATTATTGGAATGTTGAACATTCTGTCCTCATAATTGAAGGTTCTTGACTTGTGTAAGCAAAGGAAAGCCTAATGGATACAAGGGAGATTCTTTCAGCCTGATTTTATTGGCTTTCTTTTAAATCTTTTTAATTTGTGAGAAATTATGTTTTTGTAAATAGAACTGTGCCTTCAATTTCATCTATATGGAATCAGATAACCAGACAATTTTATTGGGATTTAGGAAATATTAATAAAGATATATTTCTTTTTTCTTAGAAGTTAGGTAATATGAGGTAATGATTTTCCTACCCTAGCAAGTATGCATATAGTTTTAATAAATTATTTTAAAATAGTGTATGTATAATAGTTTAATATTGTATATATACAATGTTTTATACATACAATAATGTATAAAATGTAATAATGTATAATTTTAAACATTTATTGATACTTTCATTTTTATACTATATTAACTTTCCAATATATATGCAGTTTAGCTATAAAAAGACATTCATTGTCCCCAAAATATGGAAAATATGCAACAGGAAATTATGCCATTTATATTTGCTATGCCAAATAATGCTATTCCAAATTGTGCAATAAAAATCATGGACCTCATGGGGTATAGCGGTTCAGGACATAATATTCAAAAACTTCATTGCTGACCCCCACAAAAAGATAGGAACCCAATGAAGATTGTTGAATAAATTTGACAGTTTCAATTTCCAATTAGAAGATATGACAAAAGGGATTTAGAGAGGGGGTAACAAAGAACAGAGTTTCTTAAATTATGGGTTGTAACCCCATATGGCACATATGAAAGCAGATAACTGAATGTGGAGTCACGAAAAAATTTGGCAAGAGTAACAGGTATTAAGTATTCTGCCAAGCTTTAATTCTTTATGCAAAAATAAACAAGCACATCCATTTCATTAGTATGCAAATTTGCTTTTGTTTTTAATAAATGGTAAAATTATATTTCTACCAATGATTTATTTTAAAATAAATTTCTTCATGATTTGATTTGTATACCTATTTTACATACCTATATACCCAGGGTCACATAAAAATTTCTTGGGTGAAAAAGGGCTATGAATAGAAAAAATTTAATAAGCCATAGAAGATTATGGCTTTTTACTTTGCAAATAACTGGAGTTTGTTTCTGGAAATGGGCATCTGCAGGATTACAGCTTGTGAGATACTGTGAAGTAGTACAGTTTTCTCCATTCTTACTATTTCTCCCAAAGAAACCTAAAAGAATTAATTTGAAATTTGTGATATGCACAAAATATTCCTTTATATTAATCATTTTACTTAGGAACCAATTTGTGCTTTTGAAATGTGATATGATAAAACTTGCTGTATTTTCTCCCTCCACCATTGAGCATTTCTGAAATGAAAAACATTTGAAGAAAACTGAGCAGTATACCAAGAGTATCTTGACAAATCTTGACAACATAACCTGTGTTCCTTACTTGTAGTATTGATGTCAAACTAAGTCAATCAGCATTTATTAAGCACCACTGTACTAAAGTGGTGCATTTCTCACCTCTAGTATATCTTACTTTATACTGAGAGGAGGGAACTGTTTCATCTTCTGTTATTCAGGAAGTAGACTAGTCATTGTAATTAATCCAAGTTCAACTGATTTAGAGTGATTTTCATAGATCTGTAACTAGCAGGGGGAGTTGGAGAGATGATGACTCTTAAAGATTCAAGCCTGGACAGCTTCCTTGAGAAATACCTGATAACATCAACAAAACTGAAGAAACACAACAGTGTCTACAGGATCTACTGTAAGTCCTGGACCTACTACAGGACCAGGAAATAGTTTAAAACCTATGGATATGCTGGTAAGTAATAGGTCTGAAGCCAAAGTAGTCTGTGGCAGTGAATGGGCCTGCTCCCAGCTCCAGGTTTGGTTCTTGGATTAAATTTAAGGGGAATTTCAGGAAGGGGCTAATGATTGGTGCAATGCATAAAGCACAAGGTTGGAATCAGAAAGACTTACTTTTCTGAGTTCAAATCTGGCCTCTGACACTTACTAGCTATGTGACTCTGTTCAAATAACTTAACCCTACTTGCCTCAGTTTCCTCAAATGTAAAAAGTGAGCTGGAGAAGAAAATAGCAAACTACCACAGTGTTTTTGCAGGAAAACCCAAAAAATGGTATCACAGAGTCAGATGTGACTGAAACAGCTAAATTCCAGTAAAAAAAAAAGAATGGATAGTAGTCACTCAAAAAGCATTTATTAAAATACCACCATGTGCCAGACACTATATGAAGTACTTGGGATGCAAAGACAGGCAAAAAAACCAGTTTCTTTCCTCAAAGATATAAAAGTCTATTGGAGAAAGACTATAAGGACTAAGGGAAGTAAAGAAGGGAGAGAGAAAAAAAAAACTTACATGATAACTTTATTATATATTTATTATAAATATTATATATATTTATAAATGCTATATGCATTATGTATTTATTATAAATTATAAGATAATGATTATAAATATATTATAAATATTATATATTTAAAAGGCAAGTTGTATATAACAGATTTTTCAGTTTCATATGCAATCAGCTTTTTAAAAATTATGCTATGCAATGCAAATGCTTGTTTTATTCCATAAATTAAAAAAAAGAAAGAAACAAGAAAAAAAAAGAGTAGATGGAAAAAATGAAGGAAGAATTGAAACAAGAGGTAAAGAATTAAATCAAAATGTTGGGAAAGAAAACAAATAGTTTATAACAATAGGTGTTCCCTCTTAATGCTGATTGACTTAGTTTGGCATTAATACTACAAGCAAAGAACACAGGCGATGTTGTCAAGATGCTGGTATATTGATAAGTTTTCCTCAAAAGTTTTCACAAAGAGTTCAATGAGGAAGAAGACACATTTTACTATATGGTATTTTTAAAGTAGAAATGTGTTCCTAAGCAAATTATATAAAAAGGAATATTTTATGCATATCATTAACTTCAACTTGATTTTTTGGATATTTCTTCAGAAGAAACAGCCAGAATGGAGAAAACTGTACCACTTCATAGTATCTCACAAGCTATAAGTATCTTTTCCCTGAGGTTATTTCCAGTTTACTTGGCATATATCTTTTACATATCTTTTTTTTTTTGGTATTTGCATGTCATCTCCTTCATTAGATTGTGTGCTCTTTGGGTACAGGGACTATTTTTCCTTTGTGTTTTTAACCTCTTAGCACAGTGCTTGATACACATACACACATATATGTGTATATATTTAATAGGTGCTTAAAAAATGTTTGTTGTCTGATTGACTTGAAAACTTTTCCTAAGTAGTGAAGCAAGCAAAATCCAGTAATTTAATGCCATTAGAATAAAATCAAAAGACTATAAAATTGGAAAAAAATTCACATACTACCCCCCAAAAAAGAAACTGAATTGCAAAACAGGAGGGATAATTTAAGAATCATTGGACTTCCTGCAAATTCTGACCAAAAAAAATCCTGAATACCATGTTTCAAGAAATCAAAACTATTAGACACAAAAGTTAAAGTAAAAATAAGAAGAATCCATTGGTTATCTGAAGAAAAACAAAAGAAAACAAACCCAATCCTAAAGTGAACACACTTAGAAGAATCACAATCAAAATTCAGAACTTCTAAGTCAAAGTTAAAAAAAAAATATACTTCAGACAACCAGCCATAAAGAAAGCGATCACCATGTAATTATCAGGGGCAGATGAGACCTTTTCCTCAATCAACAACATAAGGTTGGGGGACATGCCTCGTCCTCCCTGTGACCCCCATTGCCAGCTTACATGCAGCCATCTGTTCCAAGGTCTCATGGTTATAGCTCTCTTGTCCTGGACCTATCTTTCCTTTTAGTTCCCCATTAGGTTAAGTCACATACCTTGTTTCTCCTATATGCTCTCTGCTCTTGAGCTTTCCTCTTCTTCCCCCAATCAATTATTTGTGTCTCAGGGAAATAAAATTCTAGTTAGAGCTCCATTAAAAAATTATTGGAGTAATTCTGTATGTTGTTTTTCATATTGAGTTTGCTTCATTTTTCATCAGTTTATTAGAATGACAGTTGTTGAATATCTAAGTGTAAAAGAATTATAAAGATTACCTAGTTTAAACCCCTCATTTTGGAGATGAGGAAAATGAAGTCTAGGGAAGATAAATCATTTTTCACACAGATAGTGGATATGAGATTTAAAACCAGATTCTATGGCTTTCAAATAAACTTTTTAAAAAAATTAAACTAACAACAACAACAATAATAATAGCTAACTCTTTTTTTTAGAAGTGCTTATCAAAAAATATCATATTTTTTTTTCTCACAAAACCCCTAGGAAGTAGGTACTATTATTTAAATCCACTTTACAAATGAGGAAACTGAGGCAGAGGGAGATTAAGTGACTTTTCCAGGATCATATAGCTGGTAAATATCAGAGGTAGGATTTGAACTCAGATCTTCCTGATTCCAGATCCTGAACTCTATCCACTGTACTTCCTAGAGATCTTCCCATATTTCTCTGAATTTCTGATATTACTTAATTTGTTGAGCCATTTTCAATTTAGCCAAACTTTAATTTCAATGCATCTACTTTCTTTTTTTTTTCTTTTATTTTTTTAATTTAATTTTGGTCTGGATAATATTTTAAAGAGGTAAGTTAATTATAGATGTACCTAGAGGAGATGCTACTTACTTCCCTTAAGCAGAAGGTAAAGGCCAACAACAATGAACAGCATAAAAATGCAAACATACCCTGCATATACTCTAGGCATACTATGCTTAGCCAATGCTAATTGAGGGCTGTCAGTATGAGCCTCCCTTCCCCAATCCCATGTAGGAAATAGTGATTTCTCTGCATCTTAACAGATGGAACTTGCCATGGATGGAGGGTGAAAAGCTGCCAGTTGTTAGGGATTGTGGACATAAAATAGCTGATGAGAGTGAAGAAGAAAGACACTTAATAACAGACAAATGATCTTAGTGTGATCTTAGTAGAACTAATTGTGTAATGGATTGGGCTTAAGGATCCTGCAGCACTAAGGATGGGGGCTTTTGAAAAAGGAACAGTAAGTGTCCAATGATGCCACAGAACTGAGGATATGCATCCCCTATCTCGATAGCACCTCCCTTTCCTGATAAAAGTAAAATTCTATATATAAAAAGCAGAAAGTTGTAGACAAACAAAAATGAGCTTGATATGTATAATAGTATGACTTTTTGGGTGAGTGTACTTTGTCCTCATTTGTTTTCACCGCGATGCAATCCTTGGAGTGATCCCCAATAATATTGCTTATAGGGAAGATGATACCCTGTTGTGATTAGAAAAATAAAAACATTGGGTCCAATAATAATAGCTAGCTCTTATATTGTACTTTATCATTTGCAAAACATTTTACAAATATAATTGCATTTTATCTTCATAATTACATAATGATGATGATCCTCGAATCATAATGTTGCTGTTCAGTAAATGGATTTCAATCTATTGAAGATTCCCACCAACCTTGTATGCAGATCCTTTTTGTTCAATTATTTTCAGTTATATCTGACTCTTCATGACTCTATTTGGAGGTTTTTTTTTTTTTTTTTTTTTTTTTTTGGCAAAGGTACTGGAGTGATTTGCCATTTCCTTCTCTAACTCATAGATGAGGAAACGGAGGCAATAGGACTAAGTGATTTATCCAGTATCTGAGTCTGGATTTGAGTCCAATCCTGGTACTTGATCCACTGTGCTATCCAGCTGTCCTGATAACCATAACAGAAATGTGTTATTATGGTCACTAATTTACAGATGAGGAAACTGAGGCAGATGGAGTTAAGTGAATTGCTGTTCAGAATCACACAGCTGTTAAATGTCTGAGGCAGGATTTACATCCAGACCTTCCTGAGTCTAGGTCCAGTGCACCTAGCACCTAACTGCTTAATAAAATATAGATAGTATCAAGAGCTCTCTACTTCCATAAAGTGGGAGAAATACATTGTTTCTCAAGAGTTATTCTTTGGAAGCACCTAGGTGGTGCAGTGGATAGAGTGCTGCTCCTGGAGTCAAAAGAACCTGAATTCAAATCCAGTATTAGATACTGGCTGTGTGACTCTGAGCAAGTCATTTAATCCTGATTGTTTCACAAAACAAAACCCATCCTCTCTAAAGCTGGGAGTAGAGAAAAACATGGCAAGGTTGTGGAAGCAGAAATGTTCTTTCCTCAACTTGATCTCTCAGCTTCTCTGGCACACTATAAGTTTCAATTAAAATCCTTCCTTTTATAGGAAGCCTTTCCTTCATTCATTCTCATTTATACAAATTGTTTTCATACTGTCTCCCCCCAAAGTCTCTAAGGGAGTGAGGGTAGGTTCTGTCTTTGGTTTTTCTTTAGATTCTCAGTATTTAGTACAGTGACATACAGTAAGTGCTTAATAAATACTTGTTGAGTAGTATTTAAATAACACAGGTCATATAATTTGCGTTTGCATTTGATTCCATTTTCAAGTGACAGGGTAATATATGATCTTCTACCCCAACCCTATGGATAATGCCCTGAAGGAAAGGAATATTAATGTCACCTTCTAAGTCTACATAGTAAGCATTCATGCCTTCATTCAGCCAATACTTGTGTTTATTTGGGTAAGGAGCATGTATAGAAACAAAATTATAGCCTGTTGAAGCTAAAATATGTTTTAAAGTTGCCCCATTCAAACCTCTCAATTTAATTGAGTAACCATTTAATAACTGCTTACTATGCAGAGTATTTTACATATGGGGAAATTGAGATCTAGAGAAGCTGTGAGGTACCTAATTTCATTGAGTTAACTATAATTCAAGGAAATATGTGATAACCACAAGTTGCTTGAAAAATACTTAATGAACCTAAAAGGACAGTGAGATCATCTATGATTGGTGTAATCAAGGAAGGCTTCATATAAAGCTTTTGATCTAAGCCTTAATGCACAGTAAGGATTTCAACAAGGGCAGCTAGGTGGCTCACTGGATAGGGAGCCAGACCTGGAGTTAGGAAAACTGATCTTCTCGAGTTCAAATTCAGACATTTAGTAGTTGTGTCACCCTGGACAAGTCATTTCCCTCATTTTCTCAGTTCCTCACTTGTAAAATAATCTAGAGAAGGAAAAGGCAAACCACTCTAGTATCTTTCTCAAGAAAACCTCAAGTAGAGTCATGTAAAGGGCTAGAACTGAGCAGATGCCCTTAACACAGGATAACCTAGCACTTGAGGCTAATTACCAATTGGACAATTCTCTATTAACATGCTTGGTGGATGACCCTACTCAACTCTGTGCTAGCTGGATCTGTGGGTGTGGCAGAGAAGGGGAAGGGAGATCAGAGGGTGGAGTAGGACAAGCAGGATCATTCTTTGGCAGTGGAGAGAGAGGAAGGAGGTGTGGAGATTCCTATAGCTAATCCCCTGACTGGGATCCAAAAAGATCAAGAATAAAGACTTTTGCTTATCCTAACTCCAGCTGATTCTAAGATATCCAGGGTCACAACAGAGTCAGGAAGAGTTGGGCACAAATGAATAAATGCTTTTTTTTTTTTTTTTTTTTTTTTTTACTGCTTCTCTTCAGTGCTGACATAATCAAATCCATGCTCTTCTATTATCTTATCTCCATTGGAGGTAAAAAGATTATAGACAGAGGCTATTGTATTAGTTAAAGTTTAGAGCAAGTCAAAATAATATTGTGGCTAAATACTGCTACCAGACTATCTTTCTGGTGGTAAATGAAACCATTTCATTAAATATTTATCTGACTGGTCAATAACTTTGCTTGGTTAAGGGTCAGATGACTATATGCTGGACTGACCAGACTCAATTTCTAATCTTCCTGTTTTGACCTAATCTGGCCAATTTTCTGCTTATGACATGGTTTGTGTCTTCTCTAAAGTCCTTGATTCTCTTGCTATACCATGGTCTAGTTTTCCACAAACAGTATAGGACTTGATTCAGGCTTCTCAGTTATGAGAATAATATTAGCTCTTTAATGGTACCAAGGCTTATTTTGAAAATATATTGCTTCTAGAATATCAGAGGAATCTCTAATAGTGGCACCCTTAGTTCATTTTTAATATTGGCAAGAAATGAGACTTTGACTTGTCATGGAGAGTTAACTAAAGGAGGTTTGCTTTGCCCTGAAAACAAGGAAGCAATGATACTTAGCTTTTCTGCTCTCTGTCTTCTTCCTCTTCATAGGGAAAGCTTCTGGTCATTAGAGAAGGATATTGTGAAAGACTTAATGATTTATGTGGTCCCCAGTAATCCACCAAGCCAGAGGAGCTTTTTATACTGGTTATTGACCAGGAAGCCAGAAAACAGGGACCATTCAGGTACAGCATTTCCTTTTAAGAGAAATTAATCCCTGCCTCAGGAGGAATAGAAAAAAATTAGTCCAACCCATGTTGTATGGATGTGCTGGTAGACATTCGTCCTTTCTCATATTGAAGTCTCTCTTTTCTCAAGAAGATTATTCTGAATGCTGTGTTCTAGAATTCTCAACCTCATATTTAAAGTCTTTCAAATTCTGGAGTCTTTTGGTCTACTTTATGATTTAATACCATTTAGTTAAAATCTTCCTTTTATTGGGATTGTCAGGCAGACCCATAGAAATTTACAGCAGAAACATCCAGAAAAAGGAGAGAATTGAATATTAGAACTTGCTTTTTCTCAGAAAGTTAGAGGTAGAAGGAACTTGAAAGTCTAAGGTTAATTCATTCATTTTATACAGGAAGTAACTGATGTCTGAAAAAAATGACTTGCGTAAAGTTTCATAAAAGCATAGGTAGGACTCAAAATGGGAATCTTTGGACTCCCCAGACAGTTTTATTTTCACTTTTCCATTTGTCTGTGAGAGTTACATAGAAAGTTTGGCAGTAGGGACTTCTGGGCCAATTCTTTAGCAACTTACCTGCAAATTTTTGACTTTGAATAGAAAAATCATATGCTTAGTAATGATCATAATAATGAACACAACAAAAGTGCCTTAAGACTTGCAGAGTGCTTCCCTCAAAAATCAATCCCAAGCTAACACAGAATATCATGGTGACCCGGATCTGCTCCCGAGAAAGAATTGGAATGGTTTGTCCTAATTTATTCAACAACCAACTGCTCTGTTTAAATTTTTCTTTGCCACTGGAGTTCTGACCCTGTCTATCTAAGCCATGGGAAATTAGACCTCTCTGACACATGAACCACAGAGTGATTTTTGAATGAACCTCAGAGCCTCACCTGGACCAGGGTTGTCTTTATCTCCCGCAGACAAATTACATTGCCTCAGGATACTAGAAGCTAGCTGAGTCCCTTCAGTTCTTTTTCCCTGCTCTGCCTGGGAGATAGAACCATTGCATACTCCACTGAATAATTCAGGAAATAGAGATTACTAGAGCTAAAAGGGGCCTTAGAAAATATCTATTACAACACCCTAATTTTACAGATGAGGAAATTGTTATAAGAAAGGGTGGGTGCTTGCTGAAAATCACACAGATAGTTAGTAGCAAAGTTGAGACTTGAACTCCAGAAAGAACAGAGTTGAGTACTGGAGCTTTTTATTAACTCTCAAAAAGTTAGAGGTAGAAGGGACTTGGAAGTCTATCTAAGATAACCCCTTCATTTTATAACGTAAGGAACTGAAGCCCTTCCATTTTCAAGAATAGCTTTCTTTCCACTATAACAGATTTAGATCCATTCCTCTCCTAACTTGGAAACTATAATTATTTACCCAATGATGAAAGATGTATATACTGTAATATATATATACATACATATATACATATATGTATGTATATATATATATATATGTTTATATATATATATATAATATATATAGTATATATATAGTATATATAGGGCAGGATATAAAACATCCCAATACCAATTAATGCAACTATTAAGATGTTCTATAACCAGATACCTTTATCAGCTGAGAAAGCCTCATTGAGTTAGAATAATTCTTCAACACAAATGAAGCACAATTTGGTTAAGTGATGTTCTTGAAGCTATTGTATGAAATCAGATGAGAAAATGTATTGGAATTAGTTGAAAGAATTAAACATATGTCTAGACCAATGTATATCAAAGAAGGAGATTCCTAGAAGCACCTAGCAAGAAAACTCTTGAAATCAACCTCTAGTGAGTCTCTAGTGACTCACAGTTTCCTCATCTATAAATGGGAATAGTAATGGTTGAACCATCAACCTTATACTGTGGTGTCTTTCTTTGTATTGCCAACACTTAGCACATTTCTTGGCACACATAGGATATTGAGTGTTTAATTGAATAATTAATTGACTTCCTTCTTTCTCTCTTTCTTTCACTTGGTTCCTTCATGCTAGTCTTTCTCCAAAGGCTTTTCTTGATGCAGAGGTGTTCTTATGCTTTTAATACTATACCAGTAGAGTACAACCTAGGGTAGGTACTACCAAAATAGAAAAGCTCTGAGTATGGGCTAGCAAAAACCACATTTTTTTTTTTTTTTTTTTTTTTGCTGAGGCAATTAGGGTTAAGTGACTTGCCCAAGGTCACACAGCTAGGAAGTGTTAAGTGTCTGAGATCAGCTAACTTCAGGGCTGGTGCTCTATTTACTGCACCATCTAGCTACCCTACAAAGACTATTTTAAATTCAGAGAGATTCAGTACTAGAAAACTGGCCAAAAGGTGATGATTGTTTTTGAACCCAACTATTCATGATTTTCGTGGAGGGAGGTGTCTTTGGATCAAGTATGTCTGAAATTTAGCAATTTATAGTGAAATGAAACCAAACTACTCTCAAAGATGTAGAAAAAAGGAATAATTTGCTCAAGCAAATTCCTCCCTAGTTTTACAGATCTAACATCTTGCTGTTATTATTCAGCGAGTAAATGGCAGAGCTAGATTCAATTATAGATCTCCTTCTGAATCCAGGGTACTACACTGAAATTCACCTTGTGATGGTCATAGAATCTTAGAGTTGGAATTTATCTTGTTTAACACATGCCAGAATAGAAACCTGCTCTAAAATAAGTGAATTAAGACAAAAAATAAGCTTCTAGTTGAAGTGAGTTGGAACCCACTATCTCCTAAAGTGGTCTGTTTCACTTTTAGAGCTATAAAGAGGGCATTAGGTGGCACAAGGAGCTTGGAATGAGTTCTTCCATGAGTTCAATCCACCCTCAGACATTTACTAGTTTTATGATCCTAGGCAAATCACTCAATCCTATTTATCTCAATGAGTTGGCAAACCACTCCAGTAACTTTGCCAACCTCACCCCGTAACAAATTCAAATGGGTTCAAGAAGAATTGGACATGACTGAAAGACAATCTTATGATAGCCATGTAGACAAGAAGGACTAATCTGGGATTAGGCTATATTTTCTTTAAGTAGATTAAAAAAAAATATCTCTGATGCTAGCCATGGTGGAGAGATATGGATTAGATTATAATAATTTTGATTAGATTCAGAATAGGTTGAATGATCAGATAAAAAACTTATAGGGTATTGTATTAGTCAATTATGTTTCATCTTGATAAGAGGGCTGTACTATAGTTGGATGGTTATTTATTGTCCTTCATTTTTTTTTTTTTTGTCCTTCATTCTTGAAGAGGATCAAAATGACATTGTCCCATTAGAGTCAGACCAGTAGGACTTGGAGTTCTCTGCCATAGGTTGGACACAAATAGTCACTATGAACATCTGGGGTGGTTTCTCTAACTTTACACATCTCTTGTTTCTGCTGAGCTAATTCAATTCTGCTTTGCTAGTATATCCCTGGAAATTAGGTTTGACCCTGTGTCATTTGACATTTTAATTAAAGATTTGGATGAAGGTGCAGAGAGATGCTTGTCAGATTTGTGAGTGACACAAAGCTGAGAGAGATGGCATGTTAGATGATAAGAGTCAGGAACCAAAAACATCTCAATGGACTAAAACTATGGGCTAAATTTAATAAAATGAACTTTAACAGAGATAAAGAATACAGTCTTTTCTGTTCAGTCATTTCAGTCAATCATGTCTGACTCTTTGTGACTCCACTTGGAATTTTCTTGGCAAAGATACTGAAGTGATTGGCCATTTCCTTCTCTAGTTCATTTTACAAATAAGGAAACTGAGGCAAACAGAGTTAATTGACTTGCCTGGGATCACACAGTTAAGAAGTATCTAAAGCTGGATTTGAATTTAGGAAATGAATCTGATCTCAGCAGTCTATGAATTATGGCGCCATCTAGTTGCCTGGGAGACAATCTATCATGTTGCTAATAAATCTTATGCTCATCAACTTTCATTTCTTTTCCCTATTGCTTGTTTAACAAGGTTTCCAGTTTCCTCCTCTTCGAGGTGTCTCTTATCTAGATTTCTAGTTTCTCAGCTTCCTTGAATGAAGTAGTTGGAACTGAATATTCTATTCCTGGATCTTGCATTGGAAGTCTCCTCCACCCATGTGGTCCCTTCCAATGATTGGTTGTTTCCTCCCAGAATGCCCATTTTAGGTAAGCCATCCAGGTCACCTAGAGTCGTTCCTCCCCAGGCTGTGGACTCTCCTCCTGGACCTTCTCCAACAATATTCTGGCTACCTTTCTCTCCTCACACTCACTTTGATATGTTGTCTTCCCAAACAGTAGAATGTAAGTTTCTTGAGGGGAGAAATAGAAATCTCTTAAATTAGCTTTTTTTTTTGCTTGTATTTGTATTACCAGAATTTAATAAAGTGCTTATCACCTAATAAGAACTTAATAGGAATTTCTTGACATATTCTCTTATAATAAAACCAAGATTATATTTGAAAACCTCTTGTTATTTTCCCCCTTTCAGTGAATGTACAAGATTCTAGTGAGTTCAAAAGGATGCAAAATGCTATTTAGGATCTCTAGGTACCCTGTGACTTTAAAATTCTTAATGTATTATTATTAATTTATTTAGCATTGTTTTCCCATTGCCTTCTCCGGCTTTATCTCTGCTAGGGAAGCCCTGTTGTATTTCAGATTCCTTTCGGAAAAGTTTTCTGCAGTGCTTAAAAACAGGAAATTGGCATCCAGATGAAGCATAAATCAAAATGTGGTTGGAAAACCCCTACTTTTGACTCTCAAAGTGCCACCTAAGTTAAGCAACATTAAAATAACTCTTAAGATCCCCTGCCAGCTGCTTCCTATACCTCAGGTTAGAAGAAGTTAGCGGCAGAGTAGCTATGCTGATAAAGAACTGGGCAGAAAATTACATAGTCCACAGGAGAGCTGTTCAGAACCTATGAATTGACACTTGACTTGGCAGCAAAGCTCACTTCCCAAGGGAGATAACAAAGTGACAAGTTTTATACTAGAAGGAATTACATTTGTTCTTCACCCAGTTTATACAAAGTGCCTTTCCTAAAATCATTGTATTTTGTCAACATGACAGCCTCATCACACAATTCCTTTGAGTCCCTCTATGGCTTTCAAAACAAACTTTTTGTCATTTTTTAAGGCATCATCATTCAATCTCCTCTTGCCTACCTCACTTTTCTCCTCCTCTTCTCTTTCTTACAAATTCATCTTCTGTCTTTTGTCCTTCCATTCCCATTTCTTGGGGGGGGGTGTGTAGGGGGGCACACTTGCACACCCACATAAACCCTACATTCTACTTCCTGTGCCTGGAAATGATTGAGATATTATTTCCTCCAAGCTGCATTTTTTTTCAATTTATTTAAGATTTAAAATGCTTTGTAGATAATTTTAAAATTTTTAAAATTTTACAATCATGTCCTAATATCATCTCCAGAATATTCCTTTACATCAAAGAAACATCAATTTTAAAAAAAGCCAACCAATAATGATCTTGTCTGATAATATATTTGCATAGTTTACCTATAGTCCATAGCTATTGTTCACCCTGCAGAGGGAAATATGATTCATCTGTTATTTGGAGACAAGATTGATCATTGCATTATTATTTTTTAAAGAAGATTTGTCACCCTATTTATTTTTAAGTTTCCTTTTTAAAAATTATTGTGTTTTCTTCTTCTAGCCTCTCTATCATACAAAGAGAAGGCAAGCAATATAATATCAATTATATATGTAAATTAAGCAAAGCATCTTTCCATATTAGCTATGTTGCCAAAAAAAAAAGGCAAAGAAAAAGAAAATGAAAAAAGTAACTTTCAATATACATTCAGAGTTCATTATTTCTTTCTCGGGAGGTAGAGAGCATTTTTCATCATGAGTCCTTTAGAATTGTCTTGGATTATTGTATTGATCTGAGTAGCCAAGTCTTTCACAGTTGGTCATTGCTATTGATCATTGATATTGCTGTTACTGTGTGAAATGATCTAATTCTGCTCACTTCACTCTGCATCAGTTCATATAAGTTTTCTCAGGTTTTTCTGAACACACTTCAGTAAAATGACTGATGTAATTTAATAATAGTCAATAGACATTTATTAAGTGCCTACTGTATGCCAGGCACTATGTGAAACACTTTCAGTATTACTTATATTATTATAATCATTGTGAACATTGTTCTTTAAATTTTGCTTTTTTAAGTCCTGAATAAGGCAGCTAGATAGAATGCTAGACTTGGAGTCAGCAAAAACTGACTTCGAATCCTTTAGCCACTTAGCTGTATGAGCTTGGACAAATCATTTAATCTCTGTGTGCCTCAGTTTCTTCAGCTGCTAAAAGACAGAATTGGATTCCATGTCCTCTAAGACTATATCTCACTACAGATCTGTGATCCTAGGTCATTTTTATATTTCATGATTATTATGTCTTAGAATATTATAGACTTCAAGTTGTTAGCTATTCACTACTCACTGGGAACTCACTTTATTTTCTATCATTTATTATTATATAGACTATACTATGGCTTAGTATAGCCTTTGAGTATACTCCTTCTATCCCTCATTTTTTCAGTTAATAATAGTAAAACTTCCTGAACAAGGGGACTGCATCCACATTTTAGTGACGAAAATAAATCAGGTCCAAGCAAACCTTTGCAATATGAGATTCTTTTGATATCTTAAGAAAAAAAAAAACAAAAAAACAAAAACAACCTGCAAATACCAAAAAACATTCCTTAAACCTGAAAATAAACAAACTGTCCCTAAGCCAAAAATAAAGAAAACTGAAAAATGATTATTTCTTTTGTATTTAGTTATCTGTTAAATGGAACATGTTCTAATTCTAGTACTAATGGCCAGTGATAATTGTGTGGTATTGTGAGAAGAGTATTAGACTCTGCATAAGAAGTCTTGTCTTTGACATATACTTGTTGAACAAGTCACTTCATTTCTCCATTATTAATTTCCTCATCAACATGATTTCAATCGTCCATGATTTCACTAGCATGGATAGTTCCTGTATCATCACAGTTGCAGAAGCTCCTTACTTTAGATGATCTTTGTAAGTGCTGAAGCTGATCCAGTTGCCATCATACCCCGCTACTTTGAGGATGAGTTTCTTCAAACTCAGTGAGGTTGGTCTTTGGACAGCAGGCATTAAGTCCACTGTTGTAGTTTCAGGCTTACTTCTTCTTTAAAAAATTCATGCTAATAATAATCTGTGGTTAAGTATTTTATAAATCTCAAAGTAGACCTATGCAGATATGAGGTAGGTGATTATCATGTGCTAATAATATGCTCTCCCCATTAAAGTGGTTAGGCAGGAGATATGTGGCAGGTCCAGCTCCTGGTCCTTTTATCCCTCCTGGAAGCAGAAGGGGAGGACTGACTAACTCCTGAGCTAAATTTTTATATCTAGATGTCTAGTGAGAAAGATTTACTTGTTTCTAGATGCATGACTCATGGCCAGATAGATAGTGAATGATCTGCCTAAAAGTGTTACCCACTTAAAAAAAATGAATATAAGAGGGGCAGCTAGATGGTGTGCAGTGGTCCTCAAACTTTTTAAATAGGGGGCCAGTTCACTGTCCCTCAGACTGTATGAGGGCCAGACTATAGTAAAAACAAAAACTCACACTCTGTCTCCGCACCTCAGCCCATTTGCCATAACCTGGCAGGCAGCAGTTTGAGAACCCCTGCCCTTAGGGGATAGAGCACTGGCCCTGGAGTCAGGAGGACTTCATAGTTACTGGGCAAGTCACTTAATACCCTGGGAAAGTTACTTAACCCCAATTGCCAGTTGAAATATATCTATATTGATCTCTCTCTCTCTTTCTGTGTGTGTGTGTGTGTGTGTGTGTGTGTGTGTGTGTGTGTGTGTGTGTGTGTATAAACTGTTCAGTAAGCACAAGGGACAAATTATTACATTAGGGAACACAAAATCATCAATTTAGTTATTTGGTAGACCTGGACTCTCATCCTGTTGAGCAAAGATGGATCCACTTGCAATGAATAATGGATTTTTTTTTTTTTTGCCTGTTCTGTTTTGAAGGAGATAAACTTAAATTGTGTTTTTCAAAAGTAAAAGGAAATATGGTACAAGGAAACATGATACAGACATGGAACAAGAAGGTAGAGGTAGAGTGAGGTAATTGCAATGAAGCTTCTCCCTTCAGAGGCTTAACTAGAGCAGGGCTTTGCCCCAGAGGTCAAGTTTAGAGGGCACCAAGAACACTTGCAGTCTGTGCTAGGTTCCTAGAGCTAGACAAAGATTTGATTGCAGAAGCCAATCAGCCCAACTTTTTCTATTATAAATGTAACTAGGCTTTGCCACATGCCTAAACCACCTAAGGTGGAGGGACCCAAGTGGGTGATATTAGGGCCCTGTTTTTGGAAGCTCAAGTTCTTATACCACATGTCCTCTTTCCATTCACTGCATTGTCAGAACATCCTTTGAGACTGGCACAATTAGGAGAGTGAGTAATGGTCCTATTCACCTGAAACACAGGTACCATGCATTGAGTTGGGTATGGGACAAGGATTACCTTTTCCCTCCTCCCTTTTAGGTTCTACATCCTTGAAAACTGGGATTGGGGTTTTAGTCTGTTTTGTTTGTCTTTTTCTGTTAGACCTTTAAATTTGAGTCATGGTCACCTTGGAGCCAAGATTCCTGAAGGGATATTGCTGTTATATCAGTGGAGAAATCTTGAAAAACTGGTGTCTTGGCACATAAGGCCAGGGGACTTTGAATTTAGACAGAGTGAGACTGATGCTATGTAGAAACTGAGTTAAACTGTGAACCTAATCCCACTTTGCTCCCCAGAAACAATTGGTACAGTGAAGATTATATTCCCCAAGTACTAGAAAGATGTCTAAAATTGCCTTTGAAGTGAATAATTTCTTGTAAAATCTACTATGATTTAAATGATTGATTGGAACTGGAGTGCACGGGATATTCTAAAATTGAAGGAACACAATTTAAGCCTGAGACATTGTCAGAGATATTAAACCCCTCTAAGGGTCCCAGAGAATCCTGTAGCACACCTGACTTTCAGATAATGAAGGTCAGATTAGATAATATTCCATAAATAAGGAGACCCAAGGAAGTTGTTACTCACCTAAGTTTATTCAAATAAACCTCAGTCAGTATTTGAAAGGCCTTCTAACTCTACAGTAAGTGGGCTATAACTTGTACCACTTTGCTTTAGCTTGAAACAACTAAACCTAGCATATGATTTAAAAGCTAATTAGGTTTATATTCCATGTGAATTCCTCCCTGAACTGCTGGTCCCACCCTCCTCTCATGCATGAAGCCTTCTTCACTTTTTTTTTTTTAATTATTATTATAGCTTTTTATTTACAAGATATATGCATAGGTAATTTTTCAGCATTAACAGTTGCAAAACCTTTTGTTCCAACTTTTCCCCTCCTTCCCCTAACCCCCTCCCCCAGATACAGGTTGACCAATACATGTTAAATATGTTAAAGTATAAGTTAAATACAATATATGTATACATGTCCATTCAGTTATTTTGCTGTATAAAAAGAATCGGACTTTGAAATAGTGTACAATTAGCCTGTGAAGGAAATCCAAAATGCAGGCAGACAAAAATAGAGGGATTGGGAATTCTATGTAATGGTTCATAGTCATCTCCCAGAGTTCTTTTGCTGGGCGTAGCTGGTTCAGTTCATTACTGCTCTGTAGGAACTGATTTGGTTCATCTCATTGTTGGAGAGGGCCACGTTCATCAGAATTGATCATCATATGGTATTGTTGTTGAAGTATACAACGATCTCCTGGTCCTGCTCATTTCACTCATCATCAGTTCATGTATCTTCACTTGTTTTTGAGGTTCATACCATTTGCCCTGGGTGCAAAACTTGATTGATTGATCTACCTTTGATGTTTTACTTTGTAAGCACTGATTAAATTCACAGTGTCATTTGGCATATCGGAGATTTGCAAGGGCAGGTGCCCATTTTCTGTGAGACATAAGGCCCCCAAAGAAGCTGAGCATCCTCTTTCCAGTCTTTCCCTTCCACTGATGCCCTTCCAGCATAATGGGCTATAATCTTGAAGACTGCATAGTCAAGGGAGAACAGGACAACGGGGCTGAGGCATTACCTAGGGAACCTGGCACCCATCCAGTCCACACAATGGTCCTCGGAACATTTGACACTCCTACAACACAAGGCCACAAAGCCAGAACAGAAGGGAAATAAAACCTGCTAATGCAACACTCAGGGGGAATGTAGCACATGTGTTTCCACACTTATTTATAGTAGTGTTACCTTTATTGCTAAAGATTCTTAACATTTTACATTTATTTTTAAGAGAGGGTGGGATAGGAGATTCCATGGGACAAAATGTTTCCTCTTTTTAAAGTGTTATTTTTGATTTATACAATGCCTATGAACTTAAATATTTGTCTTATTTCTAAATTCTAAATATATTTCTTAAATTTAAAATATTTTTTCAGAATGGCTTTGCAAAAGATCAAATAGTGCAAGACAAACGACACGTAAATAAACTGAAGTAGAACAAGGCTAGCCTATGGAACTTCCTATGGCCAGGCTAATAATAGAGCCTAGAAGGGGGCATACTTACTATATTAAGAAGAGGCGCTGTCAAAGGGCCATGTGGATACTGGTTACTCCTCTAAATTCTTATAGTGAGAAGAGGATGTTTGTCTTGTAGACATTCCCAAAGCACTCACAAGTTGTCACCTGCTTAAGCTGTCAAAAGCTTTTTAATGGTCTGTACTCATTAACAACCAGCACCAGAGATGCAAACCAAATTCTTTTCAAAAAACACTACAACCTCTAAAATTGTACCTGACACCATTGCCTCCTTTCACCTGCTTAGCTGAATGCTGGTTGGATGATGCAAATAGTGGTACTCTGCATTCCCTTCACATGGGCTTCCAGAGCTTATCTATAAGATGTCTACTTTTGCATTTGTGCCTTTGCCAGGTGGCATATGGTGAATTACATCCTCCTTCCCCCTCGTCAGTCATCCCCCTCCTCCAATTCAGTGACTTCTTATCAGTTTGTCATGCAATTAATTTCACGCTTCTCTCTTAATCACAAGCAGGAAACATCTGTTTCAGAAGTCACATGTGGCTTGATTGACATTGAGTAGAGAGTACTTTTTGCATCCCTGTACCCCCTTTTACACTGTTGACAACAGAACAGAAGGTGGACGTATGGTGCAAAGCAGTGCATTTGTGATTGTAAGTTTAGAGCTCAAAGGGATCTTAGTGGTCATCTTGATCATCCTCCTTCTTTTACAGAAGACTTCTCTGAGTCCCAGAGAGATTATATTGTACCTAAACTCAGAAAGTAGTAAGTGGAAAAAGTCCAATTTGAAGGTAAGTCCTCAAACTCTAAATCCAGTGCCCTGTCCATCATACTATGGATCCTTCCCAGTTTCTCCCCATTGCTTATACTGTACCCAACCATGGGAATGAGAAATATTTTCCTCATCTGGCCCAATCTGAGAAATAAACAGGGGCACAGATTTGGGAGAGAATCCAATTGACATTTTGTTTTATAAAGGGCCTTTCCAAAGGTAGAGAAGACTATGATTAATGGCAAATGCTACAAGAAGCCTGGATAGGTAGATAGGACAGTGGACAGAGTTCTGGGCCTGGAGTCAGGAAGAACTCAAATGAGTTCCTGAATTCAAATCCAGCCTCAGACATTTAATAGCTGTGTGACTCTGCACAAATCATTTAATCCTGTTTATATTAATTTCCTTATCTGTAAATTGAATTGGAGAATTGTAAATCAATTGGAGAAGGAAATGGCAAACCATTCCAAGTATTTCTGCCAAGAAATTCTTAAATAGGGTCATGAAGAGATGGAAAATGACTAAAAAACAACACAAGCAGCAAAGAGAGAGAGAGAGAGAGAGAGAGGGGGGGGGAAGGGAAGGAGGGAAGGAGGGAGGAAGGGAGAGGAAGGGAAGGAGAGAGAAGGAGGAAGGGAGAGAAGGAAGGAGGGAGAGAGGGAGAGAAGGGAGGGAGAGAGAGGGGGAGGGAGAGGGAGAGGCAGGGGCAGAGAGAGGAGGGAGAGGGAGGGAGAAGAAGAGGGAGAAGGGGAAAAAGTGGGGGAGAGGGAGAGGAGGAGGGAGAAAGGGGAGGGAGAGGGAAAGGGGGAGAGGGGGTAAAAAAGGAAGAGGGAGAAGGGGGAAAGGGAGAGGGAGAAAGAAGAAGGGGTAGAGGGAGGGAGGGAGAGAAAGGAGGAGGAAGAGGGAGGAGGAGGAGCGGAGGGAGAAGGAGAGAAAGGGGGAGAGGGAGAAAGAGAGGGAGAGGTGGAAAGGGGAACATGGAGAGGGAGAGAGAAAGGGAGAAAGGGAGAGGGAGAGGGAAAGGGGGCGAGGGGGAGGAGGAGGTAGAGAGGGGGAGGAGGAGGTAGACAGGGGGAGAGGGAGGGAGAGAGAAAATTTTACCTAAGGGGAAGTTCTCTGAGCTTTCTTATTTTCCCTTCAGCAACTTGAAATAAAGTTGATATCATCCACCTTTTCTGTGGAAGTCTGAAATGCCTAAAGTACTCCCTAGCCTAGTAGAAACCTGAAGTGTCTCTGGAACTCTTTCTTCCTCTCTACTTCTTTCATCGAGAAAGCTCAGGGTATTGATCTCCACCAATGAGGACAGAGTCCCAAACCAATGGGTTTTGAGATTCAAGTTACATAACATATGACAATTTTTTCACTGGAAAACATGAGTGTCAGGATATGCTCTTCATGAATAGGTATTCTATCATTTCAGCTAATAAATAATAACAATAACTAACATTTATATAGTGTTTACTATGTGCCAAGACTTTTATTAATAAAATAAATATCAATTTTCAACTTTTGGAAATGGGTTATTTAAATCTATTCTGAATTTAAAGAACTGGGTTTGAGTCCCAATTTTGCTACTTGTGACCTCTGTGATTGAAACAAGTTATTTTTTTGATTCTGTTTCCTATTTGTAAAATAAAAGAATTGGATTATATAGCCTCTAAGGTCTATTTAATCGCAAAATCTATGATTGTTTGCCATATATACACTGTCAATATTGGCTGCCAACATAAGAAAAGTGGGATAGCTCAGTATGAATTGTTTTATGTCTGTATATGTGTGTACATGGATTTGAGAGATAAGTTGGTAAATGTTTTAGAACTGGTTCTACAAATAATATTATTATTGTATACTTTTAAGTTTACTCTGTGTCATTAATATTTTCTCCATCACTTTCTTAAATCTAGACAATCAATAAAACAATAAATCAAATCTGATTTACTTTGCTTGTTTCTGATGTATAAATTGAATAATAATTCCTTATTAGTTTGAGTTGGTTCCAACATAGTACTGAAAGATAAATAGAAACGATTTAGTGTTATCTCTATGAATCTCTTTGCTTTTCCATTGGTGCTTTAAAACCTAATAGTGGTAAGCATTGTTGGTAAAGTTGTGAACTGATCCATTTACTCTGTCTATCAGTTTGGAATTATGCCCCAAAGGCTTTAAAACTATGCATACAATGTGTATGTATTCCAAAGAGATTATAAAAGAAGGGAAAGGACAGGTACAAAAATATTTTTAGCAGCTTTTTTAGTGGTGGCAAGGAATTGGAAATTCCAATTGGAGATTGGCTGAACAAGTTATGGTATGTGATTGAAGTGAAATATTCTTCTTTTATTAGAAATGATGAGCAGGCAGATTTTAGAAAAGTCTGGAAAGACTTACATAACTGATGCTGAGTGAAGTGAGCAGAACCAGGACATTGTATATAGTAACAGCAAGATTATGTAATGATCAACTATGATAAATTTAGCTCTTCTCAGCAATACAATAATCTAGGACAATTCCAATAGATTTGGTATGAAAAATGCTATCTGCATCCAGAGAGATAAGAGTAAATGTGAATCATAGCATACTATTTTCATCTTTTTTGTTGTTTTCTTTTTCTTTCTTGTGGTTTTCCTCTTTTATTCTGGCTTTTCTTTCACTACATGATAAATATGTTTAAATGGTTATATATATGTGTATATGTATATGTATATATATATATATAATTTATATGAGATTGGTTGCTATATTGGGGAGGGGAGAGATAAGAGAGAGAGGAAACAAAATTGGTTGAAATGAGATGACTGAGGCCAGTTCCAATGATCTTGTGATGAAGAGAACCATAACCCAAAGAGAGAACTATAGGAGAAACTGAGTGTGGATCACAACATAGCATTTTTACTCTTTTCATTGTTTGCTTGCATGTTTTCTCTCTCATTTTTCTCCTTTTTGATATGGATTTTCTTGTGCAGAATGATAATTGTATGAATATATATATGTATATAGTGGATTTAACATATATATATATAAATTTAATTTAATTTTTTTGCTGAGGCAATTGGGGTTAAGTGACTTGCCCAGGGTCACACAGCTAGGAAGTGTTAGTCACATTTGAATTCAGCTCCTCCCTACTTCAAGTCTGGTGCTCTATCCATTGCGCCACCTAGCTGCCCCAACATATATATTTTTAAACATGTTTAACATTTATTGGATTACTTGCCATCTAGGGGAGGGGGTGGGGGAAAGGGGAGGAATTTGGAACACAAGGTTTTGCAAGGGTCATTAAGATTATCCATACATATGTTTTGAAAAGAAAAAAAAAACTTTAAAGAAATAGAAATAAATAAAAATTTAAAAAATGAATGTTGGGAACTATCTTTACATGTAATTGGAAAAAATAAAATACCATTGAAGACAAAATAAAAACAACACAAAATTATTAGCAGGCAATGAATCATATAAGTTCAGTGTGTAAAGGAATCTTAGTGGTTATTTAATCCAACCAATAGAGCAATGTGATGAGTTTGCTATCTGTGCCATGATCCAAGTTGATAAAAAGCCCAGGGATACTCCAATTTCCTTATAAACTGGCATAGAATTATTTATTAATAACTATTTTTCATGTACTCATCTAGACATCTAATATTACTGCCTGTACCATGTCTCTACATCTTTTCTATCTGAGTAGCCTGAGAGGCTTATATCAAATGCTTTGCTAAAATTGAGGCAAGCCATATCACAGAAACACAGAATCAATGAATTTCAGAAATGGAGGGGACATCAAAAGCCATCCAGACCAAGTTATATCTGAAAGAACAGCACAACTGCCACAACTCTACCACAGGGCATCCAACAAGCAGTCATTCAGCCTTTGTATGAAGGAAGGGAAGCCAGTGCTTCTTGAAGTAGCTCATTCCTCTTAAAGAAAATTCTAATTCTTAGGAAGCTCTTTTCTTACATCAAGCCGAAATTTGCCTCTTTTCAACTTTCATCCATTGTTCCCCCCTAGTTTTTCCCTCTGAGACCAAGCAGAACAAATTTAATCTCTTTCACATGGTAGCCCTTTAAAAACTTGAACCCAGCTATCATATTTCCCATGGGTCTTCTTTCCTCAAGGTTAAATGTCCTAAGTTTCTTCAATTTTCAATAAGACATGACCTTGGGACCCTTCACCATCCTAGTTACACTGCTCTGGACTTTATCCAGTTTACCAATGTCCTTCCTAAAAAGAAATGCCAGGAATTGAACACAATGCTGCATGTGTGGTCTGACCAGAGCAGAATAAAATGTAGGACTACCTTAACCTCATATTGGGAAGCTCTGTCTCAATGCAAGGCAGTGGCTTCTTTGATTAGTGGTACCACAGAGTTTACTCATAATCTGCTAAACCTGCAGGTATTTTTTCCAGACAATCTGCTTTCTAATCACACCTCCTCTAAATTGTATTTAACAAAATTAATTTCTTGAATGAAAATGTAAGAATTGGTAACATTTCCTCCTGTTACATTTTCCCCTATTATTCCCCTAACTCCTCATTTATTTTCTCTTTCTGTCTAGAGGCACTATATGATGATCTTTCTGTTGAAGTGTCCATTGATCTTTAATAAAATTAATTTACTAAATTTATTTACTGATAAGTTTATAAATGTTTAACAAATTTATAAGTATTTAAATTAATTTAAAACAAATACTTATCAATTTATTTATAAAGAAAATATTTAATAAAATGCTCTCTATTATGCCTCTTTTTTTTGTTTATTAAACTTCCCTGCAAAAATAAATCTTCCAGATACATAACATTATTCCTCTTCCCTTTGATTTTCCTCCTCCTCATTTCTTTTTCATGAGAGATATTCTTCCAGAGCTATAGTCTCATCATAAGTTTCATCCCTCCATATCTAGGTGAAACTATGAGGTTTGATAATTTGTCTCCTTGTATTAGCTTACATTGGTTGTTACTTATATTTTTTTCATTCTTATATAGCCATCAAAAGTTTTTTTTTTTTTTAACTGGTTCTTTTATGGCATTTTGTCTCATAAAATTTTGGAGTTTTCTACCTACATAGTAGCTATGTTTTATTGGATACAGCTTGATGGATGTAGACAAGCAGTTTTCTCCTTTATTCTTCCTTTTCAATTATTGTTTTAAATTAGACTTGTGGCCTTATTTTGCCATTATGACATAATGTCCAACTTTGATTCTCTATTCTTCTGCATTATGGTTAGACTCATCTAGTTATTAATTTCTTCCTCTGCAACCCGCAGTTATTTATCTCTGTATTTTGATACAAATTTTTATTAATAGAAGAATCAAGACTATAACCTAAATCAAAGCACTTCTAGATCAATATTCTTGTGTGTGTGTGTGTGTGTGTGTGTGTGTGTGTGGACACTTGGCTTTCTACATTAATATGAATCAATATATTTAGTAAGTAAAAGAAGTGACCAACATTCGAATGACAGAATGTATATATGTGCTTCTTTTCCACCATGTTGCCTTTACAATTAAAAAAAAATTAATTGTTTTGTTTACACTCAATCTCCCAATAATAGGATATAAAGTTCTTGTGGGCAGAAAGGATTTCATTTTAGTCTTTTTTATCATCAGTGACTAGCATAGTTTGGTACATAGTAGGCACTTAGTAAATGCTGTTTGGGGAAAAAAATGAACTGTTCCTTGAATTGCCTGTATTTCTAGAATTTTCCAACTTACTGCCTTTCTTGGCTTTATCCTAGATTCGATGACCGGCCCTATTTATTAGTAAGAATGATTTATAATACTCAGTGCTTTTTTGACTGAATTGAATAACTGAGGGGAAAGTCTGCTTTCCTAGAATACCTCTGGGTAGTTGTGCCTAGGTATGACTACCCCATATGTGACCTGCACTTATTTTGACACTGTTCAAGCCTGGACTATTATAATAGCCTGCTGGTTGGTCTCTCTGTCCTATTGCTTATTTCCTTCTATCTTCCACTTAGCTATCAAAGTAATTTTCCTAAAGTTAAGGTCTGACCATGTTGTACCCATATTCAATCAAAACCAATGGTTCCCAGTTGTTCAGAATCAAATATAAAACTCCTTTTAAAACCCTCTATAACTTTTCCCTTCCTACTTTTCCAACCTTTACATCACTTATCCCTGTATTTCATGATCCAGTGATACTAACCTCATTATTCCTCCAACCAGATATTTCATCTCCTGATTCCAGGCATTTTCACTCGAAAGCTATCCTTCCTCATCTTCATTTCATGGTTTCTTCCAAGTCTCAGCTAAAACATCACTTTTGGCAAAAAAGCCTTTTTCTATCCCCAATAATTCTATTGCTTCCTCTCTGTTGATTATTTTCAATTTATCTTGTATTTATTTTGTTTACATATAATTTTATGTATTTTTTCTTTCCATTAGAATGCAAGCTCCTTGAGGGCAGGGACTATTGCCTCTTTTTAAATCTCCAGAATTTAGCATAGTACCTGACACATAGTAGGTACACAGATAAATATTAGTTTGCTATTTGAAATGGAATCAGCTAACTAAAGGGACTGGCAGGAGTGGTTGGAGTATGAACCTTGATTATCAAGCAGGTCTTACTTTGAACTCTACCTCTCTCCATATCAGCTTCAGGAATCTAATTATGCCTCATGATTATTTTAGCAATACCACTGGGCACCCAGAGTTCCTAGCTTTTCTTCAGACTAAACCACAAGAAATACTTGATGTATCCGTGGATTATTAATACCTAACTTGAGGTAAAACAAATGCTTATGTGAGATAGTTAGAATATTGCTAGAATATTTATGTTGAGTGACCAAACTACATACTTCCTGTTCAGAGTTGAGGAAAATTGTTCTTTAGTATTCCAGGAAAATGTCAAGATCACTAAGTATTGTAGCATGTCGACCTGTGCTATGTGGAACAAACTCTCTGTATGTTTCTAATAAAAATATACATCAGAGGTCGCTTCAAACCAAATGTCAAACTTAGTTAAAGGTATAAACCTCTTCAAAGTTATTGGGGATATTAACTGTAACAATAAAATGTACATCAGTGTTAGGATTTTTTTTTCCTTGGGTAATAGGGGCTGCTGGATTTGAAAATCTATGTGGGTGTTATTCTGAATGATGAAATTCAGGTGGCTTGGTTTGTTGAATGACCTTTTGTATTTGTAGCTATTTTAGAATGGTTAGACAGCAGAAAAAGACTGGATTGGAATCCCTTCCCCCATCATTATTTCTTATAAAAACAGTTTCATAAATTCTTTCAAGTAAGGGAATTAGGCAGCAGACTCTGAGTTTGGTACAGGGTTATTTGGTCATTCTAATATAGAGTCCAATAGGAAAGTACCTTTCTTTTACAAGAAAGACCTCTACTTGAGATTTCTCTTCTCTACTTAAACACAAATGCAATTTTATCAATGACTATATTTGTTGTTTTTGTTGTTTGTTCTTTGTTCTGGAATTGTTCAGAAGGGTGATACCATGCAAGTGAATTGGATTTAAGAGAGGGAGGGCTGTGCAAGGTCATCAGAGGGAGGGCTGTGCAAGGTCATCAGTCTCACTTTCTCCTTTAGAGGCATTTGGTCCAATGGCCAAATATAGATCAGGATTGGTCCTGAACAAAACAGGAGACTTTGGCCTTTTTAAGCACAGGCCTTTAACAGGTCTCATTTTAATTGAGGACCCTTCCCTCACCCCCCATTCAGTTAAGGCTAGGTAAAATGAATGATTAGATATACAATTAAAAAAAAAAAAAAGGTTTGGATTTTTCCTGGAATTACTATAGACCTATTTCCCCCCCCCCCCATTTTTTTTTTTTTAAACCAAGACTGTAGCAGAACTGTAAAAAGGAATTTCAGCACCTGGGATCAATTTCACTGGAAGAAGGGTCAGAGATATGGCCATTCCTGGACATGTGATTGTTTGAGGTTAATCTAAAGACAAAGGTTATGGAATTGGTAGTCTGGAGCATATAACTAGGTGGTGAAGTAAATAGAGTGCTAGGCTTGGAATTAGGAAGATGAGTTCAAATATAACCTCAGGCATTTAGTGACTGAGCAAATTTAACCTCAATTAGCTTTGCCTTCTTTATCTGTAAAGTGGGAATAATAGCACTTATCTCCCAGGTTTATTGTTAAGGTCAAATTAAATAACAATGTGTCAAATGTTTTTTAAAGTACTATATGAATACTAATTATTATTATTATTGATGTGCAATGATGATAGAGAGAGAATTTGAAGTTGTACTATGTTATGGAAATGTTTGTTTTATTCCAGAAACTTAAAAGAAAATAAAAAAGGAAAGAAAATACAAGGAGGAAACAAGAAGTTTATTAACATCTCTTGGACTGTCAGAAGCAGTTGATTTTAGACAACAAGAAATGTGGTATCTTCAGGAGAAAACTAAATTTCAATGAGTAGCAGAAGACAGAAAGAGTAAGGGAAGGAATTATTTACAGTTATAAACTTGAGCTGAAAGATACCTTAGAATCCAGAAGACTAGTAAAATAGTCTGTACATGAGAAACAGGTATATACTAGAGAGATGTTAGCTACATGATGTAGTGGATTGAACACCAGAACTGTAGTCCCTTTCTTCAAATTTGCCCTCAGATGCTTACTGGCTTTGTAATCCTGGGCAAGTCTTTTAATGTTGATCTACTTAAATTTCCTCATTTGTAAAGTAAAGATAATAATAGTATCCACCTCAAAGGGTTGTCATGAACACAAAGTGAGTCAATATTTGTAAAGTGTTTTGAAAACTTTAAATTGCTCTATAAATACTTTCTACTACTACAACTACCATTCCTGCTACTGCTACTATTACTACTATCACTGCTGTTGCTAATAATATTATTACTACTGCTACTACTATTGCTGCTGCTGCTGTAGTTACTACCACTACCAGTGATGCTGTTACTACTGACACTACTGCCACTGTTACTGCTATATTATTATTACTACTACTGCTGCTGCTGTTACTACTACCACTACCAGTGATATTGTTGCTATTGACACTACTGCTACTGTTACTACTATTATTACTATTACTACTACTGCTGCTGCTGTTACTACCACTACCAGTGATGCTGTTACTATTGAAACTACTGCTACTGTTACTACTATTATTATTATTACTACTACTGCTGTTGTTACTACTATTTATGAAGATAGAATTAGCAAAATTTTACAATGACAATATAAGGAGTAGTGAGAAAGGGAAGAATATACCTAAGTTATGAACCTGGGTAACTGCAAAGATAGTGGTACCCTTCAAAATAATAAGGGTATCAGGAAGAAAAGAAGGTTTGGAAGGAATTATAAAGAGATCAGTTATAGACACACTGGATGTAAGATGTCTAAGAGGCTTCCAGTTGACATGTTCCATAGGCAGTTGGAGATGTGACACTGGAGGTCGGGAGAGAAGTTAGATTTAAGGATAGATTTGAGAATTGTGTACTTAGAGATGATACCATGAGTATTACATAAATCATTAAATGTTATAATTAAATATATAAAAACTCCATTGTGAAATAACATTTTCACATATGAGCTTGCCAACATAGAGGATTGGATCTTATTTTAAATATCTATTGAAATTGCTACAGAGGCCAAAAATAATCGCAAACAATTAGATGATATTTTTTCCTTTTACAGAATCATAGAATCACAGAACATGAGAATTGGGAAGGATCTTATTGGACATCTAATCCATTCTATAGTTCAGAAGAATTTCTACCATGCATATCTGACAAGTGGTTGTCTAGTCTCTAAGGACAGACTTCCAAGGAAGGAGAATGGTGAACCCACTACCTCTCAAGGTAACCCATTCTGCTTTCAGCCAGCTCTAATTGTTAAAATTTTTTTTCCTGACATTAAGCCAAAATCAGCTTCTTCATAACTTTTACCCATGGTTCCTGCTGTTGAAAAAAAAAAAAAGGAAGCAAAATTTAATAAATAAAGGAATATGACTTTCTGGGGTTGATTCTTTTATATATAAGTTCTAGTGAATATGAAATGTGTGGTTTTTGTTTTTTGTTTTTTACAATGGGCATACAATTTCCATGCTCTAGGATTATCTGTATTATAATGAGAACTCTTTAAAGTGATTTTGGAACTTCTAATGAGGAAAGATATTCCTCATTTCTGGGACCAATAGGAAGTCTTGTGTTCTCACTCTGGCTAGGTTAGAGATAATAATTGTTTAGTTAAACTCTTGTCTTTTGGGGAAAAGAATGAAATGTTCTCTCTTGGGGGAAGTTTGCTGCATTGTGTGTACACCCACAAACACACAATCATGGTACCCCAGAAACTACCTAGTCTAACTCATATCTACAAAATACTCTTCTCTACAATTTTCCAACAGATATGTGGACCCCTCCACTTGTGAACTTTATGGAAATCTCCACTTTTCCCAATGTGTTATATGAACTTTTGGGAGGGTGCAAGATCTTCTGTTGCTATTTTTCTTATTATGCTACTTCATTAAATGCCTTTATTGTGATCTAATTGCATTCTTTGACTGTGTAGAAGAGTAAACACATGCTCATGAACTAAGCTTTTAAGGAGTATGGGCCCACAGATTACCTTGAACTTGGGTTGTTATCCCTTGTAGAATGTGATCTGCAAGTGTGAAGTGGGGGGAGTCCCAAAGAAGTGCTTCTACTTCAAGACTTTGTTCAGAGTTTGACCTACTAGGTCAATCCATTTTTTTGTGTATAGTTCTAATTATTAGACAGTTTCCCTTTATATCAAGTCTAAACCTGCTTTTCTGCTTCTTCCTCTTCCTTCTAGCTCTTTCCTATGGGATTATAAAAGAAATCTATTATATATGCATATATAAAAACATACTTTATATATACATATATATTATACACTCATAAACTTAATGTTTGCTCTAGTTATGTTTTCATTTGGGGGCTTCACATAATCATTTCTGAATGTTCTGATCTTTCTCTTCATCTTTCTTCTCTCTATCCCTTGTTTTCAGGTTGTTGAACAACCTGTGGGACAAAGTAGAAGCATGGTACAAAGATTTTGTGTGAAAGATGCAAAGGATCATATTTAGATTGATGATGTAGGGAAGAAAACTTACTAATAATGAGTGATAATACTACTACTAATAATAAATAATAAAAAACTAATAATGAGGGACATTCCAGGTTGAAAGGCTTCCCCCAGAAAATAGTGAGTGCACTGGCCCACCCTGGAGGTCTTGGAGCAAAAACTATCTGCCCCTTTCTTGGTCTGGTTTGGGGATGGATTAGATTGCTTGGCCTTTGAGGCCCCTTCCAAATGAGTTTCTGTGATTGAATAATTTTCCTTGGAAATGATTTTAACAATCCTTCACAATATTGAAAACACTGTTAGAATTCTAAGTATGGAAGTCAAGCAGCAGTCCTGTTTCCTGTTGATTTCCTGTACTTCTAGAGTAGCCTGAGTAAGTGCCTGCTTAGTGTTGTTCTACCAGCAGGAAGTTTACTGTACTGTCCTTCCAATAAAAGTTACTTTTAAAGGAAACTACCAGCAGTTCTCTACTCATCTTAGTCATCTGTGGCTGCCATTGATGACTCCTGGAACAAACTAAATGGAATGTTGTGGTTCTTTGATGTTAGGGATTACCCAAGAATAAAAAGGTTGTCACTAACAATTAAAATGGTCTGAGAAACAACTTTATTCTGTTAAAGATAGTCAGTTTCCTTCTCAGTCACATGAGGAGGTTGAGTTAGGTGATCTCTTGGAGTCTTTCTAGCTTTAAATCCTATGGTCCTATGACATAAAGCTTAGTAAACTATAAGAAGGGAAGGGGTGTGTGTGTGTGTGTGTGTGTGTGTGTGTGTGTGTGTGTGTGTGTGTGTGTGTGTGTGTTTATACAGACAGCAAAATTCTTCAGGCAGCTGTATTGAATAGGTACTGAGTTATATCCATTCACTTGTCACCTGAAGACCTATTTTCTTTCTTCCCTTTGGTAGGGAAAATCTAGTGAAAAATCCTTGCTACATTTTCTAAAGATTAGTTACGTTTAGAAATGTTGAATTCATTGAACTTATATTTTATTTCATGGATGGTGATGTTATTTGTATTACATCGAATATTTTATTTCCAGCAGAACATAAGCTCCTTGAAATTAGGAATAAATTTGTTTTTAACTTTAAACCCCCAACATCTAATATAATGCCTAGCAAATAGTAAGTGCTTAATAAATGCTTGTAGAATTGGGTTGAATATTTCTGACCAAGTTAATAGGCCTTTCTATTATATTATATTTCTATTATAAAAAATAATATCTGGAGAGGGCAATTTTTTTCTCCTCTCCTTAAATCCCATTCAATTAACTTGATCTTTTAGTTCTGATGCAATGAAGGTTTCATAAAAATAATTTTTAAATGATCAGGCTGGGCATATCAATATTTATTGAAATACTGAAAAAAAATTTCCATTGGTGTTGAGAAACTCCTGGCAAAGAACGGACATGACAATATGTATTTCACTGACACAGTAAGAGAACTGCAACAAGTAACTAACTGCACACTCTACCCAAGGCAGCTGCAGAACATCTGTAATACAAATATTCAGACATTACAGATTGTCTGTTTACAAACATAGAACAACTATTGTAAACCAGCCAAAGCCCAAATCTTTTCATTTTAGTCTGCTTTTACTAATATGTCCTGTAATTGATAAGGCAGTCATTAAGTAAATGTCTGGTTACAAAGTGTTTAACAATTAACATTAGAGAAATTGGGTTCACAAACTTTGGCAAGCTGGAGGGATTCTTAGAACCACAGACACTGGCAAATATACATTCTAGTTTATCCGCTTCTGAACTTTCTGCTTCCATCAGGGTGGATGCAAAATTTGACTGGTGGTTGTTTTTTTCTTTTTCTTTCTTTTTTTTTTTTTTTGTAAAAACCGTTTTGTCACATTCTTCTCTAGTGAGATTGTAACTCTCTATATAGTTAATAACACATTTATATTTGACATTTTTAAAGGTTTTAATATTCATTGAGGAGCACTGAATTAGAAAAAATAGAATTTACAGAATGCGATGCATTTGTTTGAAATGTTAAAAAAAAAAACAACAACAACCAACTCAAAACAGAAACAGTCCACAAACCCTCACCCATGTTGTACATATATGACTGGACCCACTTTTACAGCTCACTGGTAAAACAATTGGTCTCCATATGTGACTGGGTCAACTTGATATAATTGGAAAAAATTCATATTTCATATGTTGGATATGCCATTCTGTTGAGCTATTTTTTCTGGGGTCCTTTGAACTTTTTAGATTAGAATGAGCAGTTGGAATTGGTAGTAAACATATAGCAAGGAATCACAGATGCTAAGCTTTGCTAAGTTTGTACCCTACTCATGGACAAAATATTTGAGCTGAATCATGAAGGTGATGAAATGGACAGCTTTGAATGACCAGAGAAGCATGGACTGATGTCTTTGGTATACAATGTACAATGCTTGGAAAGGAATTTAAGGTGAAGAGCCCACCTCTCTAAGTTAAGATCACTTGAAACAGAGGATGCTACAAGTCATAAAATTTACAACAGATTTTAAATAAACTACCTTGAGGATTATAAAGATTTACAGGCATTGAGTCAAGTGACTGATTTTCATTCATTAAGACTCTTGTATGTCCCTGAACTATATATTCTACTAACTTGAAGACATGCTACAGTAAACACATATATTTGGCTTCTTCATTCTTGGCTATATCTTATACAAAGGGGAAACTAAGGAACAATAAATTAGCATCATAATTGTCTACAGTTGAAACTATGATATACAATATAAATAAACTATTTAAAAGCCAGCAATATTTATGAAAAAAAATTAAGGGACTAGGAGATTTCTTTTTTCTTTTTCTTTTCTTTTTTTCTTTTTCTTTTCTTTTCTTTTTCTTTTTCTTTTTTTTTTTTTACAGTTTCAGCAAGTGATTGTGCAGCCAATAATCTTTAAAAAAATTAGAGATTAAACGAGATTCCCTTTTGATTTTAGTGTCTCACGACATACAGTAATTAAGAACTGGTAAAAAGTAATTACCAATCAGAAAGCGACATCAAGGAAATGACTGCATTTGTGATGTGTGGTATCACAGTTCCCCCCCCCCCCCAGGACCTAAAGAATGTAAACACTAGGTTTTCTTTGAATGCAAAAGTAGTAATACTTTATTTTAAACATTTCTTGATCCACACCTGCACAGTTAACTCTTGGGATAGTAAAATAAGGCAAGAATTTCTTAACTGTGACTTTACATGTCATAATACTGATATCTTCATTTGGAAAGAGATTGTTTGTAATTGTCTTTCACCAATATTTGTTCTGCAGCAGACTTTGGTCTACATAGAAACGGCAGTATCACTCTTCTTTCTGTCCTCTTTATCAAACTTTTAGTCTAGTCTTCCCCTCTTTCACCCCCGCCCCCAACACATATTAAAAACAAGTCCCTTCTTTCCAATCTTTTGGCAATGTTCAATACCTATGAGACTAGATAATTTGATTTCCATTGGCTTTGCTTGTTAGCTTGAACAACACAGATAGGCTCTTTGAAACCCAAGCACAGAGTTTTATTTTTAAATATTTTTAAATGAACTACAAACATGATGGTGAAAAGACTGATATGCTCTAACAAGCCATTTGGCACTAAAACTTTATGGATATCAGCACATGGTGATGTACAGATGCCGCATCACCGCTACAACAGCAGAAATGGGTCTCCATAAAGCCTTAGCTCTGGAGCAGTTGAAAAGCATGTGAAAGCATGTTTTCCTGTATCATAATGACATAGACCAGAAGAGGGATACTGCCTCCATATTTTTTAACAACATGAACACGTGACAAAACAAACTTCGGAACATATTAAAAATGGTAAGCTAACTTATTCCTAGACTGTTCGTACTAGCGGTTTTGCAGGCCTGACATGCAGGCTTTTTATGATTTGGTGGCGTGGCTGTTGCGTTTGTGGCCTTCCATAGATCTTTGCTTTCTTTCTTCTTTTAAATAGGTTTCTGCATAGAGAACACATCCATGATCACAGAAGAGAGTAAATGTTGGGTCCTTGGAAGGATAATGCAAAGGATGCTGCCAGAAGGCACAGCTTACATCCTTTAGAATCATTTTTATTTCGGCTATCTGGTGAAGGAATTCAGTGCACGAAAATCCCCTCCCCATTATAATAGCTTAATAACACAGGTCAATTTGTTCTTAAATTTCTTCATTTAGTGGAGATCAGTTTAAATATACAAGAATTGTTTTGTCCTTTTCCATTTGACACGGTGATGGTGTCCACCTGCAAAGTTCATTACGTTTCATTGTAGTGTCCTATATTCCTTTGGGGATGTGTAGCATTTGATTCACAGTTTGCAATACAAATACCCTGATACATCACTTATTTACTCTTAAGTATTTGATTATTATACCATTTTTCAGTGTCTGAAAACCAAGTTTTTAATTAATGTTGCTTGGAGCAGTTCAGAGTATTTCTTTCCTTTTTTTTCTTTTTTTTCTTTTTTTTTTTTCAGCTTTTATTTGAAAGCAGAAATAAGCTCTTGGGGGTGGGGGAGAATTTATGCTCTCTTTGCATGCAGCATCTCAATGAGGAGGTTATTACATGGCACATCCCCATTTAGGTGTTTGTAGTAGAGGTATTCTTCAGCCTGCATGCTGATGGCCCGGATCTCTGGTAGCCGGAGGAGAAGCTGCCCAAATTTGTCCGTCTGTTGTGGGTAGTTGCACATTGTGTAGTCCAGCAATGCAGCATTCACTTGTTCTTGAACCCCTTCCACCAGCTGGAAGTTCTCAAGGTTTTTGACATCTGGATTAAAAAAAAAAAAAAAAAGAAGTCACACCATTTCAATTGCATTTTAATTCCTGTTTACCAAAGCTTTGTGTTCAATTAATGGGAGTATTTTTCTCCTGACATAAAGCATACTTTACATGCTGCTGAATATTCAGTAAATCCCACTCACCAGGCTTCTTGGGGGAAAAAAAGGATCACAAAAGAAGTATCTTGTTGAAATTCTGCATATACCTCAAATCAATTAGACACCAATGGATTTTAAGCAAGGTCAACTCTTTTCATATCTTACAAAAGAGAAAGGTTTGTGGATTCCTAAAGTAGAGGGACCATAATATATTGCCAGCAAATGAGTCCCCAGAGAAAGACCCATCTTAACCCAGTATATTACACAATTCATATAATTCTGTATTAATTTTTCTGACCCAAGGTGAAATCTGTGTCCAGGGTATGATGTAGTTAATTCTAATAAAAAGTGACAGGGTTCTTGTTTCTGTTTGACATTTTCTAAATGATTCTGAAAGCCTTTGACTTGTCTAACCCATGCTAATGAACCATCTGGTACACTCCAGTGACTGCCAACATAATCTTCTGTACGAGAAACTCTCTAAAATATATATCTTGGTGACTAATGATCTTTGCAAAATGAAAGCCTTGTCCTTTTGGCAAAATAACGGGACAGGACAGTGCCCTTTAACCTGATGCTGGCTTCTCCATTTCTCTTTAGCACCTCAGCATTCATGTGGGAACGTGGACCCTGAAAGTTCATTTTGCCTTAATTCAAGTGGCCATCTATAGTTGTTTTAGGGCATCTCTGCCTTAGGGAAACACTATAAATATTGAAATAAGAGACAGAATGAGAATAGCTCATTGAAAATTTCTTTGATGAAACAATACTTCTGTTGTTTATGCAAACAGCACTCCCTGCATCCAGTGTGTACATAGTATGCAGATAGATGTGTGGTTACACATACATACAAATAAACCCAAACATGCATGTGAAAGTAAGCAGATGCAAGCCATCTCTCCTTCCAACTACACAAAAATAAATAGGAAAGAGTTAGGACTATCTGATCCTGAAGCAAGATCAGTGGGGCTCTTGTTGAAAGCTGAAATGTCCAAAATCCAATCAACTCTGTTAATGGTTGTCAAAGGAACTATTACTCTCTCATACATGATTTTGCATTTTATATCATTAAATTCATGTCTCTTGGGTATATGTACATTTAATTTTTTCTGTATCCATATATACAACAGGGTTGGTTTACAGTTGCTGGAGAAATGTGTCCAGAATGATTTGGGTGTTTACATTTTTAGCTGTAATTTTGCATCAGTGTATCCTCCTCCCCCCTTCTTCAACTCTCCACCCCAAATTAAAACCAGTGAGGGAATTGAATATTAAGGTAAATAAACATATGTAATATGAGATGCAAAGCTGATGTTTATTTCAAAGTTGGGATGATAAAATCAAATATGTTTGTCTAAGTGGATTAATGAAATCCTCAAATAATCACTGAGGCAAAGTCCACTATTGGGAGAGTTGCACCTCAGTATGGTATTTAAACTCAACAGACAAGTATCAGAGTGCATTGTCAGGATAAAACCACTGTATTAAATGATCAGATAAGATATGTAAGCCTTACAAGCCTTAAAGTCTGCCATAAATGTTTTTACTACTCATCCTACTTTTAGTTTAATCCGTATAAAAGTCACTCCTCATTCTGGAATGTAGTCCTTTAGAAGTACAGATATAAAACGATATTTGTAATTCTTCAGAATTCCTGGGAGCCTAAAGAATTCTCACACCTATATGCCTTCCTATAAACAAATGACATAATTATACTCAGCTAACTCTAGCAGATAAAAAAAAAAAAAAAAAAAAAAAAAAAAAGATGTTTTTGAGATTCAAATGCCTGACTGTGAATGATTCCCTATACCACTTTCAATTAAATAGTCTCTTCTTGATTATGTATGAATCCTCAATTCAACACATTATGAAATTTGTGTATGGTTTTTAAAGACATATTTCATTCTTCATTAATTGCAAAATGAAGCCTCTCATGCATTCTAGAATCAATCATTTTGCATTCTGTTCCTCTGTATAGGAAAGGTTGTAAAGATTTAATTTTTCTAAGTGTGTTTTCAAAGACAAACCAAAGTTATACCTGACTAGGTGCTATCAAATGTAAGTGATAAAGAAAAAAAAAAACAACTATCTTGTGACAAAGTGCACTGCTATCTTGGAATAATTTCAAAACTCTAACCTTGTCTTGAGCTCTTGACACTAATATTACAAACAGGTTCTATAAAGCTTATAATGTCTGGCTTTGCTGATCATTGATACAGGACAGTCACATGACATGACAAAAGAGAGGGTAAATTTTTAAATTTCCTACAGAAATTCTGATTCCCTTCTCAGTAAAATCCTTCCCTCTAATCTTCACTCATCCTACAAGAGACAGAATTTGACAACTTTCACCAACTATCTGTGGGAGAATTTAAAAGAAAACAAGTAATATCAAATACTACAGTGACTTTGAAATGAGTTACTTTTAATGATAAAATGAAATAATGGTTTATGTTACAAAGAAAGAAATTCTCACAGGCAACACAAAGTGAACAATAGTTAAACAGGGTGTAGGAATTTGTCCGGTGGAACATGGGAGATAAATGAATAGTGGCCTATTTAAAAGTGAACATTTGAAACATGTTTTCTTTGATAAATGTAACTCTAAGAATCAGTTTTGTTTTTGGGGGAGGGAGGGATTCATGCCAAATTTAAATTCACACAAAAGAAAACAAAAGAACCCCATTGGTAAATAAATCCTAGGTGTTTTGTTTGTTTTTTAAATTAATTTACTAATAGGCATTTGAAAAACCTTTTTAAAAATTTTTTGTTTGAATAATGACTGACAAGCTGATTGATTAGGCCTGGTAATTTTACTTCCAAAGCCCGAGAATGAATTCAATTTCTCCTTCTTTTGCAATTAATGAAGACTTATTAAGTATTTAATATTTGTCAGATACTCTATTTTCATCTCATTACTTGAAAAGAAACATGCAATTTCTGTCCACTGAAGTCAAATTCTTTCAATTTCCACTGGAATTCTTTTGACCTGAGTTTATGCAACTGTATGTTTCACTCTCAAGCAGTTGCCATGGCTTTTTCTATTACCCATAATAGGAATCATGGAGCTAATTGTATCATACTGGCATGTTGACTGAATGTACTCTTTGGTTGTTTCTTTCTATGTCTCCATAGGCAAAAAGAGGTGGGATTTGAGGCATCCATCCAAAAGTTCCAGCAATCAGAGAAAAGAGAAAAAATATACCTTGATCTTGATTCTCAAGATTATTTGATTATCCCTTTCTCTCCTTAACTTTGGACGGAAATAAGCACATGCTACATTCAGTTAAATGTCTGGAATGTTTCTCAGATCCTTTGGGAAGAGGAAAGTCTATGCGACTCTTACTATCTTGTAAAAATAAGATGTAAAACATTTTTAATTAGGGCTTTTATGAAAATGTATATTTTATATTTTTATTATTTTTATATTTTATATATCAGCTCTATTTCTGAAAAGCTGGTTATAAATCAAAATCTTATAAATTAAATAAGACTTAAACTGCAATGAAGAAATCTGCTTTACTGATATTCTCCTTCAAGACCTCATTCTGGGTTGGAGGTGGCTCTGGGTTCTCAGGAAGGAAACCATCAGAATATAAACTTCTCTTAATCAATCAATCCTTATGTCTAATTCTGGGAGCCTGAATCACAAAAACAAAAACCTAACAGTTCTTGCCCAGGAGGAACTCACATTGAATAAAGGGGAATAACTCATACACAACCAAAATAAATACAACTAGGTCCAGATTAGTGATAACCAGTCATTCTGAAGCTGCAGCATGATATAGTTTCATTATTTACCATAATTATTATTTATCAAAAATATTTATCATATTTTACATTGTTACTTCAAATACCATGAATTTGCATATGTCATACCATTTCATAGGATTCATTATTCTCATTAATCAGTCTTAGCTGTATATAGAACTGGGTTATTTCTGGGAGTGGGCATTAACAGTACCGGACAGGAAAAGTCTCAGGTGGATGTGGGAGTTAAGTTAAATTCTGAAGGAAATTAGAGAATAATTTCAAGAAGTGGAGATGAGAAGGAAGAACAGTATATGCTAGACTTGGAGATGGATGATGGGATGCCATGATATGTGAGGAGGAAGCAAGAAAGCCATTTTGGCTCAATGTGAAGGATCTTAAGGGAGTAATGTAAAATAAGGGCAACTAAGTGGTACAGTGGATAGAGTGATGTAGTCTGAAGTCAGGAAAACATCTTCCTGGGTACAGATTTGACCTTAAACAACAGCTGTATGATATTTGGCAAGCCACTTAACCCTGTTTGCCTCAGTTTCCTCATTTGTAAAATGAGTCAGAGAAGGAAATGGCAAACCACTCTAGTATCTTTGCTAAGAATGCCCTGAATGGGGTCAGAAAATATCAAACATGACTGGAAAAACAACAGAAAAATGTATTATAAAGCTGCAAAGGAAAGTTGAAGCCAATGATAAAGAGCTTTCAATGCCAAATATAAGAGTTTATCTTTGATTCATAGGGAGCCATTATAGTTTATTGAGTAGAGAAGCAACATGGAAGAACTTTGAATGGTGAACTGTATCTCCATTACCCCAATTTTGTTGTTTTGTTGTTTCATTTGAGTCTAATTCTTTGTGACCCAATGTGGGGTTTCTTGGCAGACATAATGGAGCGGTTTATTATTTCCTTTTCCAGCTCAATTTACAGATGAGGAAACTGAGGCAAATAGAGTTAAGTGACTTGTCCAGAATCACCCAGTTAGTAACTGTCTGAAATCAGATTTAGTCTCAGATCTTCCTGACCACTCCACTCACTGTGCCACCAAGCTGCCTGTGCTCCAATTACTCCAGCTAAAAATTGGAGACCCCCTAGAAGATTTACTATAGAGTGGTTAATTTTTTGGCTATGGCAACTCTAAAAGGTAATCCAATAGCAAGCAGAATGGCTGTGATTTGTGTTGGTGGACGTTGTCCTCATACTAACCAAAGAACAAGCCATGGAAGGAAGGTTTGAGGAAAGGAACTATTGTTAGTCAAAGGAATCCTCAGAGAAAATACTTTTGTATGATGAATCACCCCTGTTTACCTCTTTCAAACAAGTGAATTTTTTTTTTTTGCACATCAGTTTTGTATAAAGCTTCACACACTGACTTGTATGCTGACAATTTCAAGTGGCTTCAAAATCATCATAAAATTACCCAGATCAGATTTTTTCAGGTGAGTCAGTATAGAAGGACAACTTATACTGGAAAACTCGTGACTTTAAACTTGTGTCTAGATCCGTGATTTTCAAATTTTTGCTCTCAGTATCCTTATACTATTAGAAATTATTGAAGATCCATCCAAAGAATTTTTGTTTATGTGGGGATATATTTGTAGGTATTGGCTTTAGTAGAAATAAAAACTAACTTTTAATTTGTAGACTCCCTGAAAGGGTTTCAGAGGATTTTCTGGATCATGCTTTGAGAACCACTGCTCTAGATGGCATGTAAAACCCTAAAAACACCAGGAGAAAAGTGCTGACCCACAGCTAGCATCCCCAGTGAGGTAGTTTCCAATTTATTTGTTTTATTTTGTTTTGAAGCTGTTCACTTCTCCCCTAGAATCTAACAACTCTTTAAGCCTGCATGCTGTTTCTTGTTATAGTCATGTTATTATTATCAACATATAAAACCCAATAAGGTTGTGCTTACATAATGTTTGCAAAGTACCTTATATATATATATACATATATATATATATATTATCTCATTTATAATTTATAGCAACTGTGAAAAGATTGGTGCTATTTTATCCTCATTTAACAAAAAGGAAACTGAGGTGGAGACTAGATAATTTGCTCATGATTATATCAGTGAGTTATCTGAGGCAGAATTGCAATCTAGATTTTTCCTCTCCATGTCCAGCATTCTATGCACATAACCACTAACACAACTTGATTGGGTGTACCCCCTTTCTTAGCAGCTGAAAATGTTAATGATTTCCTTTAAATTGTCCATATTCCAAATCAAGTCCCAGTGGCATTAACCTTTTAATGGTTTCTGAGATCCTTGAGAACCATAACTAATCTAGAAAAGGATTCCAACAGAAGGAGAAATTCTCAAAGGAACTGACAATGAATTGTTTGAGAAAACAAAAGCACAAATTCTGGAAAAATAATTACATAGTGGTGGATTCCTTAGAAAAATAAATTTAAGCGCTGATGAACACTCAGTGTATAATTTCTATTTGGTGCTGTGGTGTATCCCATCTGGCTTGGGGAATGAGATTCCAGATCATGAGAAACAGTGATTTATTGATTTTTACAGGACCCAAATCCTCCCAAGCCTGCATGGAAGGTTTTTTTTTTTTTTTTTTTCACTCCAGCATCACAAAGTCTCTTGCACTTGGGGCTTTGCACATTCCTTTGAATTTTATGTATGCTCTATTTATTACAAATTGAAAGCATAGATTGTTGAACTATACCATTACACATTCAGAGTTATAAAGGTTAGAAATTGTCCATAAGTAGAAATAGGCACCTACACACTAATTTCTACAACCTTTAAATTTTGATGACTAGAAAGAGCACTTTGTGTTGCTACTCTAGGTAACAATTCCTTATCATCTATTCTACTTTATTCACTCAGGGACTAATTACCAACTTTTTACATGAAACAGTCTTACTATGAGCTCACAGTGGGACACGCAGATTTTTCCATCCTTATTGGAGAGTAAACCCTTAGGTCTTCTTGAATATATTACATGTTTTACAAGGCATTGCACTAGCTCTTCTGTCATGCATGGAATTTATGTTCTCTCTGAAGATGAAGACACTTTTTTTTTTTTTTTTTTTTGGCTCCAGAGGGGTCAGTAGCAGCATTTTTCTTGCTGGCATGACCTGTAAATATTCCCATTCAATGCTTTTTTTTTCAGGATTGGAACCCCTTGTTGAAACAAGGGCCTTAACTGGGAACTTCTGAGACTTAGCTAAAAAAGATAGATATGTGTATGTTTGTATATAATATATGTATATATATGTATACCCATGTATGCAAATATATGAATTTTTCAAAAAATGAAATATCTTGATGTTTTCATTTAAAGATAATTGTGAAATTCAAAGAATCACAAAATATCATATTTCAAAGAAACTTTCAGAGGCAATCTTATTCAAATTCTATGTGAACAGAAATCTCCTCTACATTGCTTTTATAAGTAGTCAGTCGCCATTTTGAAGACTTCTAGTTAAGAGGAATCCATTACCTCCCAAGGCAGTCCATTATTTTTGGACAGCTCTAATAGTTAGAACTTTCACCCTGACATTGAGAAGAAATCTGTCTCTGCAACCACTGCTCCTTGTTTTACCACATGGATGGAGCCAAGCAAAAGAAGCTTAATATCTTTTTCTCTTGACAGCCCTTGAGATCTTTGAAGATAGCTATTATATTCTCCTTCAGTCTTCTCTCATCCTAATGAAACCTCATAGATTCATTATCACTATCCTGCTCACCTTCCTCTGGGGATGCTCTAGTTTTTCAGCTTTTCAATATTCCTCAAATGGAGAGATCAGAAATGGACATAATATCCCAGGTATGTCTAACCAGAGTAGAGTATGGTAGGACTAGTCAACAAGTATTTATAAAGAACCTTGCTCATGTAAGTCATTGGGCTAAATATTGGGGATACAAAGAAAGGTAAACAGACAATCCCTGTTCTCAAGGAATTCAGAGCCTAACATAGAGGACAATATATGCAAACAACTATATACAAATGAGAGAGACATAGGATAAATTGGAGCTCATTCAGAAAAAAAAACACCACTAGAATTAAAGACCTCTCTCATCCTGCATATTACATTTCTATGAACACAGCCCAAGGTTGTGTTGAAGATAAGTTTTATAATATATATAGACAGTGAAGCTTTTTTTCTCTGTGAGACTTTCAGAAGAATAAGATATGACAAATAGTAATTTGCCCCCAGAGAAGGCTCACTGATATGACAACTTCTGAAATAGGAGAGAAATACCATGGCATTGTTATAAGGACTAGCATGCTAATGTTAAAAGCTGGTTGTTCTGAATAAATTATATAAATACTTTGCAGGGAAGTAGTTTTCTTTTTTTTAAGTGTGTGTGTGTGTGTGTGTGTGTGTGTGTGTGTGTGTGTGTGTGTGTAGGTATACTGAGTAATGCTAGTTCTATAATCTTGAAATGTTCTGTTCTCTCTTTTTTGGGGGGGATGGGTGGGTGGGTGATATATTGAACTGTGATTTCACTGGTATAGGGAACTCCTAGCATGGAAGTTTATTTGTATCTCCACCAGTGCTGATTTTGGAAATGTAAATATAATATCCCTTTAGTTGTCTGAGGTTGCTAACAGGTTAAGTGATTTGCCCAAGATCACTCAATGAGTATGTGATACAATGGATATAACATTGGGTTTGGAATTAGGAAGATTTCTCTTCCTTAGTTCAAATGTGGCCTCAGAGACTTAATAGCTGTGTGACTCTGAACAAGTCACTTTACTATGTTTGCCTCATTTTCCTCATCTGTAAAATGAACCAGAGAAGGAAATGTCAAATCACTCCAGTACCTTTGCCAAGAAAACCCCAAAAGGGGTCACAAAGAATTGGATGTGACTGAAACAATTTAATATCACCACCACAATGAATATGTGCCTAAGACAGGACTTGAATCCAAGTTTTCCTGAGTTCAAGTTTATCTCTCCATTTACTACCCTGCCCTTCCTTTGCTATTTTTACTCCATATACCTATTTCCCTTGAAATAGAGGTAGATTGAGGTAATATTTAATGATTAGGTCAAACCATATACAGTTGATCTGATTTATTCCTTCATATTATAGCAAAGCTTCATACTCAGGGCTTCAAATATATTTGTGTGTAATACATGATCTTGTTCTTTCAAGAGCAGTGTCAACAGATCCCAAACCCAGTTAGACAAAGTAACCCCTGGCAAAAAACCCCCCAAAAACAAACACCAAACAAAAAACCAGTGTGTGTAATTGGCATTTAGCTCTAACTGCTATATTCCATGCTGATTGCTTGGATAACTAATTTTCTGTTAATGACTTGGCTAGGCTGGTCCTCAGGTGGTTGCCAAACAATTTGTCACTAGGCTTTTACTTGAAGCTTTCCCTTCTGGTAGTACTTTCCAGAGCTCTCTAGCTCAGCTGGCATGCTCTTTAAGAACCTAGCATCATTTCTATGATACAGCAAGGAATCAGAGAAGTGGTATAATCATCAAACTAAGTAAATTCACAGAATGTTTAAGTTGGAAATGATTGAGAAAGCCAATGCTCTCATTTGATAAAAGAGAGACTGAAGTTGTGAGTAAATTACTTGCCTAACATTACAATTAGTGAAATTACAGGGATTAGAATGTCAATCAAGCTGATGTAGGTTATACATGTAAAAGGAAGGGAGGGAGAAAAAAATGAAATCAAAATCTTATAAAAGTAAATGTTAAAACCAAATAAATTTAAAATAAATAAATAGTAACTACTTAGAGATAAAATAAAAAAATTAAAGTTGATCAACTGGTTGATTGTTTTTGATTTTGACCTTCAATTCCATTGGTAAAAGGAATTACCAACATGAAAACTTTTATCTACTGCTACACAGAGAAAGCTTACCAACCAGTCCCTATTATCGGTCAGGCACCGTGCTGGTCACTGGCTATATACAAGGACAAAAATGAATAGTTTCTGCCCTCAAGGATATTATATTTTATGAGAGAAGACAACATGTGCACATATAATTGTATATAAAATAAATATGTAACTCAGAATTTTAGAGAATTATCTGTTGTCCATGGTCATATAGCTAGTATGTGTCTGAGACAGGACTAGATTGTAGATCTTACTATCCACTAAGTCATTCTACTTATAGTACTGTTGACTGTCTAGTATATGAGGGATAATTGCAAGTATTTGAGCCTGTTTTATTCCTAACATAGATATAAAATTCTTAAGATATTTTGTTTTGAAAGCTTAGAGTAATGGATGGTATAGCTCTTTCTGAACTAATTTTCATATATATATATACCATGTACATTATATATAGGTACACATATTATATGTGTGTGGGGAAATCAATTTAATTACAAGTAGGAAAAATAATGAAAAAAATTCTTACAACTTAATCAATGCAGACAAAATTTAAACTAACTTTTAAAAACTATTTAAGAAATCCCTACCTGAACACTGCTACATGATCTCCTATTGGATAAAGTCTATGGAAAACAAAACTTCATATCATCTTTTCTAGGTTATAGATGCTGTACTCACTTTCTCCATCTGTTTATCTCTCTCTGTCTCTCACTCTGTCTCTGTCTCTCTCTGAAATCCAAACTAGCTGATGTTGATGGCTACTGACTAATCTGCAATCAAAAACAACAATTAAAATTATAATGCAACTGTTCAGAGTGTCTCAAAAGTCTTAGGGCAGTTTTAAATCCTTAAAACAGCTCTAAGACTTTGAGACATATGATAGAACACTTTCACTCATGACAGCTGTGCTGAGATGTTACAGGACTTTCCTGTGGCCACATAATAAATGTCCAAGAAAGGATTTTGGATTAAAAATCCTGCATTCTTTTTGTATCATGCAATTTCTTAGAAAAGCAACTTACCTTATGTTTTAAGCTTTAGAAAATGCTTTTTTTGGTAACTTTGTGAAGTAGATAGTTAAGACAATATTATCTCTACATCACAAGTAAGAACATTTAGTGTTGAAGGAGTTAATAGTGTTGCCCAGGTTTCCATGTCTTATAAGTTGCGTGATCTCTGAACTCAAATCCAGTAGGCTTATCTATTTACAAAACCACATGTACAATAAATTTCAATATTTTAAGGACTGATGATTTTGTTGGAAGTATTTCTTCAATGCTTCAATGAAGCAATTAAATGGTTCTCTATATCTGGACAAATTCCATGAGGGAATTGTATCTAAAAAAGCAATTACTGTGTGATGAACCTATCTAAACTTAGCTTGGCTAGTCTTAGGACAATATACATTGGTCTCAGTATCTGAAACCTTTCCAGATTGGTAGCACCTGGCAAAGCTCACATTCCCATTGACATAACTTTGAGAATTCAGGGTTATGGCTAGTTCCTAATGAGGTATAAAAGTGGGACTTTAGGGGAAATTATACAATGTTTACAAAGAGAGAAAGCATGGTATAGTGGATAGAACATGAATCTTAGAGACAGGAAGTAATGGGTTTGAATTCCATCTCTTATATACTTTGTATTTCCTATGCCTGGAACATAGTAGGAGCTTAATAAGTATATGTTGATTGATTAGCCATGTGACCTTGGACAAGTTATACTTATAGCATAAAGCTATTATAAGGCTATATTCAGATATTCAAAATTTAAAGTTTATTATGTATGTATATATGGTACACCTATCATATATACACATACAAATATACATATGGACATTTTTTGGTTTGGTCATTTCAGCTGTGTCCAACTCTTTTTGATCCCATTTTTGGGGGTTTTCTTGGCAAAGATACTAGAGTGGTTTGCCATTTCCTTTTCTAGTTCATTTGACAGATGAGGAAACAGAAGAAAACAGAGTTAAGTGATTTGCTTAAGATCAAACAGCTAGTAAGAATTAGAAACCAGATTTGAACTCAGGAAGATGAGCTTTCTTTATTCTAAGGCCAGTACACTATCCACTGCCTCTTTCTCACACACATAAAATATGCTCTCTTCTTCCCTGACCACACATGTGAAAAGATTTCCTAGAACAGTGCCTTGTTGTGGTGGAGAGACTTGTGTAGTTCAGTGAAACTAAGAGCTATGCTGTGCAGAATTACTCTAGACAAAACGGTTCATAAGAGAGAGTTCTGACAAAAAATGATCCACTGGTGAAGGAAATGACAAACCACTCTAGTATCTTTGCCAAGAAAATGCCATAGGCAGTATAAATTTGAGAGATAGTGGAGGACAGTTGGGCCTGATATCCTATGGTCTATGAGGTGATGAAGATTGGACATGACTGAATAATGAATAACAATGTACATGTACATATGTATATGTGTGTATATATATATGTATATTGTCTCAGAAGAAAATTATTTTCCTTGCAGTTTATGCTCCTTGAGTCAAAGAATATGTTTGTAGGTAAATTTCCTAAGTATTAATGGGAGAGAGAACTTAATGCTGTAAAATCTAATAAGAATACCTGATATATACCTGACATGATAAGACCAGCTTCTATACTTTAATTAAATACATACATACATACACACACAAATATATACACAAATATATAAATACACGTGTGTGTGTATGTGTGTGTATGTATGTGTGTGTGTGTGTGTGTGTGTGTGCGCGTGCATGTTTACTAGTTTGGGGAACATTTTTTTTCCAGGTCACACATGATAAAGAATATAAAATATTGCAGGCTCCTGTAGTATTACATATTATCAGTATTTGAGCCCAAATCAAGGAAGGTCCCTCAAGGCAGCATGTATTAGAGCACTGAACTGAGAGTCAGATATGAGTCTCATTTTTCTTTTCTGTAAAGTGAGATATCTGAAGATTACTAAGATCTCTTCCTAATTTGACATATCAGTGATGAGGCTGTGAAAGGAAGGAGGAAAAGTATGGCAGAAATTATGGTATATGTATGGAAAAGGAATGCTACTACTGTGCCATAAGGAATGCTGAGCATGAAGAATTTAGAAAATACTGGAAAAACTTATATGAACTGATGCAAAACAAAGATATCAGACCTAGGGAAACTAGATACCCAAAACTTACAATAATTCAGTGAGAACCACACTAAAAGACAATAAATCTCATCAAATGTCATGCACAATATATTTCCATGCTTTTGGTAGAGAGGTGTTGGTTGGCTAGCATGGAATATTAGCTATGCTATCCATCAGATAGTTTTGCTTAACTTTTCTTGTTGTTGTTATAAGAAAAAGTACCAGGAGAAGGGGATTAATTGGAAGGGATTATGACATAAAAAAACAAAATGCATTAATAACAAAAAAAAAAAAAAAAAGGAAAAATCCAATTCTGAATCAATGTCCACATTGTAATAATAAATGAGTAGTTGTATTATTCTGTGATCCCACACTCAGGCTCTATGTCCTATACTCATAAGTGTCCACTCCTGTTTATGGCAATGTATCTGGATAAATTATCTGAATTCTTTTAAAGTGTCCATTTGGTTTAAACTACAAATTACACTGCTTTTTGCTTTCTTTTGCTTTGTATTTAGCCACAGTTGATCTTGCCATTGACCATTGGAATTTAGTAAATGAATTAACAGCATGATAACCATATTTCAATGTAGTTTTAGCTCCCCACATTTAAGAGTTCTAGTAAGTAAATGAATGAGGAACGTACACCCTTCAAAGGGAGTCTCCTATTTAACAAGAAAGGATAAATTTAATTATTGGTAAAAACTTTTAAAGATTGTACCCAGCTATGTATTATATCTTTTCAGTGAATAAACAAACAGGATATAGTATTGGAATTTCAAAGTTCAGAATGAGTACTTAAATATTTGAAACTTAGTTTTGGTTTGTTTCTATTAATTAGTGTGAATTTGTACCTTGATTCACATGATTTCTTCTCAATAAACTAAAGTTTTTCCCTCTCTCCCATGATTCTTTTTTCTGATCAAATCTATCATCCAGTTTTATTTTGGTTGAACAGAGGTTTGTTTTGAAATCGAATGAATGCCGAACCCCTGTAGTGTGTTGTTCCTTGCTGGCAGGACTATCCAAACAGGAATCAGGATGGTGTGTTGCCATTATAACCCTGAGTCTGTGTGGCTGTCTTGCTAAAATGCCTCCAAATTCTGCATGCATATGAATCATTTTTTACTTTATTATTTTCTGGATGATCAACACTTGCCCAAATCAAAGATAACTGAGTGCCATCTACTGTAGAGTGCCTAACAGTTGGCCTGCATGAAGGTCAGAAAATAAGTTATCTATTCAGCTACTGTTAATGCATATCTCCAAATATAGGCCTCCTAGTAATGGCTATTCTTTTTCATGAAATCCTGATTATTTCCTTTATGAATATTAGTGCTAAAATAAGACCTTTTAAAGCCATAAATGGTGCTAAACAGAATTTAAAGATATGTGCAGGACCCAACCCTTCAAGTTTCTCACTAGAAAAGCTCTTGTTGAAAATCTGGCAGGTTTGTCTGTATAAAATTCAGTAAATTAGTCAGTCAACATTTCTTAAGTACTTACTGCATGCCAGGTACTGTGTTAAGTGCTACTGATGCAAAGAAAGGTAAAAGATGGTCCCTGAACTCATGAAATTAAAGCAAGATAACATGTAAACCACTATGCAAAAGCAAGATATATTCAGAATAAACTGGAGATAATAGAGAGTAGGAACTAACATTAAGGGGAATCAGCAATGGTTTCTTGTAGAACATAGGAGGATTTTAGCAGAGATTAAATACCAAAATGAATATGAGAAGGAAGAGAATTTTAGGCATGGGGGAAAGCCATTGAAAATACCTGAAATTGGAAATGAAGGACCTTATGCAAATATTTTTTGAATTAGATATGTTAGATCTGAATTCCATGGTAGCCTCCAAATATTTACTGAATGTAGATTTTCAATTTTAGGTTGCATTCATTTACATTGTAAAAGAAAAGGCAAATTTCCACATTTTTATAAAGACTGAATTTTCCCTCATATTTTCCTTCCTCATATTTTTGACACTTTCATAGAATATAATATTCACTTTTGTTCAATTCTAGATAAGTCACTTAAATTTCTCATTGTTCTTAGGCAGCTCATTAATACCAGAAGTTGAATAGAAAGATGCTGACAGGCAATGGCAGAGGGAGTTTCCTATACTAAAATAATTACAGATCCAGTTACTTATTTTGGATGTGACTTAAAAAAAAACCCTTAAGAACTTGGTTAAATGCTACATAGAATAAAAAAGAAAAATAGGCGTCAACTTATTTCTTCAATAAAATGCTGTCAAATATGGGAGGAAACATTAGAAATAGGAAAAATAATTTAGGAAAGAGCAAGTTAGCCCAAACAGAAGGAATTAGTTATTACTCACATGTGGGTAACAATTTCTGGTGAAAAATAAAACACAAAAACAGCCTAACTGTGCCATATCCTAGAGAAATAATAACCAATCAGCCTTTTTTTGTATTCATGTCAGTTTTAAAGTACAGTGTTACCAAAACATATGCTTGAATCTTTACTTCTTTTGCATCAATGTATCTCTGCTCCCATTTGAAACAAGGTTCATTTTTACAGCAGTCATTAAAAATAACCAATATGAAAAACTTAAAATTAACTGACAAAACTTTTAGTGAATTTTCTCCCAGCTCTTGTTTTGAATGGAAAAATTCTGTGTTTTCCTTAGGATTTGAAGTTTTGAATTTGAACCATGATGTCAGTGAATAAATAAATACTTATTATATGCCTACAATTTCCAAAGTATTATGCTAAGTCTTAGGGATAGAAAGAAAGGCATAAGACAGTGCTGATTCTCAAAGATGTTGATGTCTAATTGGAGAGAGAATGTAAAAACACCTATGTATAGAAAAAATAATATACAAGACACATGAGTTCCCAAATACGGGGAGGAGGAGGATGTATGAGTCTTCTGATTCCATGGGGCCTTATAGGGATACTTTGTAAAATAAATTTGAATTCAAAAGTTTCTGTAAGGGCTGCATCTTAAGAAATAAAAGAGGGTCCGGGTCCGGGTCCTCAAGTACTTTATTGTCTAATTGGGAAAAAGAGACATGTATTTTAAATGACAATAAGGAGTTAAAATAAGAGTTCAAAATAATAATAGCTGTCTGGGGGCAGCTCTGGAATAAAGGGGGGAAAGCTCGGAAAATGAATTTGCATAACAGTTATTTATCTGCAAGATTGATTCTGCCTCTGTCTTATACATCTGGGCAGTTTCTGCCAGCACATTGAAGCTTTTAACACATCTGGTGTCTGCCTTCCTCTTCACAAAATGGACAGTTTTGGTATTTAAATAAGGTAGGAATTTGTCATTCAGGGATTATGTGGAGTGAAGCTAATTTTCCATGGTGAAAAGACACTTTGCTGCCCTCCAAAAATATTTTCCATTCTTTCCAATACCCTGTCTGTGTAAACAAATTCAATCCAACTATACTTTTATCCATAGTTTGTGAGTTAAGTACTTGTTTTCCAGAAACTTTTTCTGATTCTCCCAGTTGTCAACTCTCTTTCCCTCTTGAAGTTTCCTGTTATTACTTTGTAAATATATTTTAGGTTTACTTACATAAATGTTGTACTCTCCCCCCCTCCCCCCACAGAACTCCCAATATCCACAGTAGCATTTAATAAAGGAATTATCTTGTCTTTGAGATATGTCTTTACATATAAAATCAGTTTCTGGATCTAGAACTTAACCTTCTTATAACTATACTATGAGTAGAAAGGGTTATTTTGGCCACAGTGACATTTATATTAAATATAATGATTATGGTCTTTGAGCAATAATGGTTTTGTAGAAAAGAAAATTGAGGGATAACTTTAGTCGAATCAACAAATGTTTAATCTGGTCTGTGAACTTAAAAAATAATTTGATAATTAAATTTTCAAATAATTGCTTTCTTTGTAATCCTATTTTTAAATTTTATTCACTCAAAAACATTATTCTGCTAAGGCTATATAGCCTTTACCAGACTGTCAAACAAGTCTGTGATACAAAAAAAGCTAGAGAAACCCATGAATCTAGTAGGAAGTTTTTCTTATTTCTTGCTGCAAATATATACAATAGACCTTTATATCACATTTGATTAAGAACAGTTATAGAAGACTTCATCTATGGGAAGTAAGTATCTATATTGTGCCATATGTATAACATCCTAAGTGAAATGAAAAGCCCTTAGTGAGGGCAATGTTAAGAGTTACTTACTCTTTATTGATCACCCTTTCTTCCTAGACATGCTCTTCTTTCCAGGTCTTTCTGGAACACCACTATCTTCTACTTCTCCTCTCACTTATTTGATTAGTCCTTCTCTGTCTCCTTTGCTAGTTCTTCTACTCCAGAGCATACTAACTGTAGATGTCTCATAGAGTTCTGTCGTGTCTTTTCTTTTTCCTCTATATTACTTAGTGATCTTATCGAGTCCTATGGATTTAATTATCATATCTATGTTGATTATTCTCAAATCTACTCAAATTGACTTCTCATTATCTCTCTCATTTCCCCAATATCAATTAATGTTCATTGATTTCACCTTGGCAACATCCTTCACATATACTCCTTTCTCTCCTTTAACATTGCTAACACTCTGATGCAGGCTCTTAATCACCTCATGCCTGGATTATTGCAATAGCCAGCTGGTGAGTCTGCCTGCCTCAAGTCTCTCCCTACTCCAAACCATTTTCCAAAATGGAGCTCTGATCATATAACTCTGCTACTCAACAAATTCCAGTGGCTCCCTTTTGACTTCAGCATCACATATAAAATTCTCTGTTTGACTTTCAAAGACTTTTATAACCTAGGCCCCTTCTACTTTTCCAGTCTCCTAACTCCTTGCTCCCTGGTATGTACTATTTAATTTAAGGATCCTGATCTTGGGGCTGTTCCTAAAATAAAATACTCTATCTCTCTTCTAAAAGGTATTTTTTTTCTGACTCTTGCTCATGGCCAGAATGTTCTCATTCTTCATCTCAGCCAACTGACTTCTCTGGCTTCTTTTAAGCCCTAGCTAAAGTTCCATTTTTTATAGAAAATCTCTCCCAAGTTCTCTTGATTTTAGTGCCTTTCTTCTCAATTATTTCCTATTTATTCTGTATGTAGTTTATGTAGATATTGGTTTACTGTTACTTTCCCTACTGGATTGTGAGCACCCTAATGACAAACATTGTCTTTTGTCTCTTTTTGTACCCCTAGAACAGAATAAAAACTTTATAATTGCATATTGATTGCTTTATTGATTGATTGATTGATCTACCCATTGGGTACATGATTATAAGGTGTAGCAACTTTACCCTGAGAGAAAAGAGAATATTTTGATTGAGAGTTTGGAAAAAGAAAGGAGGTAAGGCAATGACTGATTAGCTGTTGATACTGATGGGGTGTTGCAAAATTCTAAAAATAGAGGACCTCTAAGTGTAGGACTTATAATTTCCTATAGCATTTGATTGGAGATAATATTAGGAATGGACTTTTTAAACCAATAAGAGAGTAAGAATTGTATCATTTTGAAATTTGTATCCTTGATGCTTCGTACTATGCCTGACATATAATAAATGCTAATAAAATTCATTGAATTTGTGCAATATGAAGTGTTTTACTTTGGAAAGTGGTAATTTTAAGCCTTTGATAAAAAAATGTGCAACACCAGCAACAGTCAATAACAGAGTCTACTGCTACTCCATTGTTTTGTATCTACTATGTATATGTTAAGTTTTGATTTACTATGTACATGTTGCCATTTCTCCACTTCCAGGAACATGTAAGCTCCCTGAGGGCAGGGACTGTTTTGCTTTTGTCTATCTCAGATACCTCAGACAGTTCCTGTTATAGAGTAGGTACATAAATGCTTGTTGAATGAATAATGGGCTATTAGATTGCTAGCTATGTGAAATTAAAACTAAACAAATCCTTAGAGATCATTTTCTCTGATACCTTTATTTCAAATATGAAGAAACAGATCTATAAAAGTTGAATGTCTTCCTTAAGTTCACATTAAGGTCTATTGATAGAGTGGGTAATGTTCCACAATCAGATCCTAATCTTCCTTTTCCATCTCATATTATCCTCTTATATAAACCTTATTTTCTAATAAAAAGTTTTGCTTTAGAGGTAGCACAATGCAGTGGAAAAAATATTAGATTTGTATTTAAGGAACTTAGGTTCAAATTTAAGATTTGCCACTTAATAGTTATGTGATCTTGGGCAAGTTATAATGTGTCTAGACCTCAGTTTTCTAATCTGCAAATATTAGGGGATTGGATGACATAACTTCTAAAGTCCTTTCCTCATTTAAGTCTATGATCTGACTCACTTCTATATCACCTCATAACCTTTTTTTCTGACTCTTCCCTCATTTCCTTTCCCTCTTTCCAGAATACCCTTTCATATCTTTTCTACCTATCTAAGTTTTATGCATTCATCAAAATCCAGAACAAAACTCACCTTTTAAAGCTTTTCCTGACTACCTCTTGCCATGGTGGCTTATCTTTTTAATTATATTTTAAGCTCTCTGAGGGCAGGGATTGTGTCTTATACTTTATATTTTGCTGTACATGCAACAGAGTACTTATTCACTTTTCAAGAGCTCAATAAATACTAATTAAATCTTTTAATTTACTTATTTGTACTGGATTCCCACAAAAGTGAAACCCCATATCCTTTTGGTTTATCTACCTCACATATTGCTTCTTCTCTGTCTTCCTTGACTACTCTCAGTTTTCTACATGACACCTTAAGAAAAGTATTCCCCAGACTTCTGTCCTCAGCTTTTTTCTTTCCCTGGCAATCTCTTTCCTCTACTTCTTTCCTGAACAATCTCTTTCACTCCTATAGACTCATGTGCACATAAATTCTCTATGTAGATAAATTCAAAGTCTATGTTTTTTGGCTGTCCTGAGCTCCCCTACTATCTAACAATACTTCTTTGCCCACCTGTGCCATCAACAATTCAAATTCAAAGTGACCCAAACCAAGTTTATTATCTTTTTCTCTAAACCTATTTCTTATCTTGATCTCACTATATCTGCCAGTGGTATAAGCATTCACTAATTTTTCTGTGTTCAGATTTTTTGGTGTCATCTTGAGTTTTTATCTTCCTCATTTTTCATATCCAACTTGTTACCAAATCCTATTGATCTTGCCTTCTTTCCTACAACCATGACCTATCTTCTTCCTCCTGTTAACACACTAAAACAAGTCCTCATTACTATTTGCACAAATTGTCCAATAGGTCTTCTCATTTTTACTTCCTCATATGCAAAGCATTCTTTACACTGCTTCCATGTTTATTTTCCTTATTATGCCATTCCTCTGCTCAAAAATCCATCAATAGTTTCCTATTGCCTACAAAATAAAACCCTTACTTTTTTGCCTACTATTGAAGACCCTTCACAATCAATTTCAGCGCTGTCTTTCTATTTTTCAAGTACTCTTCTCCATCAACTCTGAACTTTAGTCATATTGAAGCAAGCCTGTTTTAATTTGTATATATCTAACATTTTCCCATCTCCATCCTATTGCTTATATTGTTCCTTCTACCTAAAATGTGCTTTCCCCTACTCTGCTGTTTGTTTAATTTATTTAAAATCCTGCCCAAATGCCACCATTTTCTCTTAGATGTCACTCATGAACTCCTTCAGATCTCATGCCTTTATGTGTTATTTTGAATCATAGTCACATGCATATTTAGACATGTTATCTGAAAGCCAGCATAACTAATTTCCTCATAACCAGATTTGCTAGAGGTGGACAAATTTTTGATCACAACCAACAAGATGACCCAAAGTGTGAACTCTATCATACTGATATTGCAGAAAATGCACACTGAAAAAACTAAAGCTCCTTGAGGTACTGAAGGAGGATATGATGTCCCAGAAGTCTTAGCACTGTTTTGAGCTTTAATAGCCATATATGACCTGGATATATGTTATACCTGGATATATGTTATTTGACTTTCTGTAGAGGTCACAGTCAGTGGGGAAACTCTGGATAAGGTATAAGACCCCCAAGAGGGAACCTGCTAACAATGTCTGGTTTGCCTCCCCATCTCCCCTAAGGACTCTCAGCCTTCCTGAGAATTCAGGGAGCAGTGACAACCTGTGTTGTGATGGAAGCAGAGTGATATCAAGTTGGAAGAGTGATACCAGGTGGCACACGACATACAATAGCAAGTTGTTTATGTGGTCCTGCATGCTCAGTGTTTTTGTAACATTATAAAAAGGGGAAAGCCCTTGAAATAAATGGACTCCATTTTTCTACCTTCCTCGGGAGTCCTGTCTCATCACTTCTCCATTAGAAAGGTATATTTTAATCACTTCATTGTGGGGTCTAGAAAGCATGATATGTTTTGTCACCCCAAGTTAGGGGCTCTAGAAAGCAGGACACAACAATTTTCCTAAAGTATAAGCAAAATTAAGGGAGGGATGGAATGTGTTTTATCTAAACTTTATATCTTACTACCAACAGCTGTGTGGTATATGTGAGAGTTAATTAATTTGTGCTGAATCAAGAACAAAGAGTTTGCATGTGGTATTAGAATCTAATGTGGCTAACATGTTTATTTATGGGATATGTTTAGTTAGGATAAGAAGATTTGAATTGAAATTTGACTTCTGCCCCTTTGAAGTAGTATATATGTGACCTCTCTGAGTCTCAGTTTATTTATCTATAAAATGGCTATACTAATTTTTACCATGAACACCTCACAAAGCTATTATGAGAAAAGCATTTTGTAAACTGTAAAGCAATGTTAGCATGCAAATGTTAGCTCTTGGGAATAATAGCAAGAGCTAACATTTGCATGCTAACATTGCTTTACAGTTTACAAAATGCCAACCAGCCCTAAATGTAATAAGACAAAAGACCTAGGGATTATAGTTTTTCAGCAGTGGAAAGATTGTCATTGGAATTGAGACTGAATAACATCAGATAAGTGAGAAAAACCAAAAAAGCAGGTGGCATGTTTTGGTGTGAAAGTTTGGAATTGATATCCCAAAGTAGTACTTTTGCCATTTCTGTTTTGGTCTTTCTTCATACTGATGCCTTTTCCTGGCAATGCATCAAATGACATGTATTGGCGTCATTCCATTGTATATATATTGTTCAAATCAGTGATTTGTTTTCCAGAATTCCTAGCAATGAGATTAGGGGGGGAAGACCATGCTAAGGTTTCAGAACTGTGGACTGAAGCAAATCATATGTTGCCCCAACATCTATCTATCAAACAAAAGTGAAAACTGAAAAAAAAAAGCACGGATAAAGAAAAAAGAAAATAAATTCTTTTGCTAGTGTATGGATGGAATATTTTCTGTCTGGAATAAATGACTTAAAGGGATGAAGGGTGTAGGAATAATTTCCTGGTCCTCTCCTTTCCACACCAATCTTTAAATAGATTACTGTTCAAAACAGAAATAATAAGAACAAATACAAATGGTTCTTGATGGACTAGGTGGCATATAAAGTTTCAGGTTCAGCTGCTGGGAAAAGCTGAAAAGCCTCTGGAGGAGTGGGCCATATCCAAAGACCATCTGTCTCCACAGAATATGAAAAATCCACATTCATAAAAAAACACAATAAAACAGTTCTCTCCCAGAGAAAAACTTCCCAATCCATTCTTGTAGTGACTTTATAAAACATTTTTTTTTGAAACCCAAGTTTGCATTTGATTTCCATTCAAGAACTTTTGTGGTTTCTGCAAAGTTTTCTTATTCTATTAGAATAAGATACGGGGTTCAGTTTGTTCAGGTGGCAAGTCCAGACTATGAATAAACCAACGTTATCATATGAAAGAGAATTAAACAGGCAGATCCAAGTGGGGATATATTAAGCCAAATTTAAGCTCCAGTTGTTGAATTTAGCCTGTACTAGATGTCTGGTTTGCCTCAGGATAAATTCAGCTTTCCAGCTAATCGAATGAGGAAAACTGCCTCAGGTATGATAAAATTTACAAGAGAGCTCTGTCGAGCAGTTCTTGTTAAAAATATTAGCTTAAAGGCATTCTTATGGTCTTTGGGATGAAGACTGTATTTGCATTTAATTATTCTGTTTCAAACTTTTATGAACTTGGATAAAATATTAGCTTGGCCAATTAAAATATTATTTTCTTTGTGCATAACTGCCGACTTCAGCTCCACTTACTCAAATTTGGAATTGTTCTGACTTTCTTGCTGAAATTCTAAGTACCTTCTTATCAGAAGAAAAGATAGGTAAGAATCTATGCTTAATTGAAAAGATGTGATTCTTAGAATAGAGTAAGTCACTATAACATCAGCCTACATTTTTTCAGTCTTCTTCAAATTTAAAGCTTCCATAGATACAGTCTTCTGGATATCTCTGCCAACATAATCAATACTCCTTCATAATTCAGCATTTTATAAAAATCTCTTCCTTTAAATTGTGCATGTTAGTCCACAGTCTATAATGCAGTTAGGATTGCCGACAGCAGCTTCCTGGCTCTGGAATTAGATTTTCCATGAAGGGGTGGGTGATGGGCTGTTCTCCATCCCTTAGGTCTTTTAGCATGGAGAATACTAGCTGGTACCCATAGCTTATGAAAAAGAACTGTAAAGTTGTTTTTGGAAAAAGATTAATATGTGTTCAAAGATTATCAAGAAATTTTTCTTTCTTTTGTTTAATGCAGATGACAAATGAGATTGATATAGATTCACAAGCATATATTCGGTTGGCATATTTATGAGCCCATTTCTGGCACAGAAGATGATCCTTTTTCCTTGGCTGTTGAATGATACCTCCTTTTTTCCCCTAATAGCTGATAGGACAGTCCACATCATATGAGTTCAAGGCAAATTACCCTTTTGGTAGAAAGTACCAGCAAATTTCCAGTGTGGAAGATCCAACCTTTCAGGCTGGGCAAATATCCTCAAGAGAATCCTTCCTTCTCTCTCCTTTCCCTTCCCCCAAAATTATTGAAGAATACAGTGATGGAAAAATTCCTTGGCAATTAAGTATGGGACTTTTATTACAAAAGTATATGATGTGAAATAAATCATATGTTGTGTCAAAATCTTTATATCTAACAATAGTGATAACTTTAGAAAACAGCATGGACTAGGAAAGAAGAAAATTTTCCTGGCCGTATTTGACTATGAGTTAACTAAAACAAAAGTGTTTGTTGTCTTGGGTCCTAGTTTCCAGCCAAATGACAGAGAAATAGTAATGATGGGCATGGGTGTCCAGAAGTATAGATGGAATTCAATTTGACAAGCATTTATAATATTTCAGTCAGTTTGAAATCAGAATATGAATCTATCTTAGGATAATTGGAAAAAATATTGCTAAGTTAAAAATAATTAAACCATAAATTGGAGGCTAAAGAAGAAAAATTGAATAAGAAATGTCTTCAGCAGAGTAGGAATAAATTAGTTAAATATGGTGCTCTCTAGGTATTTTTCAGTTCTGATATCCTATGATTCTGTGAATAGTGAGGAAAACTCACAAAATATTTGGAAACACTTCACTAATTAGGATTCTATAAACTAGAAATTTGTGATAAATTATGATTAGATTTTTTTTTTGATTGGAAGTTTGAAATAATTTTTCTTCTAAAATTTTTTCTTTACTAATGAAGAAGGGAAATTCTAGTCTGAAATCAGTAGGTTTTTAAAACCAGAACTGAGGAATTCATTTGATGTGCCTTCAACTTCTAAGACCAAGGAATAGCAGCAGCAGCTGCAGCAGAAGGAGGAGGAAGAATAGGAGAAGAAGCAGTAGTATAATAACTAACTTTTATATAGCACTTTAAAGTTTGCAAAATAGTAGTAGGAATAATTATCATCATAATGACTCTGGGGGATAGATGCTAAGGGGACAGAGGCCAAGTACCTTGTCACACAGCTAGTAAATGTCTAAGACACATTTGAACTCAGATCTTCTTGACTCCATATCCAATGCTCTATCCATTGTGATACCTGGTTACCTCACAATGTCTAAAGGATCAAATTATAAAATCATCTGTTTGGTGCTTAAAGCATTTTAATAACTTGACTTCTTTCTACCTTTTCAGTCTTCTTATAGTTTCTTCTACTGCATATATTGAATCTTGAAATTAATAATTGTTCTCTTAACTGTTTCTTGTACATGAGATGTTTCTCCTACCTGTGAGCATTTCATGGTTGTATCTCCTATGCCTAGAACTCTCTGTCTCCTCATCCCCATGTCCTAGCTTCCCTAGTTTCTATCAGCTTCAGTTGATGTCCCATCTTCTGCAAAACTTTCACAGTCTTCTTTAATCTTGATGCCTTCCCTCTGAGATTATCTTCAATTTATCCTTGTTTATATAGCTTGTTTATACAAGGTTATTTGCATGTTGTCTACCTTATTAAACAGTAAGATTTTTTTTATTGTTGTTGTTTTTTGCTTTTCTTTGTATCCTCAGTGCTTGATACAGTGCCCAGCATATGGTACTTACTTAATAAATACTAGTTATCTAACTGACATTAATAGTCCCCCACCTCTGCATAGAGGGGAAAGGACATTATGTTTTGTCTGGGACAAATTCAGTTGCTGTAGTTACATAGCATTCCGTAATGTTCTGCCTAAAATAAATATTCTTGATTCTTCTTACTTTACTCAATTCAGTTCATGTTTTCCCATGCATCTCTGAGTTCTTTATATATGACATTTCTTATTCATACAACAACATTCCATCACATAAAAGTGTTAAAATATGGGCATCTCTTTTGTTTCCAATTGTCTGTTCCAGAGAAAAGTGCTGAAATGAAATTCATAGGTTTTTTTGTATTAATAGTATATGATTTTGAATTTGCAAAGGCAGTGTCACCTGGTGGAGAGATTTCTGAATTTGGCTTCAGAAAGAACTGAGTTCAAATTCTACCTCTTGTTTTTCCTAGTTTAATTTACTTTGGGCAAGTTTTGCTTTTCACATCTCCTTAGGACTTATCTCCTAAGTTATGGATGCATTCCTACCTCCTTTGGTAAAAGAGAGAGGAAGAAGGTGAAAACAACCAATGGCTAAAGAGAACAGTTAGTTCATTAGTTATTATCACAATGTTCAAGATGATAATTTTTTAATCAAAAAAGAAAAGAGGTACATTTTCAGATGTTCTTTCTTGATCCTGATGAAATATTTCAGCAGGGTAGAGTTTTTCACTTTGACACTGAGGATATCACAGATGCTTTTCCAAATGTGTACAAGTTTTTTGTGTCTAATAATTTTTAAGTAATAATGTCTTATGTTTTTTGCTTTTTATGTTTTCTAGGAACATTCATATATTTTTAGATTAATTCTCACAAGACCCAGGTGAAATAGGTAAGAAAGGTATTATTCTTCCTATTTTATTGATAAGAAAACCAAGACTTAAGTATTTACCCTAGGTTACATAGTAACATTACTATCAGAGGTGGGACTTGTATCTAGGCTTCCTGATTCAATTTTTACTCTATGACATGTCTAGTTTATTCATTTTACTCATTACTGCATCTTTGTATCTTTACAATATGTTCTGTACTTGAATAGTATAATTGTATTTCTTTAAAAACAATTTGTAACTTACAGTTTTCACTGTCAAAATGGCCTGAATTATTCTGAACAAGGCAAGTTTGTTGTCCTCAGTTTACAGTCACATTCATCCCTAGTTGAACATAATATATGAATTTTTATGCAGATATGATTGAAAAAAAATTGAATTAGAATCTGGGAGACCTGCTTTCTTGTCTAAGAGACCTTGAACCTGGCATTATTCACTTACATCCTCAGCTTCTTCCTAAAATAAGAGGATTTCAATAAGGCACTCTCCAAAGTCCCTTGTACTTCAATATGTTTATACTCTTATGACTGCATAAATCTTATGCATGTAGTCTTATATTCACAAGAAAAAAAGGCTTTATTATTTTGTAGAATATATGGAAATTACCATTTAAGGGCAAAGTAGAATTTCTATTAGTTATGACTTTGTTTTCCTTATGAAACATTTGGTTTGGTAAAGATCAAGTTAGGATAAAAGAAAATCATTTGGTGGACCAATACTTGCTCTTAAAAAAAAAAAAAAGAAAGAAAAGAAATGGAAAGTTTCAGGATTGAGGGGAAGGAAAAGAGGTAGAAGCAAAGAGAAATCCATTGGTGAAAACTGATTATCTAACAAGGTCATTAAAGCAAAATTCTTATCAATTTTTGGACATAATTTAAATTAATAATTCATCTAATTGCTCAAGGACTTGTATTTGTGTGTGAAAGACAGCAAATCCATAGCACTAATTTGTTTTGTGTTCATTTGAACATGTGATAGAACAAATATCATGAGCAATCATTCCTTAACTGTGCACATATCGCATCCCCAAAGCAATCTTTATTTTTGTATGCACAGCTTTTTTTTTTTTTTTTTAAAGCTATGTTATTTTTAAAAAATAGTATTTCCCATGGGATGGTACTAATTCACACTGGACTTCAAGTCAGCAAGGCCTGGCTTTAAGCCCATCCCTCTCAGTCTTATCTTTTAATTTTATCTCTTTATCTCATTAATCTTAATTTATCTCAATTTTAATTTCTCAATTTTATCATCCATAAAAGGGAATTTACCCTACCTGTTTCACAGGATCAAATGCTTTTAAATAACAATGGGTTAGAAAATAAAAAAAAATATCATTTTCCAAAGTCCCATACATGAGGTTTTTAGTTGGCACAGTGAACAGAGAGTGGGACCTAGTCTCAGGAAGACCCGAGTTCAAATTCTGCTTCTGACTCTAATTGTGCAATCCTGAGTAGGTCACTTAACTTCTGTCAGATTCAGTTTTTTTTTTTTTATATGTAAAATGGGAATTAAAAAAATATTACCTGCTTGGATATGTGATAAGCAATTGTGATAATAATTGCAAATCATGCTAGAAGCCTTAAAATATTAAATAAATGCTAGCTAGTAATACTATATATCATATATAACTTATGAATAGTATGAACAACTGAGATTTTATATTAGAAAATAATATGCATTGAATGAGAGATAGAATTGCATAGTGGTCTTGGAATGAAAAAGGAGGGTTCAAACTCTGTATTTGGTAAACAATAACTGTGACCCTGTGAAGCAGCATGGAATGTTGGGGAGAACATTGGCTCTAAAATCCATGAACCTCTATTCAAAACCTACCTAAATACTTAACATCCTTAGATTTTAGTTTCCTCCTCTATAAAATGAGAGATTGGACTAGCTGGTGACCTTCCAATTCTGGTGATACCTTTGATCTATGATTGCAATATAGATATATAACCACCCAATGCTCCAGGCCACACTACAATTTCTAGGTTTCTGATGAGTTGTGATCTCTGTCACTGGTAGAATTTTCTATAAATTAGTTCCTCGTCTAGATTAATAAACCCTTATTAAATGCCTACTATTGTCAGGCATTCTGGTAAGTGCTTGGAAAAATGATAGCATTTAGGTCAGATTCTTCATTACTCCATTTAAGGTTTTCTTGGCAAAAATGCTTTGTCACTCCTTCTCCAGCTCATTTTACAAATGAGGAAACTGAGGCAAACAGGATTAAGTAATTTTCCCAGGGCATTACAACTGCTCTGGGGATTCCAGCTAGTAAGCGTCTGAGGTTAGATTTGAACACAAGATATCCTAACTGCATGCTGGGTATTCTATATACTGTATCATCTAGCTGCCCATGAGGTTTACAAAGTGATATAGAAATATTACCTCATTCAATCCTCACAATAACTCAAGGTGTTAGATGCTATTTTTATCCTCATAGATGAGAATTCTGAGAAAGAAGAGATTTAGTGACTTGTTCAGGGTTCTGGATGGTTGGCAAATATCTGAGGCAAGATTTGCATTCAGATCTTCTTGCTGCCAAGTCAAGTGTTCTGTTCACTGCAGCAGTTAGCTGCTACTGAAGTTGAGACAGATGAAACACATTGAATAGCAAGGACCAATTAAGTTTCAAGGAAGCTTGGTGGACCTGTTGTTTCACAGTCAACTCTGGATTGATTACCCAGTGTATGGATTAGCCAAGTCTGTTTCTCCTTCCTCCCCACAGAGCTTTGTCCCACCAACTGAAAATTGGACTTTAAAAACATTTTCTATTCTTGAGATAAAAGCACAATTCATGTTTTCAGTATGTGTGTGTGTGTGTGTGTGTGTGTGTGTGTGTGTGTGTGTTTCTGCAGTGCCTCCTGATCACTATCTAAAGCATATTCATTTTGAAAAGAGGAATTCTCATGTTGTGTCCTTTTCCATCAAGTTTTGAATTTTGTCATTGGGAATTCCCACTTTGCTTGTAAATGCTCCAGTAGCCTGCCAAAGTTCCTGGGTTTGAGTGAGAGAGATGGGATATTCTGGAGTCAGCCCAAAGGCATTACAACTGCTCTGGGGATTCCATCACCCTCCCTGAAGCTCTTGGGAATCTTTACCCTGAAATATGTGGACAAAGCTCAGAAAACATGTAGCCAGCTGGGGTTTGAGGGCAAAGATACAGAAGGCAGACATCCTTTGTATTTTCCAAGTAGACATTAAATTGAATCTCCCCATTCCCACCTGAAAGCAGTTGGGGTTAAGTGACTTGCTCATGGTCACACAAATAGTAACTGTCAAGTGTCTAAGGCTGGATTTGAATTCAGATCTTCTAGACTTCAGGGACACTGCACCATCTAGCTTCCCCACTTGAATCTCATGGTTGTCTGCTAGGAGTCTCTCAGTCCAGTTAATTATGATTTATTAAAGGCCTACCATGTGCAGATCATTGTGCTAAATCACCAACATAAACAAGGATGGCACCAGATGGGACTCAGATTTAATGTATCATATTCAAAGGTCCACAATTCAAACTCACTAAATCTCATTATTGGAAGGTGCCTCAGTGACCATCTAATCCAACCTATACCTGAACAAAGATCCTCTTGGTCTATGAGTCAGGTAACATATATTAAGTGTCTACAATGCATCAGAGACTGTGTTTAGTGCTGGACATAAAGAAAGGCAAAATCAGTTCCTATTCTAAAGTAGATCACATTCTGATGAGGAGACAACATGTAAACTATGTATAAATGAAACACAATGAGGAGAAATTATAGCTAAGCTTGGGTAGGGGGTGGGGGGAGGAAAAAAACCAGTTTGAAAGAGGTCAGGAGCAGCTTCTTGCAAAAGGTAAGACTTTAGCTGAGACTTGAAGGAAGCTACCAGATGAAAATGAGGAAGGGGAGAGTTCCTGAAATAGGGCAGTGCTAGTAAAAGCTCTGAGTTGGAAGATGGAAGCCATTGTCAATTACCTAAGAGTAGAGAAAGAATGAGAAGACTGGAAACGTAGAAAGGGTCAAAGTTATAAAGGGCTGTAAGGGCCAAACAGAAGATTTTAAGATTTCATCCCACCTCATAGTTAGCAGGGCAGCTAGGTAGTGCAGTGGATAGAGTGTTGGGCCTGGAGTTCAAAGCTGATCTCATAGACTTACTGGTTGTGTGATCCTGGGCAAGTCACTTACCCCTGTTTGCCTCAGTTTCCTCAATTGTAAAATGAGTTGAAGAAGGAAATGGTAAGTTATATAACTGAAAAATGACTGAACATATACAGTACCCACCTCAATAAAACCTAAAGCTTGGTAAAATTGTGCTCTCAAAGTATTTGATATAGCAACATGCAATGAAATTTTGATGTAGCTTGTCTATGAATGGACTCAGGATTTAGGACCATAGTGTAGATAGGGAATGTTGATTCATTAGAATTCCAAAGTGAATACTGGAGGGATGAAGAGAATTTCCTGCAGTTCGCCTGGAATTATTGCTACTGCCTATCAAACTAGAGAAAGGAAGGAGTTAGGTCACTTTTGGGTCACCAAAAGGAAACATCTTTTTCTGACTTTCAAAGTGGCTCCCAATTGATAAGATATGTATGCAGAATAATGTGTGTATGGGCAAGATAATGGCAGAAACAGGTTTCGCTCTGAGCAATGCTAAAGGGGCTACTTTGTCCTATAGTTGTGCTCTCCTAATGAAAAATGTTCCTTGGTTGAAGGAATGCATAGACATGTTGATTCTTTTTTAAAAAAATTGTGGAGAATGATTAGGACTGCTGGATTGCCAAAGGTGATGGACATGAACCTGCTCTTGGGTATCTGCAGTCCTGATTAGCTTGGGAGCACTCAATGACTTGTACAGTAGGTCTGCCCCAGAAGTGGTAAACCCCAGCCATGCCTCCTGAGCCACAGACTTCTGAGGGAGAATGCAAAGTTGTTGCCTTCATAAATGTATCATGAGTAAGTGCTACTATCAATGGGAAGTCCAGCATAGGAAATAACACTATCAATGACGTAAAAAACTAGACACAGTAACTCCCAGGCTTAGCAGCTGCCTCAGCACATTTCAGAGTGGATACAAATGTTCAGAGCACCCTGGAGAACAACTTTTCTGAGAGGCAATAGTACAGAAGGCATTTAGATGTAATTTTCATTAGTGTAAATATGAAGAGATAGAAGAAAGATTATTAAAACCAAATCAAACCAAACCAATAAAGTCTCAATTTCAATTAGCTTTGACTAAACGATGGAACAACTTCAATAATTCACAGCTATAAATTTATCATTTCATCTGTGGGAAAATACTCCCAAAATAATTGTTGTCAAAGGCATTAGAAAAAAAAAATCTGTTTCAAAGTTTCCATAGCAGTATTTTGCGTCATTCCTAAAAAGGTATGGAAATAATCTAAATGTTCAGTAATAGAGGAATAGTTAAATGAATAATTAGCCCATTTATATAATGGAATGCCATAATGTAATTAAGACTGAAAAAAGGGAAGGACCTAAAGTAATCTAAAGTAAAACCTCTGTAGTACAATCTTAAACCAAAAAAGCAAAAAACAGGATAGAAGACACACTAATAATGACCACATAAAAGAAATGTAAATGAATTTGAATTGAATTGAATGAGAAGGTATGGGCTAAAATTCCTGTTGGAGATTTGGGGTAGCTGACTGAAAAGTGGTTATATCTTATACATAAAAATTAGCTTATAAGTAAATAGTTACTAAGAAAGTTTTGTTGGTGATGCTGATTCAGCTCTGAATAAAAATTTTGAGCCATAATTCATCTTGATCCCATATCTTTCCTCTTTTATCTCTATGTGGGAAATTGTAGAATTTAGATTTTTCTTTTTTTGATTTCCTGGATTTTAATTTTTTCTTTTTATAGGAAATTCCCTCTGTTTATGCAGATGGGCAACTTATTTATAATACCTATTTTTAGAGAGTAGTATGGCGCTCTGAGAAGTGGGGTGACTGGTTCAGGGTCACATATCCAGATAGTGTGAACAGTAGGATGCGAATTCAAACCTTCCTTTTCTTTTCTTTTCTTTTCTCCCCCCCCCCCCCCTGAGGCTGGGGTTAAGTGACTTGCCCAGGATCACACAGCTAGGAAGTGTTAAGTGTCTGAGACCAAATTTGAACTCCTATCCTCCTGAATTCAGGGCTGGTGCTCTATCCACTGCCCTACCTAGCTGCCCCCCCAAACCTTCCTTTTCTTAGGGCCAGTTTTCTACCTACTATACCACACTCACTCTTTCATAATCCAGTGTATATTCTCATCTTTTTTTTCTTAATAACTTCAGTTTTATTGCTTTAAAATAAAGTTACCAGGAATCCAAATGTCATATAACTAATCATGTGAAGATAGACTTGTCAGCTGATTTACCATTCTTTGCCAACGTCCTACACATTTGTGACACATACATGTACATGCATATAGAATATCAATTTGGACAATTCATTTTTCCTACAGAGTATGTTTCCTGAGTAGAAGAAAACTTCTTGATAAGAACTTCATGAAAGAAAAGCAACTTTTAAGGTAATTATTTGCTAGGCTATCTGGGTCAAATCACAGGAAATATTGAAGGCAATAAAGGCAATTCTCAAGTATCAATTGAAGACAGTTCAATATTACTTTTACTAATTTTGAGAATCAGTTTTTTCTATTCATACATGATTAATCAAACAGAATGCTATTAGTCATTGACATTTACAGTTATGCATCATCTTGACTATTATTTTTGCTCAAAGTGAGATAGAAGCAAAGACCAAATAGAGATATGAATGATAGTTGGCTTCCTGGGGCATAACATACACAGTGCAAGGAGGATGACATTAATTTTATATTTTACATTTTACAAAAATCTCACTATGAATTTTTGAATACACATATTTTAATTCCAGAACATTATGCTTTCTTTGACAAATTTATATTTATTTTGTGCTAATTCAAGTTGCAGCTACTGGCTTCCATGAAGCTGGGACTAGAAACTCCTATGTGCAGAAAAATGTAGGAGAATGTAAGCTCTTGAAAAGAAGGGACTATTTCAGTTTTGTCTTTGTAGTCCCAGTGTCTAATACAGTGCTTGGCACATCAGTGCTAAATAAATGCTTGTTAAATGAATAAATGGGCTTTTCAAATGGGGAATTAGAGCTCTTAGACTTTGCCTAGAAAGTGCCAATGCCTTGTTTCTACTCTGCATAGAGCCAGAGAAAGACACTGACTCAGGATACTTGGGTTGTAATTCTGGCTGGCTGCCATCTTTGTGGTTGGGAGTAAGTCATTAGTTACTATGCATTTGTTTTAGTTTTTTTTTGTAAAGTAGGAATGAGAGGTCTCTATGAGGAAAATTCTTTAGCTTTTTTGTGCTATATAGACTTCTTTGACAACCTATAGGTCATAATTAATGAATTTTTTAAAAAATGAATTAAATATAATACAGAGGATTATAAAAATTCAATAATATTGAAATACAGTTATCAATATATATATATATATATATATATATATATATTTTTTTTTTTTTTTAAAGTTCATGGACCTCAGCTTAAGAATCCCTGGGTTAAATGATCTCTTAAGTCCTTTTTAAGTTATTCTATGAATATAACTACTTCTTTCAATTCTTCTACCCTTTCATTGACATACATATGCCATAGTACTAGGTTGTCACTATACACTGGGGACCTTTCATTATTCAGATTATAGGCAATTATTAAGTGTCTGCTGCATGCCATTGTTCATACCTTCAGAGACACACAAAATGAAGACACAAGCTTTTGAAAACCAATCCCTCTGCTGAGGAGCTATCTGAATTTATGGCAAACTTGTTGTTACTGGTTTTTCCCATTCATTTGATCCTAAAGTGCTTGGAACAACTCAGTTGGAAAGCCCCATAATGTGCATAACATCCTGTCCTGAGTCTTCCTGTCACAGATGAGTTTACAGTGCACACTACGGCATACAAAGAAAGCCCTGGGATGCCAAGGAATGCTGAGAGTGATGCAAGAAGACATATTTCCAAAAGCAGCCCTGGGGAAGCCATGCATTGTGGTTCATTGGGGCCAGAGAAAGAGTGTTTATCTTGAGAAAAATCAGTTGGGTTTCCTGCTAAGGTGAAAGCTTTTTTTTTTTTTTTTTTTTTTTTTTTTTAAGTGAAATGCACAAAGATGAGTGAGATAGAGAATAGAGATATAATATTGTCATAATGTAGATTCTAGAATGACCTTTTTTAAAAACCCAAATGCATTTTATTTAGTTCTATGATACAGGAAGAAAACCATTGTAACAAAAAAGAACCAGATATAAAATCTTTCACCCAAAATTCTTAATGAACACACAATTATCCTGGAAAATATTCCTCAGTAAATGTCAGAACGAGTGTAAACCATATGTAGACAATTTAATCACTACAAATGGCATTTTTTCAACCTTATTGCTAGTATTCATTATTCAGTAGCCTGTTATTACAAGGGCTAATCAGGTCCTTGCGTTTATGACCATATCCTGATTGTCTGAGGTCATTAAGGAACTTCCTTTTGATTGTAGAATTGAATACTCAAAGTTCACCTGATGAGAATTTCACATCTTCCTCTAAGGTATGTCTGGTTTGGTATGACTGATCTTTTCACAGAAATCCATATAGATTCTTTTGATATGTTTATTACTGTATGTAGAACCTATTCTGAAAGGCCATTCATGATGACATTATACCAATGGGATAATTCCAAGTGATTATATAGTTTTGAGAACATTCGGAAGAAAAATAAGGAAAAAAAAGGCAGATAAGAGTTGGAATAAACACAAAAGGATAGAAAACTTGAGAAACAGATCTTCAAGTCTCCAATGAATTAAACCTATTGCCCAGTTTTATCAGGTCTTCAAAAATTTGTTTTTTTTAATTTTTAATTTTTTTTTTTTTTTTTGGTTTGGGGAGAGACTAGTTTTCTAAAGCATGTATAGTTTTTAATTCCATTTCTAATATATTTCTTGCCTTTATCAAAGCTGAATTTTTCCTTAGGGTTACTTATTATTTGTTAACAAACTTTAATATCAACTATAGGCAAGAGTTCTTAAATTCTAGCTGATATGTATCCCTGAATGATTATTTGTGTTTTTCAGATTCAAAGTGCCCCTTTAATAAAGGGTTGTTTTCATGAATAGAACAAAACAACAAAAGGCATAAAACCTTCCCACATATTGCTGCCTTCAGAGAAAAATCTACAAAATACTCAACTGGGCATACAAAGAAATGGCACTGATGGCATATGTACCCATATCACTGAGAATTTGGATGCCTAATATTGCTTCTTCACCTTAACCCTGATCAAAAATACTATAAAGCCTATTAAAAGCTTATTAAGATTTGTTTTGGAATCTTCATATCTTTTTTTATACAAATTGATATTGAAACGTAAGAGAATTCCAGGGGCCTTGACTATATCCCAGACTATCTGCTCATACATTTTGTTTTTCAGCATTCTTGATTTACATTCACTAATTGGTCGCTAATGCATTCCCAAAGGTGAACAAAGAGATTTATTGCTTAAGAAACAGACTTCTTTCTTCCAAAGGCTGTTTTGTTAGGGAATTCAACTTTGCACACATGTGCGCACGCACACACACACACACATACAACACATACACAAATGCACACATAAATCACATTATATATAAACATATGTATATTATATGTATGTGTTATACAACCATATGTATATGTACATATATGTATGTGTATGTATACATACAGGGCCACATCTGAATCAGATAAAGCTTTGGCAATATGACATTATATTGAATGAACTCTTTTGTCCTCCTTGTTATCGCTTATCTGGGTACTTAACACACAGGTTATTGCACCGTTTACCTTAATCAGTGGGAGATTTCCCTTTATGGACTGGTTTAAGTGAACATTAACACAGACAACCCTCACTCCCCTAGTCCGGTTGATCTTAGCAAAATGATTGCAAAACAGAGCACATAAGAATGGCTTTGAAAAGTCCAAGGCAAGGAAATCAGAGGAGGAAACTTTTGGCTCTATTTATGGAATACCCTGGGGGAAAAACTCAATTTCTCAAAATCTTCTTTCTTGGGGGGTATACTCTATTTGAGGTGAATTTAAAAGCAATGAAAAGAAAGAAGGAAAGATAAGAAAAAATGGGAAAAACCCCACAAATGGACATTGTAAATTCTGCCATCTTTTCCACAGACTAAAACAACTGGTAAAATTTCTTGGGTGCCTTATGTTGGTGACTATTTAATGGTGAGGCCCTCACTGCCTTTCAGCCTGGTCTCTTTATGTACACAGTAATGAAAGCTCACTATTGATTTTTCTGTAGCTGCTTGTAACTATTATAGTTGATACATCAATAGAAAAGGAAAGCACAATGTTTCATGGGAGGCAGAAAATCAGAAAATACATGATGCTCTGACAGTAAATCATGGCATAATCTTGGGAATTGATAGATGGTTACTGCTAAGTTGAAACCCATGGCTTTTTCTGAAAAGACTGCCCTATAATCGCCCAATATGTCCTAACAGACTGACTGCCCATAATAGTGCTAAAGGACACAACACAATGTTTCATCTTCTAAGTAAGGTTTTTGGCATTTTAGCTGCCTGCTTTGCTGTTGGGGGAATCCATTCTAATTCTCTCTCTTTCTCTCTCTCTCTCTCTCTCTCTCTCTCTCTCTCTCTCTCTCTCTCTCTCTCTCTCTCTCTCTCTCTCTCCCTCTTTTACCCCTCCTCTATTCTTCCCTCCCCCTCTCCTCTCTTCTCTCTATATATGTTTTCCTCCCTCCCCCCTACTTTCCTTTTTCTCTCCTCTCTTCTTGTCTTTCTGTCTCCATCTATTTCTCTGTTTCTCCCTTCTTTCATGATGTCTGGTTCTCTTCGTCTCTTTATCTATCTCTCTTTCCTTGTCTATTTCTTTTCACTTCTCTTCTTACCATTTCTTCCTTAGAACAGAACTATTATAGAATTCAAGATGGCTCAATACTTGTAGGCTATTTTCTGAAAGTAGTACACGATAAAAGTGAGCTGCCATTAATTCTAAACTCCTAGGAACCTCCAATGAAAAGCAACAAGATCCTTGGGAGATTGAGTTATTGTGGTGATGGTAAAAAATACTTCAATTATTTAGGTAGGGAAAAAAAAAGGCTGAATCCTTTATTTTCTCCCACAATAGCCAATTTTGGATCTGATGATGTTGAAAAGGGATTAGGAGTTCTTTAAATTCAGTTTAATTCAATTCAACAAAAAATGCTGAATACCTTCTATATGTGAGTCATTGTGCTCAATGTCAGTAACCAAAAAAGCAACACTGCCAAACCTCTCCAAGTTAAAGTGACTCCTGTCAGGGAGCTTATAGTCTACTAAGGAACAAATTATTGGTCAGAGTTTGACATAAATAGGATTGCGCCTGCCAAATATTCTGTATATAGGAATATTTGCATTCCCACATATTGAAAGAGTGAACTTTTACTAAAAATAATTTTAGTGTCTAATTCCTCTCCTCATTAACTAGTTTTTCTATAGTTATGTGAATGGTTAAGACCACCATGTCACCAAAGTCGAAATGTAGATGGATCTATCTACTCACCTAGTTCCATATTAAAAAGCACTTATAAATATGGGGACATTTATACAATATATACACATTTATACAATTGTACCTATGTAGCATCTTCAAAATATTTTGTAACCATCATCCAAGTAGTTCATTAATTAGTGGGATTTAAAGCATTGTAGCTTCTCCATAAAACTGAATATTTTATTTTGGAGGAATATTTTTAAGATATATGGATAATCAGTGGAGAAGAATAGAATTTATGACTAAAAGTATATACTTTAAACAAAATGTTTCCAGAGTTCCTTCCCCCTCCTCCTCTTCCTTTTCTTTTTTCTCCTCCTTCTCCTCCTCTTCTTCTATAAAACTAATGATTAGCAAAAAAGAGATTTTCTTTTTTGCCCTTGTAGGAGCATAATTCCAAATTTCCTCTCTTCTTATTACCTACATCCCAAGTATGAGAGGTAGCCTTAGGCAGGCATGCAGTGTGCTATGCTCAGGATTTCTATCTATCTATCTATCTATCTATCTGTATCTGTATATATATACACATGCACACACACACACATATATATACACAAATGTGTATCTATACGTATATATGTATATACACACACTTTGATTTGTACACATATATAGAGATATATCTTGATTTATTTGGTGTATCTGGATAAGGGGGAATTGCCTTAAAATATCTTCTAAAGAGCAAGTTTAGAGTATGTTCCATCCAGAATGGTACAGTCTTGAGTTCATGGCAAATGAAAGACAGTTAAATAGAATAGAGAAGTTTAGCTTAAAGAAGAGGAGGCTGAGATTAAGCATGATAACTGTTTCCTAGTGTCAGAAGGTTGTCAAATTGGAGAAGGATAATACTTGTTTTATTTAGCTGTGGAGGTCCAAAGTAGGATTAATGCATAAAATTGCTGAGGAAGATTTAAGCTTGTACCAGGAAAAGCTTCCTAACAATTAGAAGTATCCTAAAGTGGAATGGTTTCAAGAGGGATTCTTCTTCATAGTAGGTTTCATGGTAAGTAAGTAGGACCTTGATTTCTACTCATTGATTATGTTATAGAGAAGATTCTTTTTCTGGCACAGATTAGACAAGATTGTCCTATGGCCCCTTAAGACTTGAAAGTTCTATAATAATTAATATATAACTGATTCTATGTAGACATTTTCCCTTATCTTAACCCTTCATTTCATTGGTATGGAGTGTTCTCATGAAGTAACTCCTATCAATGTTTGTTGATTTATTGTCTCGGAAAGTTGCTGAGTGACTGACTTACTCATGATCATACAGCCTGTAGGTGTAGTGGGATTTAAATAGAAGTTCCTCTGACTTCAAGGCTAGATCTCTGTTCTTCACACTAGGCATTTGGACACTTGTGGAGGGGAGTATAAAAGACCTCTAAGACAATCTTTCTGCTAAAGATCTTATAATATATGTGTATATATCATATACCTGCCAAGCTTTATCAACCATCTCAGAATTCATTCTAGGTTGCCTACTCAAAACAAATGGTTAAAATGAAAATGAGTTGTTACTTTATGCCAGCCTTCCATAGGATTATAGAGTTGGAAGATCCTAAGACATCATCCAGTTTAACTTCTGAATCTTATAGATGAAAAAACCTAGAATCAGAGATGAAATGAATTTTTTACATTGACAAAAGGAGAGAGTAGCAGTTAGGATTTAAATTAAGATCCCCTTTCTATTACATCTGGGATCCTCCTTGCTGTCTACCCATAGGCTGGGTAGACTCCCTAGTTGGGTATAATGAAATACAGCTTTATCGATTGTAGCCCACTTGTAAAAATTGAATCAGCCAAAGGAAATGTAAGATGAGCAGAGTTAGAGAAGCCGCCCCAAATGTTCATAGGAACTATGTGTGTCCAACCTGAGCTCATATTGGTCTGATCAGCCACAATACAACATACTATCAACATACTATAACTTGACTCTAACATAGTGATGATGTCATTTTAGTACTCTTTGAGAATGAAGGATAACAACCAGCTAACGAATTCTATTGAGGAAATAAAGAGGATCTGTAGATTAGCCTGGTGTTCCCAAATTAGGAAGTGAGATATGTTTATTTTGAGTCAAAGTGTCAGGCATAAAAATGTAGACCCAAAAGAGCAATATCAAAAGCACAACAGAGTGGCAGGTAGGTGACATAGTGAATAGAACTCTGATTCTGAAGTCAGAAGAATCTGAGTACAAATCTAGCCTCAGGAACTAGCTGTGTGATCCTGGGCAAGTCATTTAACCCCAGTGCCTCAAACGATAACAACAACCACCACCACAAAACCTAAAAATCAGGATTATATAAGAAGATATTGTGGAAAATTTCTTAATCATGTATATATATACACTTCAAATAACAAAGATAATACATAACTACATTTTAGACATTGATCAATGGATACAATTATAATAGAATGTGTCTTTTGCCCTGTCTTTATAAGAAGAGATCTACTTTGTTTGATTACTACTATCATGGATGTGCCTTGAAGGTAGAGATCAATTTACTTTTGTGTCTCTCTCAAGGCCTACAATAATGATGACTACATATTCTTTATTGCAGATTTGCTCTAAATATACACAAATACTTTGATATTGGAACAATAGATGACAAGCTTTATATAATTATTAAATGATTAGCTCCTGTCATGTTTGAGAACTTCGTAAAAAAAGGTAACAACATTTTAATGACATCCATTGCTTGGGACTACTTCAAGTAATTTAAATCTTATATAATTGTAATTCTTAAAGCCAAGAGTCTACAATAATGACTATTGAATGAATGCATGAATTACTATGACCATGCATCCTTCAGAAGCAGCTAGGTGGCACAATGGATAGAGATCAGGCCTGGAGTCAGACCTCAGATGCATACTAAAAGTCACTTAACCTTTTTAATGAGCTGGAGAAGGAAAAGTCAAACCATTCTAGTGTCTTTGCCTAGAAAACCCCAAATGGGATCATAGAGAGTCAGACATGACTGAAAAATGACTGAACAACAAACAGAAAAAGGCAATAGAACTTTCAGTTTCCATAAGTTGAAAAGTTAACCTTCATTTCATTGATTAGATTAATACTTTTACATTCATAAATTCTAAAAAAGAGGAATAAAGTGACTTTCATTTACAAATGAACAAAGTTATTGTTATATAGTTTCTTTGTAATTTCTCATTAGAGAAACCTGGTTCAGTGAGCCAAATTCCCTTGTCTTGCTCTCCATTCTTTTTCCTCCCTTCATGTTCTATATAATAACAGAATGTGCAGAATCATCTCTCCACATCCCAGATCTATGTCTCTATAGTTGGAGGGAGCATGGTAAGATAGAGAGAGTGCTTGACTTGGAATCTGAATCCTGCCTAATACACTTAACTAAGTTACATGACTATAGACAAGTCACTAAATCCATTATGTTCATAATGAAATGAAAGCATCAATTTCCCCCCATATAAAATGAGGGTAATAATAATCTTATGGGGTTGTTGTATGCATCAAATGATTACTGTATATAAAGTGGAGTGCATTGGAGCAGCTAGATGGCTTAGTAGATAGAACACTGGGTCTAAAATCAGGAAGGCCTGAGTTCAAATACAGCCTTAGATACTTATTAGCTGTGTGACACTGAACAAATCATTTAACCTCTGATTATCTTAATCCACTTGAGAAGGAAATGGCATATCACTACTCTATTTTTGCCAAGAAAACTGCATGGTCAGTATGGTCTACAGAATCACAGAGTTAGACATGGCTATATAACAATAACAAATGACAGTATGAATGTAAGCTATTATAATAGGAATTCAATATATTTGTTTGTTTGATTTCCTTTACAAAACATTTAGGATCTCACCATTAGAAAAATGGGATTTTAATTCATTAGAAATCAACTGAAAAATGAACAGTATAAAGTTAAGGAATGTCAGATAGTTTCAGGGCAGGATACTAAGCAATATTTACTTAGCTTGGTAAAATCACAGTCATGTTGTGTAAATGAAGCATTACCTTGTGCTTGCCCACAAAAAAACTTTCTATATCACTGAATGAGCTATCCAAATTGGAGAGTGTCCATTGGAGATCAAGATTTTAAGTGCATAATCTCTTATATACATATTTATTTCTCTTTGTGATACAGTGGATGGAGCATAACTAATCAAGAATTTATTCCAAATATGTGCACAGATGTATATAGGATATTATATATTTCTGCAAAGTTTACAGGTTTAGAGACAGAAAGTTGGAAGAGGTCTTAGCATTCATGAAATCCAAACCCTCTTTTCAGAGATGAGGAAAAAAGGCTTAAGTGACTTGCTTAAGTTTGTACAGCTAGCAAGGCACAGAACTAGGATTTAAACTGATGGTCTCTGCTTCAACATTCAGAGCTCTTCAAGGTAACTTCAGAAAAACCTGGGAAGATTTACATGGACTAACAAAAAATGAAGTGAGCAGAACCAGGAAAACATTTTATATAGTAACAACAGCATTGTATGATGATCAACAGAATGATTTAGTTATCCTTAGCAGTGCAGTGATCCTAGATAATTTCTAAGGACTCATGATAAAAAATGCTCTTTCCAGAAAAAAAAAATGATGGCATCTGAACACAGACCAAAGGCATACTTTTTTCTTTTTTTTTCCTCCTTCCTTTCTTCCTTCCTTCCTTCCTTCCTTCCTTCCTTCCTTCCTTCCTTCCTTCCTTCCTTCCTTCCTTCCTTCCTTCCTTCCTTCCTTCCTTCCTTCCTTCCTTCCTTCCTTCCTTCCTTTCCTTCCTTTCTTCCTTCCCTTCCCTTCCTTTCTTCCTTCCCTTCCCTTCCTTTCTTCCTTCCCTTCCCTTCCTTTCTTCCTTCCCTTCCCCTTCCTTCCTTCCCCCTTCCACTTCCCTTTCCTTCCTTCCTTTCTTCCTTCCTTCCTTCCTCTCTCCCCAAATGACTAATATGGAAATGTTTTACATGATTGATTTGCACATATCAGATTGCTTGTCATATCAAGGAGGAAGGGAGAGAATAGAATTTGAAACACAAAATTAAAAAAATACAACAAATGTTAAAAATTGTTTTTACATGTATCTGGGGGAAATAAAATATTATTTTAAAAAATTAAGACCTTTTCCTATTACTCAGTGTGGTCTGCAGAGAAATCAAATTATAAGAAGTTAAACTCTAGAATGGAGTTTAGAGGTTATTTTATGGAGTCAAAATCAGAGGTTATTCTAGGCCAACCCTCTTATTCTATACATGAGGAAAGATACCCTCCCAGAAGTAAGAAAAAAAAAATGGCCAGGATCACCTAGATAAGCCTAGAGCCCAAGGATTAATTTTATTGTCTACAGGAATCGTATAGTAAATCATTATGTAAAATAATTGGCCAGACCTACATTTTCCATTTTGGCAAAAAACAAACAAACATTTGTTTTAAGTGAAATTCACCTGTAGGAAGTGTGTTCCTAAGAAGATGTTGGTAAATTGAATATATGTATTTTGCTCATTAGACTTTGAATGTTGAGGAATGGTCATGATAGAAAGGAGTCCAAGAAGAACCTTACTACAGAACAACTATATTTGTATTTTATTTATTATTATTATTATTAAATAAATGTAATTTATTGATTTCAAAGGCTTCATTCAGTCAGGCCCTACCACATGCCATACACTAAACTGAGTGCTGGAGAAATGAAGAAAGGGAAAACTAGTCCTTGAATTCAAGAAGCTCCCAGACTACTGAGACAATATGTACATAACTATACATGTATGAAAACTATACAAATTAGATAGAGGCAATTTGAAAGGGGGAGGCACTAGCAGTAGGGGGATTGAGAGAAATCTCTTATAGAAGGTAAGATTGCAGTTGAATCTTAAAGGAAGCCAGGGAAATGGTGCCTAAAGTGAGGAGAAATAGCATTTCAAGGATGGGGGAGAGAGACAATGCTTTACATTTAAAAAAAAAAATTCTGCTTTTCTGAAAGCAGGCTACAGGTTGGAGCTAGGAGACATATTCTTTCATAGTGTACATGGAAGTCTTGGTGCAATTTTAAGTTTTTTAAATCCAACAGGATAAACTTTATTTAAAATCTAATTTACCTTAAAATTTCATTAGGACTTTGGGGGAAACCTACTCTCCAATAACTCTCCAAGTATGTTTTTGATGCCTCATTTCAGAATGGAAGTGTTCTCACAATTCTTGAAGGTTTTTCAGGGGAGTACAAGTTTGGACAGGTTTCACTAAGCTAGAAAGACTTAGAGTATGGGTCCAATGATGGACTATGCTGATCCTCTGGGGACTATTCTGGGTGAATCACCACTTCATTGACCAAGGATAGTTGAATTTTTCAACCACCAGTAAGGATCAAATCAAATGAGATAACATGTAAAGACAGAGGTTAAGCAACTTGCCCAGGATTATGCAGTTGGTATGTATCTGAGACTGGATTTGGATCTCAGAGCTTCTTGGCTCCCGATTCAACATTCTAACCACTGAGCTACCTAATTGCTCCTGATCAAAGTCAAAGTTGACTTGATCAAATTGCATCATAGCTAAAATCCCCAAGATCCTTTTCATGTTACATACTGTAGGACTATGTCTCAAAAAAGGAAATGCCTGATTATTCTCTATTAGATTGTAAATTCCTTTAGGGCAGGTTATCTTTATTTGTCTTTTCTCAAGACAAGCATGGTGCTATGGCTTCCACATACAGGGTAAATGATGAGTATTTGGTGAATTGAATTGATCATAAATAAGCCTTTGGCTTTCTGACTTTATGAATGTGGAAGGTTAAGTCCAAAAGTATGAGCATAATAACAACTGGTATTTACACAGCACTTTAAGGTTTGCAAAGCACTTTACAAATATTATCTTATTTTATCCTCACAACAACTCTGGGAGGTTATTGCTATTATTTTTTTTATTCCATTTTAGAGATGGGAAAACTGAGATAGAGTTGCCCATGATAGCACAGCTAAGTGTCAGAGGCCAATTTTGAACTCAGATTTTCCTGATTTCCAGGTCCAGCATTCTACCTATTTGCTATAATAATGACTGTCATTACTCCTCCTCTTCCCCTTCTTTATAGTCTCAAAACTTTAATTTTCACTTGCCTTTGCTTCCTCTTTATGAGAATTGTATCACTGGGCATGGAGAGAATCATTCGGTAAAAGATGTCTGAGACAGCAATGATCTTTTACCAGGATTGCTGTCAACAAAGTTGGAATGAGGCATTTGTTTGTGCACTCTAGATGTGGAGATGGGATCTTAAACATTCTATGCTTCATTCTTAAAAATTTGGCCTCTTCAGTCTTGCTATAAGCCCTACAGCTTTCCTTATCACAAAACAAATACCTACAAGCCATCTAAAACAAGATTTGCTGGCATTTTTAATGAGTTGTGGCATTTTTTTTGTCTGTGTGTTGTGTTCTAGACTGCTGACTATTTTGTTTACTTCCACTTAGTTCTAAATTTTAGGTCTAGTTAGGAAAACACAGGGTGAACTGGGTAATGCCTTGCTTACTAGAGCTACCAAATTTACCTGTTAATATGAGAAAATCAGAGTTAGGGTGATAGAGATGAAATGATGTTCTCTTTCCAGGTTCAACATTTGCTATATTTCTTAGTACACTACCTACCTACACACACATGTATATGTATGTATATATATGTATATATATACATATATATATATATATATATATATATATATATATATATATATATGCATACAGACATATATTTAGGCCAAAATATTCTTGAAAGGAAAAGTTGAAAAAAAACTCATCCTTTGAAGGATGTGTGTGTGTGTGTGTGTGTGTGTGTGTGTGTGTGTTTATGTAGGTGGCAATGCCATTTCTTGATTATAAGGTTTTTAGATTTAATTGAATGTATTTAAACTGAAAGATGAGAGATCCAATTACACTAATCCATATCACTGGAGTAAGGGAAATCCATCTGGGCTCTTAATTTAGTGTTAGAGGATTTAGTTGTTGTCACTAATGAGATGTGCTGTGTTGAGCAAGACAATTTAAATGGTGGGAAAAAATGACAAGGAAAAGAATCTGATGCTAATCACCAGAGAAAATGATGGAAAACTTGGGAACAATTTAACATTCCATCATAGGGAGATTGAAGTAAGATAGATACTGTCATATGTTCTAGATTCGGGGAGAGGTGATTTTTACAGGATTCAGAGGAAGGATCCAACAGGCTAATATTTTTCAGGATAAAGTCCAAAAGGGATGGGTAGCTCACAAAAATGAAATTCTATACATATACAAGTTATTTCAACAAAAAAGAAAAGGGGTAGCTGCCTAAGAGATTTATATGTATACTGAGATTTTTAAAAGTCATATAAGGAAAGATGGTAGCAAAGACAGGTAACTAAGAATGAATAGAAAAAGGGTCATCTAAGTGGCACAGTGAAGAAAGTGACTGAAGTCAGGAGGATCTGAGTTCAAATTCAGCCTCAGACATTTACTAGCCATGTGACCCTGGGCAAGACATTTAATTTCAATTGCCTCAAAAAAAAAAAAAAAAAAAAAAGAATGAATACAAAAGAGTAGCCTTATTCTGAAAGAATAGTGTCAGGAGGGCTAAAGCCCAGAATGAGTTGGGGCTGGTGATAAAACCTAAGGACAACAAAAAAGGGATTTCCGGGCAAAAAATATTTCAAAGATAGAGAACCATAGCTCAGATAAATGGGATAGTAAGAATGAATGATGGTAAAAAAATATTTGCATTTATTTTTTTTTCTTCTAAGGAAAATGATCTTTGGAAAGGGAAGGAATGAACAAAAACAGTTAACAGAATAGAAATTCAAGATCAGTGAGATTATATGATGGCATTTAGTTGTGCTTCATGAGTTCAAGCCACTAGATCAGAAGAAACTATAAGCTTTGGTCCTGAAAGACTGGCTGTTGTAATTGCTGAATGATCTTTAAATAACTTGAAGAATGGAAAAGATGTCACAGGCTGGGAGAAAAGCAAGTGTTTTCTTGATTTTTAGAAAAAGTTTAAAAAATAGATTATTTGAACTATTAGCCAAAATTTTAGAATATATTATTAAAGGGATGGTTTGTGATCTTTTCAAAAAGGAAGCAGCAGTCCCACAAAGCCATCATGACTTCACTAAGAGCTAGTCACATTAATACTGGTCTCCTTTCATTTTTTTCCTTGACTTTATGATGAGACTGGTAAAGCAACGTGATGTAGAGGAGAGCTGGCCTCAGAGTCAGGAAAACATAGGTTCATTAAACATGCTAGCTGATCAGGGCACTCAGTATCATAGACAGAGCACCAGCCCTGGAGTTAGCAGGATCTGAATTCAAATTACTATCAGTGTGACCCTAGGTAAATCGCTTAAGACACAATTGCCTCAAAAAAGAAAAACAAACAACAACAACAACAAAAAATGGGCTAGGAAAACAAGTTTTGACCTGAATTTGGTAAAGGGAGTCTTTCTCCTGGAAACACACTAATAATGCCACAGGTCCAGTCCAATTAACTAGTAGAATATAGAAATGCTATAGAGATGGCATAGTTCAGCAAGTTTAGCAAATCATTTGGTGGATTCTTTCATGTAAATTCTTGTGAAGAAGATGCTGGAAAAAGAGCTAGAGGATATCATGGTTTAAGGGATTCAGAATCAGATCCAAAGACTATCCATTACATGAAGTTGGAGGGAATGTCCCTAGTGGAGTGCCTTAGGGATCTGTCCTTGAGTTTGTATTGCTCAACATTCTTATCAATGACTGTAAAGGATAGGGAACTGGGAGAAATAAAGAAGCATGTTGAATGATAGGTAGAATCCAAAAGGAGCTTGACAGCTAGAACAATGGGTCAAATTGAATGGCATAAAATTTAATAAGATTAGAAAGTATTATGCTTGCTTTAAAGAAAATCAACTACATAAGTACAAAGTGAGGGAGAAATGGCTATAAATATGGTTATTTTATAGGCCTAGAGAATTAATGGACTGAAGGGTTGGCTGTTGTAGTATTGCTCTGGAAAGTCCTGGAATCAGAGAAGGGCCATGTGACAGGGCAGTTCTTGCATTTTGGAGCTATGGCTGCTGTCACCAGTCTGACTAGCTTAGGGCTCTCAGATAAACTATTGAGACCAAATTCAAAGCTGTCATGTATTGAGCCATAAGGATGAGGACAAAGTCAGTCCACAATTAGCATTTACAGATCATACTATCCTTCATTTTATCCCAACTTTTATACTTGTATGTCATGGCATGTGATGGTGGAAATGTGGTCAGGAAGCATTGTCATTGACAAAAATCTGAGGAAAGCTCTATCTCTCTGTCTTTCTGTCTCAGTCTCTCTACCCATTTCCCTCTCTCTCCCTTTCTCTGTCTCTCTCTGTGACCCCAAATGGGGTCATGAAAAGTTGGACATGACTGAACAAGAACAGCAGCAACAACTCTTACCTTGGACATTCAAAAAATTGTCTCAGGAAGCCCAATATTCCGGGGGCTCAGAACTAAATAAACCCAGACTGTGTCAACTGAACAGTGACTTATAGACCTCCTTCTTCAAACAGCAGTCACAGCCCAAAATTGGTCATGTTATATTTTAAGTAAAGCAGAAGGAGATGACTCAGAGGTGAATTGTTGATTTGGTGGCTTATGGAAAAGATTCTTTAGCTCTTTGGACTCTGGAGCTCTCTGATGAAATGGGATCTGAGACCAAATTCTTAAAGCAAATGCTTCTATAAAGTACTGAGCCACCATTATATTGAGTCACAGCTAAGGCAATCATTTGATTTTAAGACCTTAGCAATATGATAAGCCCCAATGCAGTTAAAGATTTCTACCCAAATGAAACCTGACATTATCAGTTCATTTTTTTTCCCTTCTCAGATCATCCCTGAAAAATCACCTCTTCTAAATAGCAATCTTTAGGAAAATGACAATATTAGTATAATGTGAATAACCATATTTTGCAGAACCTATCATTTTAAAATATGCTTAAATGAATGCTATTTAAGCAATTATATTCCAGTGCTACCAGATAACAAATGATATTCACTTCTTTCCTGGCTATAAATACATATTGATTAAGTTTAAGCTCAGAACTTCAAAATGAATTATATCTGATCATTGTTAAACTGCTTTGCTCACTGGAAAACAAAACACAACAAAACAAGACCCATATAACACCTATTAAACCACATTTAATTAAGACAAGCATCAACTTTATGTGCCATTACTTGCTTCTGCCAAATCTCTATAGTGTAAATATTGAGCAGTAGCATCACTTGAATGCTAATCAATCCTTTCTGAATTTCAAATGATTACATAAATTTTACGAAATACTTATTTGCCAGTATTATTCTCAGTTGCATACATTAGTCAGGCATTAATATAAAGATATGTGCATTTATTCTACAAGTGTACAGCAAGTATTTTTCTAAATTAGAAAATCATATATAGGGTGTTAAAAACCTGGGATAGAATGTTGATGGTACTGAGAACTCCAGGCTATTTCTATTGTTTATCTAAACACCATCAGGTACAATTTAACAAAGGCATCTGAGTAAAAGTATGAAGTGAATATATTATATTATTACCCAGATTTTTAAAGGACTATCCCTAAGCATGTCAATGCTAATATAGTCAAAGATTGCTATGCTTTTTTATTTTCCTTTTCTTTCTTTTTTTTTCTATTTTATTTTTCTTATTTTGTATTTAGTTCAATAAGAAAAGTAAGAATATAGTCAAAGATTTAACTATGTATGCTATGTGGACAATATGGTAGAATAAATAGAACCAGTTTTGGAGTCAGGAAAACCTAAGTTCTAATATTTCCTCTAACATATTACATCTCAAAAAACAAACAAACAACAAACAAACAAACAAACAAACAAACAAACAAACAAACAAACAAACAAAACTGATTACTGGAGCTTCCTTACCTAGAAAGCTCAGAGCATAGATGCTCCTTCTAATGTAATAGTGTGGTTGGAAAATATGCCTTTTAATAATTTTAGTTTCAGGTTAATGTAGATATTTGATTATGGAAACAAATTGGCTGTTGCAATAACTCCTAATAATCTCCCTACCTCTGTTCATTCTCCTCTAATCCATCTTCCACACTATTGCCAATATGATACTCCTAAAGCAAAGGTCTGAACATGTTACTCCAGTCAATAACTTCCCTGTTACTTCAAGGATCCAAAGTAAATTCCTCTGTTTGGTACTCAAATCCCTTCATGCTCTGGCTCCAACCCATCTTTCCAGTCTTATAGCACATTACTTCCCTTTCACATACCCTATGGTCCAGCTAAACTTGGCTACTTGTTGTTTCTCCTTTTCTCATCTGTGTACCTTTGCATAGACTGTATTTCATGCCTGGAATTCCTTTCTCAATTGCATTTCTTAATATCCCGACTTTCCTTCAAAGCTCAGCTCAAATGCATGACTTTGTTTCCCTCATTTTGAGGAACCTATTATTAAGCTAGAATCTGAGGATTCTGAATTGCTGCTGAATTGCTAACTCTACCCCTCCCACTTGCTCCATGACCTTATTTTTTATCTTGTATTGATTTTACATCTGCTCTCTTTCTCTCCCCCTCTACTTCTTTTCCTTCCTTCCTTCCTTCCTTCCTTCCTTCCTTCCTTCCTTCCTTCCTTCCTTCCTTCCTTCCTTCCTTCCTTCCTTCCTTCCTTCCTTCCTTCCTTCCCTCCTCCTCCTCCTTCTCTCTCTGTCTCTGTCTCTCTGTCTCTCTCTCTCTCTGTCTCTCTGTCTCTGTCTCTGTCTCTGTCTCTCTCTCTAGATCAATAGTTGCTCTGCAATTATTTGCCCATTGATAAAACCTTCATTTTTTAAATGAAATACATTCATCTGTGTCCTGACAGTGATAAGAGATGAGTAGCAGTCAGAGGCTGCTTGTGTTACGGGCACTAAGCTCCACTGACAGATGAGTGACTGGACATGGGTCAAGTGATGTCTAACTTTCTTCCTATTGGCATTTCACTTTACAAACTGTTCTGATAGAAACTTGATAAAGCCTTCTTGCTGAGTCCTAATAATGAGAGCCAGCAGGACAAATGGAATACTCTGGTAATGGGAGAGCAATGCCTGCATTTTCTTTTAAACACAGAGGCCAGAGGACTGCTGGGCAACATTGGCATAAAGAAAAAAATCAAGCATATTCAGAAACTGAAAATTATTGGAAAAATCAAATCTAGCTGTATATGTTTTTCATTCAGAAGATTGCTCAATACATGATATTTAACTGGCAAGCAGATTATAAATTTTTTTTAATTATAAATTTTTTTTATCTTAGTGAGAGATTCATCACATCACAGTTCCCTTTCATAGTGATGATGTTCAATAGATTTTCAGTCATGTCTGACTCTTCATAACCACATTGGGAGTTTGCTTGGCAAAAGATACTGCCATTTTCTTCTCCAGATCATTTTACAGATCAGGAAACTTAAGCAAACAGGGTTAAGGGACTTGCCCATGATCACACAGCTAGTATGTGAGTAAGGTCAGATTTGACTTGAGCAAAAGGAATTTTCTTTTAATAGAACACAGACTCTTTACAGGCAGGAGTTGTTTTGTTTCTGTCTTCATATCCTTAGTCCCTAGCAAGCAAAGTGCCTGACACATAATGGGCTCTTCTCTTAATGAATGATTATTGATAAATTGATAGTAGTAGTTTTTATTATTCAATTGTTTTCAGTCTTGTCTGACTCCTCAAGACCCTATTTGGGGTTTTCACCAGCTCATTTTCCAGATGAGGAAACTGAGGCAAATAGGTGTAAGTGATTTACCCAGCGCCACAGAGCTAAGTGAGTGAGTGAAGCCAGATCTGAACCTGGGAAGCTGAGTTTTCCTGACTTCAGGTCTAGTACTCTATCCCCTGTACTACTTAGCTGTATTAGTGGTGGTGGTGGTGGTGGAAGTTGAGGTGATAGTGATGATAATGGTGGTGGTGGTGGTGGTACAGTGGTAGTAGTAGTACTATTACTAGTAGTGGTTGTAGTAGTTGTAGGAATAGTAGTAGTAGTACTAGTAGAGTATTATCACTCCCTTTTTGTAGATAAGGAAACTAATACTCAGACATGGTTTTTCTAGTTATAAAGCTAGTAGGTGGTAGATCCAGAGCAATAATCCTCTGTAACTATGTTTAAGATTCTTTCAGCTGTTTCTATTCTCTAAGCCTCAGTTTCCTCAGCTGCTAAATTAAGGATCTGCAGTTTTAACATTCTGTGACTCTAAATTCAGGTAGTACAACTTCTGAATATTTACAAAAGCCAAGAGGACTAGAGAATTAGGTAATGATTCAGTGCATTAAATTAGTGTGGACTGGAAATTAATATAAATTTATCCTTGAAATGTTTCCTAGAGGTAGTTTTAGTTTTTTTTTTAATCTAAAGTTTTGAGTAGTTGAACCTGTTTCATTTTGCTTCTACAAAAATAGGCTTAGTGTTTCTTCCCTAGTTGTCAGACATTCATTAGTGATTCAAACAGCATCCTGAAAAGGACAGCATGGTATGGTCTAATTGAAAGCCCATTGCTCTGAGAATCAGCATGCCCAGGTTTAATTTCCGCCTCTCTCACTAGCTAGCTGTGGGACCCATACAAGTCCCTTCATTTTCTGATCTTTGGATTTTCTTATCTGCAAAATGAGGAACTTGGTCTAGCTGATCTCTTAGCTTTTTTCTAGCTCAAAAATTTGGCAGTTCTGGAAAGGTGTATAGCAGATTGAGGGATTATTGATCTAATGCAATAACAACAACAACTAACATTTATATAGCACTTACTATTTGCCAGGCACTATGCTAAATGCTTTATAATTATTTTCTCATTTTATCTTCATAATAACTCTGTGAGGTAGAGGCTGTGATTATTTCCATTTTATAGATGTAGAAACTGAGAGTCATAGTAAAATATCTGAGACAGGATTTGTATCTTCCGGGTTTCAGGACTACTGTTTTATCTACTGCACTATCTAGCTTATATGTTTTGCCATATGTTCTTAGGAGATGTACAAATTAAAATGATAATAACACCATTTTGTATGCTTGGCCCATAGCAGGTGTTCAGTACATGCTTATTTATTGGTTGATTGAAAGAAGATTAGGTATTTGACTCATATTTTGTGTGATAGCAATGCATTTTCAAAGCAGGAAGAAGAAACACTAGGTAGGGATACAAAGCATAAGACCAAGGAGGGAGGCTATGAGATAATTTCCTATATGTCATTTATAGAATAAAGAGACTCTGAGTTGAAAGGTACCCTCAACTTAAACTAGTTCAGTCCCCATCAGAATAAAAAAAAGCAACTATTACTTTCCTAAAAAATGATCACTTGTAATCAGCCTCTGTTCAAAGACCTCCAGTGCTGGGAAACTCACCACCTCCATTCCATTCTTGGAGAAGCTCTAATTATTAGAAAGATTTTCCTCTGAGTTGAGTGAAATCTGCCTCTACAACTGCTATCCATTATTCCAAGTGTTGCCTTCTGGGTCAAGCTGAATAAAGCCAAATTCTTTTCTATATTAAGAGCTCATTTTGCAAACTTGAAGATAGTTATCATGTCTCCTCTAAATCTTACTTTCTTCAGGTCAAACTTATCTAATTTCTTCAATTGATCCTCAATATGGCATGGCCTCCAATCCTCTCATTATCCTAATTGCCCTCCTCAAGATCCTCTTTATCTTGTCTATGCCCTTGCTAAAACATGGTATCCATAATTGAACATGATACTTCCTATGTGACATGATGAGGGCACTGTACAGTCCCATCTCTGAAGCTGCCTCTTTAAATTTAGATTCACTTTTATAATTGCAGTGTCTCATTCCTATACTTTTATGGTCGACTAAATCCTTAAAATATATTTCATGGGAACTTTGTCTAGCCATACTTCCTTCATATTGAACTTTGATGGTTGATTTTTTGAACCTATATAAAACTTTATGTTTATACTTATTAAATTTGATCTAATTAAATTTGTCTTATTGTTCCATCCAGCTGAAACCTTTTTTTTTTTGGCTCTTATTATGTCATCTAATGTATGCTCCCTGGCTCTGTCACCTGAAAATTCAACGTTGGCCATCTGTACTTTCATCCAATAGTTTTAAAGTCTCATGGGATAATCTCATCCATCACTGTGCTTCCAAGCATGATTTGACCTAAGGCATTCCAGGCAGGCAGGTTTGGTTTTTTTTCTTTAGCATTCTGTCTGAAAGAGAATTCCATAACTTTCTACTATAATCCATTTTGTTGGCATTTAACAATGCTTTCTCTTGAAATTCTAAATGTAACCTAAATTCTTCTAGGAAAATTTCAATTCTTTCCTTAAGGAAAAAGGACACTAACAAGTGACTATTCTCTTATATTAAAAATCCTTTCATAATCTGGACTATTATTCCATGCTTTATAAGGTAAGATAATGATAATTACTTAAATTGGAATTTTCTAGAGTTATCACTTTAATTATGCTCTTACAAATTTTCACTTTTTTTTTTCTCTATATGTGTCTCAATGTCTCTACCTCTGTCTCTTTTTTCTCTCACAACACAAAACAGGGAAGGAAATTGAAGAAAAAAAAAGGCAGCTCTTATGGAGGACAAGAACCATAGGTTTGGAAGAAGTTTTTGTCTTGCCTGTGTCTACTTTTGAATGTGACCAAGACAAATCCTTTTCATCTCTCTAAAACTCAGTTTCCCTATCTCTAAAATGAGAAGAAAGTACTAAATGGGTCTAAGTACTAAAAAGTTTCTTCTAGATGTGGCATTCTGTGATTTGTGAAAAACTCAAAAGGCAGGAAAATTAAATAACCTTCCTGGATGTGTACATTGTTAGGATAGACTGATAGTAGAATTGTAGATCTGGAGCTGAGAATGACCTTAGTGACAATTTAAGTTTTTATGTAGTTTTAGTCATTTTAATCATGTCTCACTCTTTATAACACCATTTGGGGTTTTCTTGGCAGAGATACTGGAATGGTTTGCCATTTCTTTTTCTCTAACTCATTCTATTGATTTAGAAACTGAGGGAAACAGGGTTAAGGGATGTATCCAGATTCATTCAACAATCAAGAGTTATAGACTGGATTTGAACTCAGGCCTTCTTGATTCCAGGTCTGTTATTCTACTCATTGTGCCACCTAGCTGCCCCAAGTAATTATTTAGTTATTAGTTATTTATTCCAAATCTTTGTAAACTCCTTTGTTGTTATTTTTCCACAAGTGTGATTTTATTTATGTAGGAAGTTACTGATATAGAAACTCCTACTCTCTTTTTCAAATTGAGTTCCTGGAGATTTTGCCCAAGGCACTGGAAGCTTAGGGTTCCAGACTAAGTATGAGGGAGGCCTTGAATTCAGGTCTTCTTAGTTCTAGTGCTCATCATCCACTCTGCAACACTGTCTCTCAGCTGACTGTCATGTCCACACAACTCAAGTTGACTGTCTTACATTTATAAAATATTTGGTGAATTTTCCAGAATTATGACTTCAAAATTCAAAATTTTATGTTTTTATACCCATTTTCTAGAAGATTATAATACTTTAAATTGTTTATACTCATACTTGATTGCATAATGGATTGCTTTGAATTTGTTGTCAATTAGCTAGTCTAATTTAGCTCAGTTTTCTAATTACCAACTTCAAATAAACTGACTCTTCAAGTTGATCTAGAATTTATGTTGAGAGATCCTTCAGTTATGCTGTTTGGAAATTTAGGGGAAAAATATTCAGGCAGATTAAATAAACATTTACTCATAGGGCAATTTCTGGGATGTAAACTGTAGGTAGAAATGTGTTTTTACTTCAGTTCTAAGACCTTATAAATATAATTTAAATGTTTGTTCACAGTAGGCAAAATTACACTGTAATTTGCAAACATTTTTTGATTTGGATTCTATTCAGACTCCACTTGGTAATACGGAATGTGCTAAAAAGTAAGGTAAATCTGAGATTATCAATAGGACATCTTTAGGCCTTTAATTTTATTTTACTGACATACTATTTCATTTTATTTATATATATATCACATATACATAGGACTGCTGGATGGCTCAGTGGATAGAGCACTGAGCCTTGAGTCAGGAAAACTGAATTTAAATCTCTCCTTAGATACTAGTTGTATGACTCTGGGCAAGCCACTTAACTCTGTTTACCTCAGTTTCCTCATCTGTAAAATTAGCTGGAAAAGGAAATAGAAAATCAGTCCAATATCTCTGCTAAGAAAACTCCAAAGTGGGGTCACAAAGAGTCAAATATAATTGAAATGGTTCAACAAAAAAACACATACATATCCCAACATATTCATACTAGAATATGATAAGAATTCTATGATTTCATTACTGTGGTGAACTATATAGGGCAAGAATCAATGAGCATTGGAGTCAGAGGACCTGAGTTCAAATTCTGTCTCTTTTCTGCCATAAGTCACTCTGTAAACTTTGAGCAATGCACTTTCTGGATCTTTGTTTCCTCACTTGCAAAGAAAGGAAAGTAGAATACTTAGCCTCTATAATTACATAGTACTTCAATATAATATATTGTTATAATCTACTATAATCTATTCTAATACAATATATTGTTACTATATTATGACATAACATATTACAATATATCAAATAGGGATAGAGCATTGTCTGGAATTGGGAAGATTTGAGTTCAAATCTATTCTCAGTCATTTACTTGCTGTATGACTATAAGAAAGTCACTTAACTCCATTTAATTCAGTTTATCATTTGTAAAAGGAAGATACACTGGGGAAGAAAATGATAAACTATTCCAGTAACTTTGCCAAATAAACTCCATGGATAAAAGTTCATGGGGTCACATGGAGTCGGACATGATTGGATGATTGAACAAGTGGTAGTTCTAAATCTTTTTTTATAAAGCTTGTTTTCAAAACACATACATAATTTTCAAAATTCACCCTTGCAAAATCTTGTGTTCTGAAATTTTTTTCTCCCTCCCTTTCCCCATCCCTTCCTTTAGATGGCAAGTAATCAAATATATGTTAAATAAGTGTGATTCTTCTATATGTATTTCCATAATTATCATGCTGCACAAGAAAAATCAGATCAAAAAGAAAAAAAAAGAAAAAGGAAGCAAAATGCAAGCAAACAACAACAAAGATGAAATATTATGTTATGATCCACACTCAGTCCCCACAGTCTTCTTTCTGGGTACAGATGGCTCTCTCCATCACAAGACCATTGGAACTGGTCTGAATCACTTCACTGGCAGCTCTAAATCTAAGGTCCTAGGGAATCTAAGGCACATAGAAATGACTTGTCTGGATTCCCACAGAAACATAACGAAAACCTTAACCCTCATGTTTCATACTTTTCATTACATCACAGTGCTTTATGCCTGTATATTCTCATACCATGTATATTCTCACTCACATCCATAACCATCTTCTCCCCAAGTTATATTACTTTATAATTTTAACTTTATTGTACAAAGCACATCATTGAAAAATGTATGAAGATTATGTGAAGACCAATTGTGATGGACTTGGCTCTTTTTAACAATGAGGTGATTTAGGCCAATCAGAGGACTGGGGACTCAGTGTGCATCACAACACAATTTCCATCTTTTTTGTTATTGTTGTTGTTATTTGCTTGTTTTTTTCTTTCTTATTTTTTCCTTTTTGATCTGATTTTTCTTGTGCAGCATAATAAATGTGAAAATATGTTTTAGGAGAATTGCATATATTGGATTATTTGCTGTCTAGTAGAGGGGAGAGGTGGGAAAAAGGGAGATAAATCTGGAGCATAAGGTTTTGCAAGGGCAAATGTTGAAAACTATCTTTGCATGTATTTTGAAAAAAGTAAATGCTATTATAACAATAATAATAAAATAGTAGGTGCTTAAAAAATCTGATAGAAGAAAGATACATTGATCATGTAGCAATATAACCAATGGAGAACCCAATTACTCCAATGATATATTTATAATGTCAAAAGAATGGAGAAAGTAGATAAATCCCCTTTGGCAAACCAATGGGAAAATCATAATATCTAAAAGTGGAAGAGACATCAGAGACCCCTGAGTCCAATTCATTTATTTTACAAAGAAAAAAATCTGAAGGCACAGAGTGATATAAAACATGTGGAAATTGAACCCACATCTTTCAGTGTCTTAGTCTCTATACAACATTGCTTCTCATGGACAGAAAATGGGCAAGCAAAAGTGCATCACAATCTACACTGTCATAGATAATACTTGTCTGTGAGATCAGAAATGAATCGGAGTATTGAAAACACAGGCTAATTGTTCTCTTTACTTTTCTTTTCCAATAATTTTTGAAAATTTATGAATGCATTCAGGGAATCGTCAGCTACTTATATTCACAGTTTTACCACTCTTAAAATGATTTCTTTGGGACTGGCCTAAATCCATAGCTTTAGATGAAGGTTTTCACTTCTTAACACTGAGGGTGACTAAAAGATTATGGGGTCTCTTTATAGTTAATTAGGACTTTCTGGTAGTGATCCAGCCTAACCAGTCATTACTAGATAAATAAGAATGAGAGGATATGGGTAACAATCCTCACTGTGCTTACTGTTTGTGTAAACTTGAGTAATCTTACTGTTTGTGTAAACTTGAGTAAATCACATCTCTCAGATCTTAGTCTTCTTGATACCTCTCTGTAAGAGGGGGAGCCAAGAGATGATCTATAAGGTTCCTCCTACACCTTAATCAGTTCTATGCTCTAAATCACCATTGATTAGAAAAATCACAAATTACAACAACTCTGAGGTACCACCTCACACCTCTTAGATTAGCTAAAATGACAGGAAAAGATAATGATAAATGTTGGGGGGGATGTGGGAAAACTGGGACACTGATTCATTGTTGGTGGAATTGTGAAATGATCCAATCATTCTGGAAAGCAATTTGGAACTATGCCCAAAGGACTATAAAATTCTGCATACTCTTTGACTCAGCAATGCCTTTATTTAGTAATCATAAGAAAATCATAAAGGAGGGAAAAGGACCACATGTGCAAAAATGTAGCAGTTATTTTTCTGGTGGCAAAGAATTGGAAAAATGAGTAAATGCCCACCATAAATGAGTGTTAGGTTCTTACTAAGTGCTAATGAGATAATGAGATATTAGGTTTTTACTAAGTGCTAAGTCAGTACTTAACAATTTTCTAGTTCAGAAGTACTTCAACCAATGAACTTGCTCCTCCTAAGCATGCAAGCTCTTCCCCAGGAATTCACAAGTCAAACTCCCAGGAAAGGCTGGAACTAGAAAATTGTTAAGTATCGACTTAGCACTTAGTAAAAACCTAATATCTCATTATCTCATTAGCACTTAGTAAGAACCTAACAAATGAGGAATGGCTGAACAAGTTTGGGATATGAAGATAATGGAATGTTACTGCTCTATAAAAAATGATGAACAAGCTGATTTTAGAAAGTTCTAGAAAGATTTACATGAATTGATGCTGAACAAAACAAGCAGAACCAGGAATACATTGTATACAACAACAGTAAGACTATGCAGTGATCAACTATGAACAACTTGGTTCTTCTCAGTGGTTCAATGATCCAAAGCAAACCCAATAGACTTTGGACAGAAAATGCCATCTACATTCAGAAAATGAACTATGGAGATTGAATGTAAATCAATGCATGCTATGTTCACTTCTTTTTTTTCTGTTTTTTTTTTTTTTTCTCTCTCTCCCATGGTTTTTCCTTTTTGCTCTCATTTTTTTCTCCCAACATGATTCATATACTAAAAATAAATTTAAAGAAAAAAATCAATGTTAGGGCAGCAGTGGATAGAGCACAAGCCCTGAAGTCAGAAGGACTAAAGTTCAAATTTGACCTCAGACTCTTAAAACATCATAGCTGTGTGACCCTGGGCAAGTCACTTAATCCCAATTGCCTAGGCAAAAACAAACAAACAAATAAACAAAAAAATCAATGTTGTTTTGAATGATAGCTATCCTACATGCTAAATGGAAGCCTATCTCAGATATTTACTAGGAGCTATGTACTTGGGAAAATCATGTAACTTGTATTTACCTTCAGTGTTCCATTTAAAAATTGGGTACAATATTGACATCTATTTCACAGAGTTGTTGTAAGGAACAAATGTTATATTAGTAAAATGTAGAATGAAATGCCTAGCATATTGTTTAGTTGTATCTGGCTTTTCACGATCTCATTTGGGATTTTGTTGAGAAAGATACTAGAGTGATTTGCCATTTTCTTCTCCAGCGCATTTTACATATGAGGAAACTGAAGCAAACAGGGGTAAGTGGCTTGCCCAGGATCACACCGGAAGAAAGTGTTTGAGACTAGATTTGAACTCAGGTTTTGCTCTCTAGACCAGATTCTCTACTCACTGTTCCACCTACCTAGTCCCTCATGTGGCTATATAGATATTATTACTATTATTACTTATCTGGACTGTCAATTTCCTCATCTGTAAAATAAGATCGTTATGGTACCTAACAAATTGTGAGGTTTAAAAGTGCTTTGTGATCTTTAAAGTGCTATATATGTCTCAGCTATTGCTATTGTTTTTGTTATAATTAAACTAATAAGAAATTATATGACATGGGATTTAGAATTTGCTGTAAATACAATAATGATCTAAATAAAAATAAGAGCTGGCATTTATGTAATGCTTTAAGATTGCCAAAAAGCTTTACATGCAGTGTCTTATTTGTTTCTTCCAACAACCCTGCAAGGTAAGAGCCATTATTTTCTCCATAACAGAGATGAAGAATTCAAGGTTTAGAAAGGTCATATAAATTGTTCATAGTTTCCCAGCAAATAAGTATTAGAGACTGGAATTGAGCACATCTTCCTTATTGCAGATTTAGCACTATAGCCGCGATGGCAAGTGTAACTTGCTTTTAACCATTCATAATTGTTTAACACTTTTGCTGTTTCACTTTCTGGAGTCAATCTTTGAAAAAATATTCCTAACAAACTTAACTCTTAAAGTTAAAGCATAAAACAATATATATTCTCCTCTGTTTAGTTTTTAAAGCCATTCACAATCTGGATCCAACTATTTTCCAATCTTGTCAGATATTGCTCTCCCTTTTTACACCCTGTGGTCCAACCAAGCAGGTTTCTCCTCTGATCTTCACATGTACTACTCTTCTGTCTGAACCTTTTTCATAGGTTGGCCTCTGGAATGTGCTTCTTCCTCATCTCTACCTCAAAGAATCTATCTCTGAAATCATTTCATTCTACAAGAAACCTTTCTTAAACTCATCAGTTGCACATCACTTTCTCCAAATTGCTTTTTATTAAATTGTTTTGGATTTACTTTTATATGCTTAAATATGTATTGCTTGTCCACTTGATAGAGTGTAAACTCTTTGAAGTAGAATTTTTTCTGTCTTTATGTTTATAACTCCAGTATCTCACCTAATGCTTAACAGATAGTAGCTGCTTAATAGATGCCTGTCAACTGATATCACTTAGCATTTTCTTACTTTTGTTAGACATCCAAATGAGTCTAAATAGAATTAACTCAGCTTGTTTGACAATTAATTACTTTTTTCTAGGTGTCTGACATTCAGAGTAAGGGTTCTTAATTAATCAGGGATTCATTGGATACATTTTAGGGGGTCCATGCATTTGGATGGGAATATTTTTACATTTTCATTTTCACTATACTCTAATTGAAATTTAGCATTTCCTTCAGTTATTTACAATATGGTTCTAAGGAGAAGGCACATAGGCTTCACCAGGTTGCCAAAAGGCTCCAAGATATTAAAAAAGCTAAACACCTGTCCCAGAGTCAATGTGGTTGGTCACATAGAATATGGAACCTTCAAACCTAATTTGATGCTACTTTGCCTGTGCCACCTGAGACCAGGGTATCCTCCTTCTCTGCATTTTATTTCCCTCATGTATAAATTAAAAGAGTTGAGCTTAATGACCATTAAGGTCACTAAGGTCTCTCCCAGTTTTAAATCTTTAGCTCATTTCTTTGGTGGAACAAAATGACCGCCAACTCCTCTATTTTTATCTAGGGTAGAAATTATTTTTAACTGTCTTTTTGATCCCTGGCCTCTGGCATTTGACAATTTCTCTTATTTGGCAGAAATCTGTTCTCCTTATTATATCTGGTTTGGTTTCAGTTTGATTTCAGGTTTCTAGGCTCCCATGCTCAAATCCTAAGCATCATCAGTGCCCTCTTCAACTCCATCTACGATCACACTGAAACAGCTGACAAGCCTCAATGTTTCTGTCTTTGCATCCCCACAGCTACTATATGAAGTCAAATCCCTTCTGACCTCTAGAAAGTCAATACTATCCTAATTTTTACTTCCAATCCACTTTTCGCACCACTTCAAACTTAATCTTCCCTATATCCAAAACTGATCCAGTTGATCTATTGTTGGAAACTCTAAATTGACTTCCCCCACTTTCCTCCATCCCCTAGTATAAAGAAAGGGGCTTCCTCTTTTCCAAATATAATCCAGATTCCTGAAGCTGCCATTCAAAGCCCTTCAAAATTTTGCCATTCAAGATAGCCATCTTGACCAAATCAAAGCTATCTTCAAGAGTCTGAAGGATCCAAATATGGAAGGGGAATGAAACTTCTACTGTTTGACTTCAGAGGGCAGAATTTAAAATGATGAGTGGATAGTTCAGAAAGACAGATTTGGGCTCAATTTTTGGAAAAACTTTCAAATAATTAGAATTATTCAAGATGGAATTGATCTTCTTTTAGAGACAGAATTCCTATTATGAAATGTCTTCAGAAGAAGGCTAACTGCTAATTAGAGAGGTTAGTAGAAATCTAGGGTGTTACCTCTATATGGTCTCTGAGGTCTTCTCATCTGAGCTTTTGTGACATTTTTCTACTTTTATCTAAGATATCCTCCCCCAACTCCAGATATTCTGTGGTTTCTTGAAACTAGACTATTTTCTGTCTGATGTACCTGCTTGTCCTTTCTCTACCTCCATACTTCTTCTCATGCCATTTCCTAGTCCTGGAAAGCCTTTTTTCCAACTTCACCTGCTAATTATTCCACCAGTCATTGCTGATCCAGTTCAAATTTCAACACAGTCTGAAAAGAACCTTCTTAGTTTGGAAGTCATAGTCATAGTAGTCAAAGTAGTACTTTGTACTCCTTCCACGTACTTTTCAGATTTTATTTTGTATTAGCACCACAGCAGGTTTTTAGGTTTAGGTTTAGGAATAGATGGATTCATATTTTGAGTCAGATCTTTTCTGGTTGGGTGATCTTGGGCAAACTTCTTAGCCAATTTGTACCTTGGTTTTCCTATCTGTAGAATGGATGTTGGAATTGATGATGTCTAAGTCCTCTTCTGAATCTAAATTGGTGGTCCTATAATTACAACTAATTGGGCATTCATTATCTGTTTTCTACTGGATTGCATATTCAATGAGCACAGGGATAGTTTATCATTTGTTTTTATATCTTTTTTTAGTACCTATGACAAAAGGCTCCTGACATTGCAGGTGTCTACTAAGTATTAGTTGAATTAAATTTAAATCTAAAATCAGAGATTTGTTTTCTTTTAGCCAGTCAACAAATATTTATTACGTGCCTATTATGTGTATACTAATATGGTAAATGCCAGGGTACAAACGCAAAAAGTTAACAAATATGTTTCTGTTCTCCAAGTACCTGGTCACAGTCATTAGACAGTGGGGTTGTGTGTATGTGTGTGTGTGTGTGAGAGAGAGACAATGTTAAAATAACTATGTGTAAAAGATATAAACAAAATAAAATGCAAATTATCACAGCAGGTAGGCTCTAGCATTAAGGGAGAATAAAAAATCAGGAAAGGTTTCTAGTAGAATGTAAGATTTTAGCTGGGATTGGAAGGAAATCAAGGAAGACTAGATATGGCAATAAAGGAGAGAATATCAAGCTAGTGAAAACAGAGTATTTCTTTTGAAAAACAGCAAAGACTAATGTCACAAGACTGATATGTGGATGGGTGTAAAGTGTAAGAAGATGAGAAAAATAGAAAAGGGTCAGGTCATGGAGGGCTTTAAATACCAAACAGGGAGTTTATATTTGATCCTAGAAGCAATCGGGAGCCACTGAAGTTTAGTGAATAGATGGTGATGTGATCCATTTGTACTTTAGGAAGATCAGTTTGGCAGCTGAGTGGAGTTAACTTAGCCATTGTGTGTTCAGGTAGAGTAATTTCTTAGCTGGCACATTTTAAACACTTGGTACTCTGAGTACTTAAGATATATTCATTTTCCTTATGATGCAGATTTGACCACATAATGGCATTATTGGTCATTCCAGAGAGATGTCGCTTGGGAATAATGATATTGTTTCTTTCTTCCTCCAAATGCAGTTATTTCTATCCTCATGATTCATTTTGGCTTTTGTTGGTAGTAGACAACACAGCAGATTCACCATAATGTTTTAGCCTGCTCTGGAGCCATTGATTTTAGGGAGCCAATGCAGCTACCTACTTAAAAAAATCTTTTCATTTCCTAAGTTATCAATGAGGTAGCTCCAGTTAGATTATTAAATATTTAGGTACTGTCTATAGGCAGTTTAATTGAAATAAAAAACCTATCAAGTATATAGCTTATGTCTCTGTATATTATTGCATTATCCAGCACTGTCTTGAGAAACTGGATGGTTTATGATGAGTGTGCCAGCCAAACTGTCACATATCTCAGAATGCAGAGCCAGATCAAGTTTTACTGAATTAACTTTAAGGTTTCCAAGGACAGCATTCTATTAGGGATTTTAAAAGTTCTGCAAATTTCAATGCAAAACACAGTTTAAGATGTCTATTCTTTCTTTGCTTTTTGATTCTGACCTGCAAAATACATTTCATTTCTAGATTCTGTTTAAAGCAGCCCACATCACTTAAAATCTGTCTTTACTCATTCACAGATTTTAAGTGATGTAGGCTGCTTCATTCATACATGGGAAAATCAGCGTTTTCTTTTTAGGAACTTGCCATTTGTTTAATTTCCACTTCATTATCATGGTCATGGTGGTGCTGTGTTAGTGATGAATTTCTGGGTATGCATTACCCCCCCCCCTTTTGCTCTCAGAAACATGTTGTGATAATTAAATAGTTCATTTGCTAATATTCTAATTTGAAGAGTCGAACACCTGCAAGACAGAAACTCTGAGTATCTCTTCAGGAATCAGGAGAGCTGTACTCAGCAATTCCCCACATGTGGATGTTACAACCATACTCTGATTCCTTGCTATACCCTCTTTAAGCTGAGAACAACTCCAGGGCTTTTTCATTTCCCTACTAAATCAGGAAACCAACACTGAAGACTATACAGAAGCTTTCTATAAAGTTTTGCATTGATTTAAAAATAAAGAAAGAGAGCTCTTAAAACAAAACAAAACAAACAAACAAAAAAAACCCTCTTGCTCTGTGTACCAATCTCTTGTAATTTCTGTTCACCAGTGTCTTAGCTCTTAAGTGACTGTTTTTATTTAGCTTCCCTTGCTTTTCATTTTCCTCTAAAATGAATCAAAAGCATTTTTATTGCAAAATTATTTGGAATATTTTACCGTTAGGTTGCCAATGCTTTGCTTCTTTGAAAAGCAAATTTTGGCTGAAATTCCTGCCTGCTTTTTCTTTAAAGCTCTCTGTGTGGATGGGGGCAGGGGCAGGGAAGAAGGGCTCTGTACTTAAACAAAAAAAACAAAAAAAAAAAAAAAAAAAACAAAAAAAAGGATGATTAGGCTCAATCTACATTGTCAGCCTGGTGACTTAAAACAGTTATGTATTTCTAAAAATTTCAGAAAATACCAGAGCAACTTAGGTACTGGGGAAAATCTGGCTTAATATTTTTAACAGGACAATGTGTGAGTTTATAAAAGGTCCATTCCCCATCCTTGTTTCCAAATAATAAAAGAGAATGAAATAATTATGTAACATGAATCAGACCACTCGATGGAAAGATTAAAGTGATACAAACCAAAGCTGGCTCATAGTAAATGTGAACATTTTCAAATGAAATTCAGTTATTCAGCTAATTTAAAATACTATTGAAGTGAGATGAATCTTTTTAAATATTTTATCACTGAGATGTTATAATGTTCCTTCTACAGATATTACTACATCACTATCTAATTACTGATAAAATATACAAGAATTAAAAAAAAAAACAAACCCAAAAAAACAACAACCCAGAAATCTTGCCATATATAAACTTGGGTTAATTTGGGAGATAACATCTCGTTACTTGAGAATATTTTCTAAAATCTCTGTGTCTGGAGAGAAGATATAGCCTCAAAAGCTGAGATTTCTTAACATTTTTATGTTCAAATTCATTAAATGGAATCTAGTCTAGAATATTCGAACAATACATTTGATCAATAACATGCTTTTCTATTTTTTTAAACACTTCTCTTTGCTATGCTTTATCATAGTTTCCAAACTATGAAACTCTACCACTTTTTAAAAAAAAATTTTTTTTTAAACACTGACTACATGTGAAAAATTAACTCTGGTTATATTATTTCAAACTATTCCTTTTATTAGCAACAGTTGTGTAGTACTGTCAAGGAGAATTTAAGAAATTAAAGGACCCAATTTGGGAAGCAGGCACATCTGTTTTACTTTGCAGTTTAAACATTTCATTATTGTTTTATTTCGTTGTATATGAATTCACAACTATCCTCTAACTGAAAACTAAAGAAAAAACACATGTTGGTAAATCTGATTTCTGCATATTTTTTCTTTCAAGGGAAGTCTCCTCCCTCAGCTGTCTGCCAATAAGTAATAAATGCATTTGGCAAAAAGTTTATTTAAGTTGGCTTTATTAAGCTAACAAAATGCAAAAATCAAGCAAGGGACGCAGAAAAATATGTTTCTTTGAAGTCAATAAAAATCCATCTCCTTAATCCTTTATTTAAAAAAAAAAATATCCTGACAATGGTGATTTTTCTTGACTGATTTACTGGGGACCTTGAGTTAAGCAATTTGAATTGTATAGATATCTTTCCTTGCCAAAAACCTTCCTATAATATTAACAACAACAATGATCACGAAGACAACAACACAACACAGAAATGTGGTTCTTTCCTTGATAGTTTCATGACAAAAGTTCTTCATATATTATGTGTACAAGTGTTTACATCTTTATGAATGCTGTCTATAGCTAACCAGTTAGCTCTATCAACACTGACACACTTTATAAAATAGATTTTTCCATTTCTATCTTCGTCTTAGAGAGGCAGCATGTAGTAGATATTGGTGTGACCTTGAAGTCAAGACTTGCTGCTGATACATGTTAACTGTGGAAGGAAGGGCAACCACTTAACTTCTCATTGCCTCAGGCAACTCTCTAAATTACATATGAGTTACCAATCTAATCTGTAGAAGAGGAGGGAGATCCCAAATGGGGAGTTTTCTATATCAGTAACAATGTCACATTTTGTCCCCTTTCCCTTCTTTTTCCCTCCCCAAATCAGACATCCATACTTGGATCCAAACCGGAAGCAGAAGGCTGAAACAAGGTGTCCAAAGTGCTGAAACAAGGTATCCATAAAAACCTTTTTCTTCTAATTCTTACTGCATGCTTCTTTTCTTAGAGACTTTCACTCATATCTCTCAGTGACCTTTATGACACTGTTTCTACTTGTGGAAAAAAAACCAAACCAAAACAAAGAAACTAGGACTCTATCCTAACACCTCTTTACCTGTACTCTGACAATTTATCCATTGAAGCTATTTGTATGTAAGCTCCCTGAGAACTTTGGGTTTTGTTTTTGTAACTCTGGATCATAGTAGAGTACTTTGCATATAGCAGGTATTTACTATCTCAGATTGAATTGATGCTTAAGGTGATTATTGATCATATACAAACACTGATAAAAATCAACATTTGAAGAAGTAAAAGAAAAACTTTTTAAAAAGAGTAATCTCTTCCTCCAACTTCCTATCATAACTTTCAAAACCGAGAAAACACTGTACATCCAGTTCAAAATACATGTAATGAGATTTCTTACCTAAACTAAAGAGCACCAAAAATTTCAGACACACAAATTCCCGTAGATCAAACTGCAGAGAACGGAGCTTAGCCACTAGTTCCTGGGCATGGCTCATCAAGTTGTTGAGAGTGGCTCCAGCTTGTGATGCAATTACAGAATAATCTACCTGCAAAAGAGGATCATGTTTGAATATGTTATAAGAATCAAAAAAGAAAAAAAACCAAATGCCAAAGAAAACAAACAATTTCACCAAGTGGAAGCAATAATGGCAATTCCATAGAATGAGTTTGATTCTGTGTGATATCATTGTACACTACACACCTCTGAAGTATCAATTTATTTTAGAAATTACAATGAACTATATAGAGATATATATCTACATAGACATAATCTCTATATACATCTGTCTATCTATAGCTTTACACATAGAGATATAGATATGTCCACATGGACATATAACTACACATACATATTTTTATATATCTATTTATAGGTACATAGATATATATCTACATAGACATAGATCAACCTACATACATAAATCTATATATTTACACATATAGAGATAAAGATATGTCTACATAGACATTTATCTATATTTGTACTACCTACTTACAAATTCTTAGTAACTATGGTTAAATATTACTATCAGAGGAGAGAAAATATTTCTTAATGTAATTTGTTTGGGAAGTCCCATGCTTATTAGGAAAAAAACCAAACCTCACAAAATTGTGCAAAACTATAAAAGTGATATTTTATAGGGTGATTTTCTTGTAGTTTTCCCCCAAGATAATAATGACTTTACTTTTAAGAAATGCTTTTCTTTGCCTTGAAAGTGCTTCCCTGATTCATTAGAAAAGGAAAAAAGTCTCTGTGAGGCACCAATTTTATATTATTCATGGGAACATTGGAGCTTCAATTTATAATAATAAGTTAAGATGTTTGGATGGATGTCAAGAACAGTATTGGCCTTACTGCTCGATTATACCATAATGGGAAAGCCCAGTTGGTACCTGAATCTCCCATCCTCCTCCTCTTGGAGAGCTCTCAGGCTACGGGCTACTCTTTCAGGTGCATTTAATATTTGCAGCAGCAGCAAATTTGTCTGGGAGGCAAGTCCTCATCTGCCACTCACCAAGAGCAGACTGTATTAAATTTTTATATTTATTGACATTTCATTACCATAATTGACTGCTCTTGGTTCTCTTGTAGAAGGCACAGGGCTGCCTCCTAAGCAGGAGAACTGGTCCCTTGAGTAGGATTTGCAATTAAAAACAAGGCAGAATGGATTTTTTTTTATTGTGTAAATATGATGAGTTGAATTTTCAGCTTTAACTAGAGAATACCAAGTGTACAAGAAACCTTTTTCAAGAGTAAGAAAAATTATGAGTCAGTGGAAAGACGACCCCCAAAGGTGTCAATCAGTTTATATAAAGTCAACTGTGCATGAAAAAGCCTCAGTTAATGTCTACTCTGGCAAGACTTTCCCATTAAGCACATTGCTGTCCTTTCTACTTTCTATTTGTTGGTGGGTTGATACTTGTCCCTACAATCGAAATCTTCAAAGCCCTCAGGAATGCTATAACCTCTATTTCAGAATATGGGATTGGAAAAGGACTGGTAAAGCTTGAGGGCCCCTTCTCAAAATAACAATTTAAACACATAAAATATGTTGGATTACCAAAAAAGTTGCACTATAGTTACTAAAATATTTTTTTTAAGTTTATGGATACCAGATGAATAGCCTCTAAGATAGTTACCTAGAAAATGTGACTAGCTAGGTCTTGGTGGTTCCCAGGCTGGTGTTGGTGGCTCCCAGGCTGCATCTCATATAAATGTTAACTATTATTATTATTATTGCTTTGAGTCATTTTTAAAAAGGATTGTGTGATATTCTTAATCATACATCACACATTGATGAATCCAAATAATTGAACTTTGAAACATAAAAAAAATCTCAAAATAATATAGTTGAAAGATTTTTTCAAATATTTGTATGTAATACAAATATATTGATGTAATAAATCAATCAAGTAGTATTTATTAAATGCCAAATATCACAAAAGGCCCTGAGGATAGAAATATGAAAAAAGTGATAGTTACTGCACTCAAGGAGATGATTTTCCATAGGAGGAAATAGGATGTATGTATTTCAGCAAATATAGAGTATATGCAAAATCAGTGTCAGGTTGGGGGGGATGTGGTAGTAAAGGTATCACTTTAGGGAATCAGGAAAGGCCTTATATAGAAGATGGTATTTGAGTTGAGCTTTGAAAGAAATTATTTTTTCTGAAAGACTGAAAGTGAAGAAGATGTATATTTTAGATCTAGATATATTTAGATCTGGGGAATATCATATAGAAAGGTATGCAGATAGGAAATAAAAAATCATGTAAATACCATTAGTAAAATGGACCTCACCACTTCATGTTTCTCAGTTTGGCTAAGATGCCAGGGGAAAAAAATGATGATAACTGTTGGAGGGGATGTGGGAAAACTGGGATATTGACACATTGTTGGTGGGTCTGGAGAGCAATTTAGAACTATGCCCAAAGGACTATAAAAACATGCATACCCGTGTAACTAATCTAAAGGGAATGATCAGAAGGCAAATTTCAGAAAGGCCTGGAGAGGCTTACATAAACTGATGCTAAGTGAAATGTAGAACCAAGAGAACATTGTACTCAGTAACAAGATCAACTGTGATAGTAGTGGCTCTTTTCTACAGTGAGGTGATTCAGGCCAATGTCAATAGACTAGTGATGAAGAGAGCCATTTGTATCCAGAGAGAGAAACATGGGGACTGAATATGGACCACAGCATAGTATTTTCACCTTTGTTGTTGTATGATTGCTTTTCTCTTTCTCATTTTTTTCTTTTTTTGATTTGATTTTCCTTGTGTAGCATGATAAATGTGGAAATATGTTTAGAAGAATTGTACTTGTTTAACCTATGTTGGATTACTTGCTGTCTAGGGGAGGGATGGGAGGAAAGGACGGAGAAAAATTTGGAATACAAGGTTTTGGAAGGGTGAATGTTGAAAACTATTTTTACATGAATTTTGAAAACTAAAAAGCTATTATTATATAAAAATATTGTAAAATGGACCTCAATAAATCAATAATAATAGATAACTATTTTCATGCTGATTTGAAGAAGTGGTGACATAGGGAATAGAGCACCTGGCTTGGAGTCAGAAATCTCATCTTCTGGAGTTCAAATCCCGCTTTAGACATTTAGTAGCTATGTGACACTAGAGAGGTCAATTGACTCTGCCTGAGTTTCCTTATCTGTAAAGTGAACTGGAGAAGGAAATGGCAAACCACTCTAGTATGTCTGCCAAGAAAACCACAAATAGGGTCACAAAGAGTTGTATACAACTGAAATGACTTAACATTGACACTGTACTTTCAAAATGGCTGTGATAATACAAAATCATAGAATCTGAATTTTGGAAGAGGTTTCAATGGCCATGTAGTCCAATTTAGTTGTAATTTGAAAAACATTGTATAGCTACAAAGTTGCAAACTTCTCAGCATAACTGAAATACTTTACATTTTATTACAAACATAATATAATTTTCCTTTTTTGAACTCTGAGAGTTTTTGCTCATTGCGGTAGTTGACCTTATCTTTTATGTAGTTAGAAAAAATTAATTGATTGCTCTCTTATACATTATATTTTTACCACTACAATGTATATATAAATATATATGTATATACACATACATACATATATATATATACATATATATATATATATACACAAATTATATATATATATATATATATGTATATATGAAGTACTTAAATCTCTGTCCTTTTAAAATAATTTTCCATCATTTGGAATAAAAAAAGCCAGTTTAGTTAAATCATCTTTCATTCTAAGGAGTGAAATTTTGATGACTTGTACATTCTCCGATGTCTGTCACTTTAACATGATACACAATAATAGAAGATAATGAATAAGTTGCCAGTAGACCCTTCCCTTAGGATGCATGTTACTCAGTTGTTAATTAGCTAAAATATGCAAACATTAAAACTGATAACACTTTAAAGTGCTACAGAGTATTTGCATTGTAGATGAGATAATGCATTTTGCTAAACATTTGTAAAGCTTATGCTCATATACATTTCAGTTGCTGCTATCATTATTTTTACCATTATTATCTTGATTTCATATTTTTGATGGGGTTTAAATAGAAATGATCCTAGTTCAAGCTGCTGTCCTGGTATTATTATCCCTAAATAACAATTGTTTAGAAAAGCAAGTGAGATGGACCATCTCATCTGGAGCTAGTGGAATAATTTGATATATTGATTATATTAATTCTTGATGTATTAATTTTGATTGGATCATGTTTGCTACTGTAGAATTTATAAAATTTTGTCAGGAAGGGCCTCTTTAGAGGTCATCTACTTAACTGATTATCATGATTTAAAATATTGTATTTGATTATCTGTTAACGGAAAATTCTGTTAGAAAAAAGATCATTCCCTTACTGTTCATGGAAGTGTCTGATATTTTCACTATGTGTACTTTCCATTCATTCACCCCATAAGTTTTTACCCAATGCCTACTATATGTCAGAAAGGTCATAAACTTATCAAGACCCCAAAAAAGGAGAGAGAAAAGAAAAGAAAGAAAGAAAGAAAAAAGAAAGAAGGAAGGGAGAAAGAAATGAAAAGAAAAAGAAAGCTTCTGTCTTCCTGGAGATTGCATTCTGTTAGAATATCTTTCCATTATAAGACTTCAGTGATAGATTTTTGGACAACTATTTCCCTGGAAGTGATGGCCATCACCAAATGTGCCATAAAAGGGAGAAGTTAGAGATTCTGAAAAATCTAAACCTGTGTAAGCGCCATACAAACTGCTCTGTAACTGAGCTCAGTCTAGGTATTGTCCTTTGGACAAGAGAACTTAGTGGGAGGTACTACAAAGCGTGAGCTTTGAACAAAGGGAGACAAGGAAGCATTATTTTGCCTACTGGAAGAATTGAGGTAATAGGAACAAGATTCCAGGAATGTTGGAAGCTTCCAAGAAGCATTATGTCAGAAAGGACAACCCTGGGAGCAGGACACTCAATCAACCAATAATCAATCAATCAATCAACCAGGTATTTATGCAACACCTACTATGTGACAAGACACTGTCATGGGTACTAAATATACTAAGACAAAAAGTGAAAAAGTTTCAGCTCCCAATTAGTTTATATTCTACTGGGGAGACAAAACAAAGATAAGTGTGCACAAAATACATCAAAATTAATAAAAAGGGCAAGGGAAGAGAAAAATGTTAGCAAGTAGGAGGCTAGAGCCAGTATATGAGTTTATATCTGATTAATCTAAAGGTACTAAGGAACTATTCAATTATTATTATTATCATTAAGAAGAGTAATTATTTAAAGGTAAGGACAGAGGGAAGGAAGAAAAAGGGGAAGGAGGAAATTGAAAGAGAAAAGTAGGAGGTTTTTGTTGTTTGTCCTTTGTTTTTTAAGAGGACATGGCAAAAGGGAAGTGATGCCATGACATACAAGTGAATTGGATTTAAGTGAGAGAGGCCTGAGCAAAAGGTCATCTGCCTCACTTTCCCTTCCAAAGTCACCTGGGTTCAGTGGCTAGATATAGATCAAGATGACTGGAGGTGGCTCTGGATAAAATGAGACACCTTGGCTTTTTTTAAGCTAAGGTCTTCAACAAGTCTCAGTCTTAAATCAAAACCTTTGTAATTCTCAGTTGCTCTTAAAAGCATTCTTTTCTTTTCTTTTGCACTTCTGAACCTTCCCAAGATATCTTGGAGTTTACTGGCTAGATTTTTTTTTTTCTTAAGGACCATGCCTTAAACCAAAATCATTCTGATTCTCACTGGTCACCAAAAGGTCTTAGGCCAAGCCCTCTTGGTCATTGTTTGGGTCCTTATTGACTTAGATTGAATGTAAATTGTTATCATTTCTGCTTTGGCCAGAAACTCTCAGAAGCTTCCCCTCCCAGATTAACTTATTTAGATTGTCAGTTTTTTTTTTTTTTTTTTTAAACTAGATAAAAGAGGAGATTCTTTACCTCAGTTGCTAACTAGCCTTAATCACTGAATGGGCGCAACCCTAGTCAAACTGAGACATGTTGAAGATCTTAGCTTAAAAAGTTAAAGGTCTCTCCCTTGCACAGTCCTCCCTCACTCAAATCCAATTCACTTGCACATCATGGCATCGCCTTTGTTGTCTCAGTCCTCTTTGAGAATGAAGGACAAACAACAATAATTATTTAGAAAAAGAAGTTATCTTTAGGGTGGAGGTAGGTGGAAAGGAAAAAAAGGAAGATAAAAATGACAACTATAATATATGTTTAAAAGGAATAGTAAATTACATATAGATTTGTAGTTTCACGTACAATCATATTTTCCCTATTCGATTATGTTATGAAAATGCTTGTTATATTTCTCAAGATCAGAATAAAATAAAACTTAAAAAAAGGAAAAAGAGATAGAAGCAAGAAAGATTGTGGAGATAGAGATGACAAGATTTGACAATGAAATGGATATAAGGAAGGGAGAAAGAATGAAAAATCAAGATAATGCTGAAACTGCAAACTGTGATGATTGGAAGTTTGGTGGTACTCTCAACAGAAGCAGGAAAGTTGGGGAAAAGGTTTGAGGGATAAGATACTGAGTTTTGGACACAATGACTTTGGTCCTAGAGAGAAAAAACCCCCAAAGCATCCACCATACTAGCTATTGTGTTAACCTGAATAACCCAGATTAAAATTGTGAATAGATTGGATTAAGAGCCAAGAAAGAGTTAAAAATTAATTTTGATCCTAACTTTAGGCTAAAATGTACACAATTAGAGCAAAATGCGATAAATATATCTTCATAATATTATTATATCTCATAGCTTTGCTAATACCCCAGGTAAAAGTTTACTGGGATAATATCAATGTAAAATTTAAATAAAGTACTTTATCCCCAACCACTTTGAGAATTTAAAGAAAAATTTAAAGAAAAAAACCATAAATTCATTTAACTTTGTTTTCCATAAATTCTAAACTTTTGGATTGTAAGAATTTCTCACTTTTCAATGAAGTCATAGAATTAGAGCATTTAGGTTTAGAGCAGGAATGAACAAAAAAGAAAACATTTATTAAGCACTTATGATGTTTCAAAAGCTCTAAAGGTTTTTTTTTTTTTAAAGATGTCTTGGGGTGACAGTTTCACAAGTGATTAAAGCAAAGCCTGGAGAGGCTAAGGGATTTATCACAGATCCCACAGATGTTGGACCTGGGATTTGAACCTACAGTAGCTCCTCTGACTCTAGGTACATTCTACATCATCTTTATTCTATGAAAGAAGCAGCATTTAAAATTTTTAGTCAAAAATCTTCCATCTCAAAACTGGCCACCAACTACTTTGGGGATAGGTTCTTTACTGATTTTAATTCTGGTTTCCTCATCTATGAAATGAGGAGATTGGATTGAATGAATGGTATGGTCCCTTCCAACTCTGAATTCTATAACCCCCTGTCCAGATCAGGTTGTGTTGACTTTAAGTGAAAGGCTAATCGTAGTTTCTATGTAGAATTCTAGTTTCACCTCTCATTTCAATCATGGAAATTGTGGGCTTAGTTGTTTAAGGCACTTTTGATGATGCCTCAAGTCCTGGAATCATAAAATCATAGACAGAGAGCTGGAAGAGACCCCAGAAGTCATATTTTTTAATACCTTTATTTTAAAGCTGAGGAACCTGAGGGGTTAAGTGATTTGCCCAGGATCAGAAGGGTCTTTACTAGCAAATGGTCTTGGAGGGTCCCTCTGTGACAAGGCCTTTTCTATGACCTAATTCATTAATAGTGGTGCAAAGATTCACTGTTACTGGCTTTAGCTTGGCTAACCTATAAAACATTAGCCTCAGGCATACACAGTAAAAACACATTTTTGTTTAGATCATGGCAAAAGAAGATGGCTTTTTATAAGGCTGATTTATTGCATATGGTCTTCATAGTTGGTAGCTTTCCTCAGCCTCAAATGGGGATAATATATGCCTTTCTACTTTGGTTAAGACACAACAATTTTATTTATCGAGGGATGACCTTGGAGCAGCTCATAGGAAGGGAACAAGGATCTGATTTCATATTAGCATTAGAACATTTTGTAAAAGGAACAGGAGGTCAGAATCTCATCTTGTTCAAGCCTGAAGTTGGTATTTCTTTTTGAATTACATATCAAATGGGAACCTGATCTTACAGCTTATCTGACTTTTATTTTCTCACAAAGACTACATGAATTATGTTTGGGCTGAAGAATACATTATATTAAGTACTACTAAGTAGCAAGAGGCAAATTTAGGACCCCATGGATGTTCCAAGAAATTAGAAAACATTGACAAATTTTCGTCCTTAATACATGTCCCCACACTAAGATCTTCCTGGGATGTTTTATTCTCGTGCAAAGGTGACTTTCACCCACAATTCTCCAAGGCCATGCAAGTGAAGTACAAGCTATAACTGGATCTTCAAAGCCAGAGAGACTTTCAATACAAATTAATGGCAAGCCCACGCCTTTAAAGCCACAGCTAAGTCTTTGGAAGGTCTTAACCAAGTGAGAAAGCTTTGGGGTAGACTGGTGATAGATTGATTACTTACTAAGAGCCAGTCAGATAAATGCAGACAAGCTCATCTCTAGAAAACTGGGTACTGATTGGTGAGATAAAAAAAATAATCATAACTAATATTTATATAGCCCTTTAAGGTTTGCAAAATGCTGCATTTATTATCTCATTTTATCTTTACAGTGACCCTGGGAGATGTGTTAATGTTAACCCAATTTTACAGATGAAACTGAGGCAAATAGAGATTAAATGATTTGCTAGGGTTGTATAGCTAGGAAGTATGTGGGGCTAGATTTGACCTCAGGTTTTCTTGTCTCCAAGTCTAGTGCTTAAGTCATTGTACCTTCTAACTGTTTGGAATGTTTATACATGAGACCTCTCCTGATTTTCTCTGGTCTGTCTTCCCTCACAAAACTTTTGTAATTATGCCTTTAATAAGTATTTTTAATGTGTTTAAATATGTACATATTGTCTTTCTCTATAGAAAGAGTTCTTAACTTGGGATTTGTGAATTTAGTCTTATGTATTTTATTTTAAAAATACACAAGATTTTAAAAAATCTTATATAATTGATTGATTTAAAAAAAGTTTTCTGAGAAGGAATCCCCATAGGCTTCACCAGACTGCCAAAGGAAGCAATGATGCAAAAATGATGCAGAAGCCCTGCTCTATAGAATATAAACTCCTTGAAGGCAGAGACTGATTCTTTTTTGCCTTTTTTATCTTCAGAGTCTAGCACAGTGCCTGGGAACATACTAGGTGCTTAAGAAAAATGCTTGCTGATTGAGGAAGAATCCAGGATGGGGTAAAATCATGGATCTTGCATATTCAGTCATCACCAATATAATATAAAATTCATATTCTCAAGAAAGTTAAAAAGAAGAATTTTCCCCTTATTGTAGAAGTTCTAGAAGGACAAATCATTGTCCCACTTTTGCCTCAGTTTCTTCATTTGTAAAATAAACTGGAGAAGGAAATGACCAACCACTACAGTGTCTTTGCCAAGAAAACCCCAAATAGAGTCACAAGGAGTTAGACATGACTATAAAACAACTAAGCAAGAAGAATATTGCATCATTTAT